>NW_022045696.1:1142500-1742500 GCF_003285905.1 Drosophila hydei | reverse complement strand
CAAATTTAATAAAAGGGAAAGTTCAAATTGAAGCTTGCTTCAGGGTTACCATTCTGTCTCTCCCTCTGGCTCCCCTTTCGAGCTGCTACACAAAAGCGCGCTGGCGAAAAACAATGCGAAAGGGAATCGCAAACATTTGTACAGCTTTTAGTTAAATGAAATTGAT
Source organism: Drosophila hydei (assembly GCF_003285905.1). NCBI lineage: Eukaryota > Metazoa > Arthropoda > Insecta > Diptera > Drosophilidae > Drosophila > Drosophila hydei. The sequence continues at coordinate 1,742,334 of NW_022045696.1, read as the reverse complement.
TTTCAATTGGTTTAAGTGCAGTAAACTGCCGCCTTTAAACATATGACGAACACGTGGCACAAGTGGCAAGCTAGCATTCGGCGAGGCACAGGACAGCGTCAGGAGCTCCTCACCTAAAATGTCAACAAAACAGCTACAACAGCAATGACTGCCTCCGACTTCCTGCCGCTCCCTCTCTCCCTCTCTCCCTCTTTGTTTACCATCAAACCGGAAGGAGTCTAGCATACTTTGTTGCGCGAGCTTTAAATCTGAGCTAAGTAAAGAACAAAACACCAGAGCACCATCAATTTCAAAGCGCTTGCAATTATTTCCAAATACAGCTACAATGAATACATAACAAGCGTCGCTCTAGCAAAAGTGTGAGACTAGCACATACCCTGGAAATCAGCCTAGCACATATTTGAGTTCCTTTGCATATAAACAAATCAAGGCTTAAACGATTGCCATGGGATTTCAATTTATGTTTATATATATAATTGAAAAATTTATATATATATATCCGGCCTTAAGTTTCACTGTCCCTCTCTCCTGGCTTTTGCGCTCTTTGCTGCAGTACAATTTGCTTGCTTTGCTGCTATACAAAGGTGCTAAAAGCAAATGAGTTTTTTTCCAATTTATTTGCCACTGAGGCAGCTGCTGCATGTTGTTGTTATTGTTGTTGCAGTTAGACAGTTTCTTGAGCTAGTAGCTGCAGAAAGTTAAGCCAAAAAAAGAAAAAATAAATAAAATTGCGCTCGTTCGCCGAGTTTGCCTATCAGTTTTAATAGCGCTAGAAACTTCGCAGCCAAGCTGCACGCAGCCCGCCTGCTGCCTGCTGCCTGCTGCCTGCTGCCTACTTTGAAAAGTGCTCGACTGGTTGGCCAAGTGCTCGTCTCGCACTCGTCGCCTCTAAAGTGTCTGCTCAACAACACACAAACTGACACTTCAGCCGGTCAATGAGGGAATAGGGCTGTGGTAGAAGTCAGAAGGCGGGCCGAGGGGGAAACTGTGCCGCACTGCATAATTTCAATTACAATGATTGCAACGTTGACACGCTGCTTGCAACTTACCTGAAGTGGACTGAGCGTCTCCGCCGAGGGCTCCTCGAGGCGTGGCCAAATCTGATGCAGCGACATAATGGCCTCGTTGCAGAAGCGCAGCCCCATCACCTCCTCGTCCTCGCGCCCATAGCTGCAAAGAAAAAGGGCCGCGCAATTATTTATGAATTATGTGCAGCTGGACATACAGCGGCAGGCTCCACGAATTCGATTTCAAGCCGTCCTGGCGATGGGAACGGGGCTCAGGGCGTGTTGGGGGGTCTACCTTACCGAAATGTCAGAGTTAGTTGAGCATAAACGCGATATCCTTGAATGGCTTTCGGGTCGACATAGACTATACCACGCAGCACCGATGGATTGTTGCCACTGAGTACTATCTCACGGGTCGGCAAATAAAGGGTGATCACGCAGTTCGGCGACGTCTTCTTGTACACGCGCTGGGTCCCAAAGTCATCCTTGTGTATCCTGTAAAAGGTGATGCGAAATGCAAGTCGTCCTGTTAGCAATGCCTTCAATTACACGCGCAATTTCAGGTGCTGCGCAACAAAATCTTGTTGGTAAAGTAGTGTGGCTGTACTTAAGAGACGCACTTGAGAGTGCCAACTTTATGGCCTTCATCTGCCTAGGCGGCCAAATGATGTTTCACTTAACTAGAGCCAGTGAGAGCCACAGCCGTTGGCCGGGTCGTCCGACTTACACGTGGATCTGCATGAGTATACCCGGTTAGTGTTGTCTGCCGCTTGCAACTGCCTCTATACTTACGGCTAACCGGCTCAACTTGCCACACATGCCCCAGATTCCAAAGGGCCTTCGATCTGTGCTTATATTAATAGTGCTATTCTGAACTAAGAATAATAATCATTGCTTGGCTCTCGTATCCATTCCTAACTCTGCCGGCTGCAGCACACTAATCCATTCAATCTTGCAGTGTTGTAAAATGCCCGTGGATCAGGTCGCAGTATTCTTGCATAAAACTAGTGTGGCGTCTGAGCTTGACAACTAATAATTCAATGCTTAATTAGCTGCGATTCAAGCGTGCGCAGGGCATGCGCCATTGCTACCCTGGCCAGAGCTGCGAGCAGGTGTGTGTGTGTGTGTGTGTGTAGGCGGGTGAGTCTAAAAATAGTTCTGCCTGGACAGCTGCGGAGCATTGGTATGCGTGCAACATTTTGTGGCAGCTCCATTGTTTTGCACACCCGCTAATAAACAAACATGCTAATTCAAAATTGCTGTCAGTTGTTGTTGACGCTGTTGCGCGCATCAAAAGATGTGGTAAACAATTTATTGGACTGCTCTAATCTGCTCTGCAGGCTCCGCGAAACTTTCAACAGCCTCTGACACCTGACAACTAACTCGCCTGCAGCTGGACAGCTGCAAATGCATTTCGCATGCAGCAACTTCAATTAGAATAACCTTAAACACGGCCTGCCATAGTCAGGATGAACTCATTTCGCTGGCAACTGCACGCGTTTTAATTTAATTGTTTGGGCTTATACTTGGAATAGATTCATGTTGAGAGAATATATATTGGGCTGAGCCCATGATACAATAGAGGAAAGCAAGATATCAGCTCGATTAGATATAGAAAATATAGTCCATAAAATAATTATGATATAGATAGAGACATAGTTATAGACGTGTTATAGTTAGATATCATTATACATATGCTAATTGTTATAGATAAGGATGTAGCACAGATATGTAGTTTTATGTATATATATATGAATGTGCAGATGTAGGCTTAGTTGGCCAAATGTTGGCTCTTGTGGCTGTGTTCATAAAAATAGTAGTGCTGCACTAGACAAGGATTGGCTTGCGGTCCAAGAGGCCGACGTCGTGCTATGGACAGCCTCAACTTTTGTGGCAAACTCATCGGCCAGAGCAGAGCTGTGGCAAGTAGTTGAGTGGGCGTGACCATGCAGCTGACAAGTGGTAATAAAAAATCTAACATTACAAGTTAAACTAATGGTAAAGAGCTGTTGCTTTCACTACTATTTTTATGAACAACGAAATTTTTAATTAATTTAAATATTTTATTTTAGCTGAAACAAAAAAACTTTTAAATGAATTATGTCAAAAGATGAAAGATGTTGAGCAACACTTAGGCAGGCAAAGTCAATTGATAATATGCGACACGACCAGAGTTAGAGACACTGAATACAAATAAGCTCAGCTGCGCAGCTGGACTCATCAATAATGTGTGCCTAAAACATAACATAGTTTGCAAACAAAAGTCAATCTCTGCACGTGCCAAAGGCACTTTGACACGCAAAAGTTAGCTAACTTGATTTGGCCGGCACTTAAAAGCGATGGCAACTGCCTTTGCACTCTCAAACTATATTTTTGATAAGTATTTGTTGATTTTCGTTGATCAAATTTGAAAGCGCTGTCCGTACAGGCAGGCCATATGCTAATATAATTCAATAATAATATAAGGCCACCTGCTATGCGTTGCATATTGCGAGAGAACGTGTCAGCAGGTGGCAGGCAGGCATCAGGCATCAGGCATCAGGCATCATCAGGCCCCCGCAATGCATTAATATTGGATACAAAGCTGGCCTTTGACAAGAACAATTAGTCAACTATGTGGCAAGCACTCAGCATGCGTGCAACAAGGTACTTTGTGGCAAGCGACTCTTCACATTTTCAGGGCTCAGCAGAACATTGAAAAATACAGTTGCCCTTTCAGCGCTTGATTGCGTATTATTCATATGCGAATGTCGCCCGTCTGACAGAGTATTTACATATGTACGCATGTGTGAGGTACGCTCGATTACAAAGTGAGCCGAGGAATATATTACAATTTCATCAGATATTTTTTGACGTTATTGACTTACTGGCAGACGTTAATATCTGATCCAAAAGACAAAAAGGAACCAAACGCAACTTGCATTTACCCGCACGCCGGTGAGCAGCTGTAATTAAAAGCTACGTCGACAGCAGTCGGCGTCCTAGTGCCAGCCGAGGCCACGACCCTTCGCAAGCGACACAAATGAAATATATAAGAATACATATTTCTATTGAAATTTACGCATGTATTTTATCGGATCTGCATTTTGTTTCTGCTTTCAATAGACGCCATTCGGCTAACATTTGTCCTTTTGGGTCTGTCGCTGTTTTTAATAAATGCTTTTCGGCTACTATTTACTTTTGTGTGCACAAAGAGTGATTCAATCGCTTTTATTGCATTTGCATTCACTCATTATTAATCTGCATTTTCCCTCGAAATTGCATTTCAATCGGCATTTTTTATATATATTTGCTTCGCTTATACCATTGGGCGCTGCAGTCGTTTTTTTGGTTAGAAATTGCGATTATTCGGTGGTGTAGTTAGTGACTGAAAGAACGGCATTCATTCATTTAATTACCACTAAGTATTGCAGCTCATTAGCCAGTCAGCCAACAATTGGCCCTAACTCCATTGCACTGCATTGAAAGGCAGATTATTTGTGGTCTATTTAAAGAGTTCCACTGCATGAAGTCAAATCCTATTTAATTATTATTAAATACAAATCACATTTTGTGAATACGTAAATGAAATAAATACTTTCAAAAATATTGAATTTCACATTTAAGTAAATTTTTATTAAAAATACATTTGAATTTGCAATATGTTTATCTTTGCGCATTTAGTTGGCTTCATGGACTTGAAATGAATATCAATTACTGCATCAAAACGTACGGAAGCTCTGTAATTGTGAATTAATGCTTTTTACATAAATTTACGGAGCCAAAGGTGAGCATAGCTATGATATATGATAAGTATCCATATAAAAGCAAGGCAAATCAAAGCAAAAGCAGTTGCCATAGCACAGGGCAAGGCTCAAAATGCTGCTGCTGCTGCTGCTGCTGCTGCAGCTGTTTATGAATTCTATTGCAAAGTTGTACACTTCAATTTTATCCGATTGATATCTGCAAATGACAGATGGTTTGAGCCGTTATGCCGCCACAGACAATGGGCTGCCTTCTCGCTGCCTTTCCTGGGACGGCTGGTTGAAACAAGTATTCAATCGCGTTTGAAGTTCCCTGCGTTTCGTTAAAGAGTTTTGCTTGATAATGGATACAAGCGCATCGGCTACTCAAATGCCAAGTCTCCTTCACGCACACAAAGGACCAAAGTACCCAAAATCATATTATACTATATCTATGTCTATGTCCTTAAATACCTACTGAACTGTACTTTCATTGAGGGTCTGTTGAAAATCACTTTTGCTGCAACTCAGGCAGCAACATTTACCTTAGCTTGCGCCGACAACTGTTCGTGCAACCAATTTTCAGGCACTGTAAAGCTGTTGCAAAATCGCTCACGCGTAACATTCTACTGCCAACAAATTGATGTATATATATATATATATATATATATAACATTTATCTATATATGCTGTATCCTGCACTTGCTGGGCAGCTTTCAATTAGAGTGCGCCTCACTAACAAGCCGTTAACTGATGGGCTCGTTGCCCGGCTCTCGACATGAAGCCCAAAACTAGCATTAGAGCTTTTCCTTTTTTTGTGTCGTGACTCTTAGTCGCCAGGGAAATAGTGTCAACAAGGCAAAGCACCCAAAACTCAACCGCTTAACCAGCTATCATCGTTCTAGCTCCAGCTCTAGCATGTTTATAACTTTCTACCTTGACGCTTTTGTTTGCATGCCACGACAGATGTCCAGCTGCCACAGGAGTCGCCCTGCTATCGTTGCCCTTTTGGCGCTGAGTGAAAATTTATTTTGCGGCCAGGTGGCAACGAGCGAGAAGCGACGAACATTGTCTAATTGGTATAAATTAAACAAACGCTGCCGTTCAACGAGGCGTTGCCCATTCGAGGTTTGCGGGGCGTATACGTAATGCGCCTTTTTTTAATAGCCATGTGGTCTGCGGTCAGTGGGCGACCTGCTGCCTAGTGCCTGATGTCTGCTGCCTGCTGCCTGCTACCTGCTACCTGCTACCTCCTGCCTGCTTAAGTGCACTGACATGCCTCACACTCTGCCATCTAACCCGAATCAAAATATGCGCCGTGCCAGGCAATCAGCAGGTGTTAGCCAATGTCCATAATTCAATTTGTATTTGCCGAATGGGCCGGGGGCAAATTAACAGATTATTGACCGTAAATCATGTTTGCCAGCAGCCACAAAGCTGGTCAGCCGATACGCGCTACCGTAATTATAGCTAATAGTGGCTCGAGTGCGTATTTGAGCTGAATTATAAATTATATTTAACCAACCATGGACCGAAAGTTATTCGAGCAGCTTAAATATTCGTGCTTGAATACAATGGCGTGCCGACAGGCTCCTTAGACTGAAAGCCAACTAGCAGCAAGTTTCCATGAATATCCGCTAAAGTCATGGGGTGCAAGTATTTACGGTCAAGAAAGAAAGGTTCGGCAGCAAGCGACTTAATACTTTAGACACTTTCGAGCCGGCTTAAGTATCATATTTAAGTATTCAGCATCCATGGTTGTGCGTAGCCTTCGCTGGCTCAGTCGGCTACGTAATTGCAAAATAATTAACGCTCGTTTCAAGGCGCTAGCAATGGCAATGGCAGTGGCAGTGGCAGTGGCAGTGGCAATGCTGTGACTGTGGCAATGCATCAAGGATAACGCCGCAAAATCAAAGCGGCATCGTAATGAGCAAAGGCAAAGGCAAAAGCCAAAGCAAAGAAAATCAAATAAATGAACGATGACAGTCGATAGCTGCGGCGGCGAGGCAGGCGGCCACGTCCTGGCATCAAGGACGCTGCCTTAACGGCACTTTGTCGTACAGGATATTTGATTTACCGCGCCACAGCGACCGCGTCGACCGCTTCAACCGCCGCGACCGCTACGCCCGCTCAGCAGGTGGTGCTGAGTGTAAAATATATCGCTGATGCCATAAAGCGAATAAATAAAATATATACAATCTGAGATGTTGCCACCGGGTGTACCAAGCCGTGCCATACTCTAGTAGCGGCCTGTAGCGCAAGCTGGCGCCAGACGCACTGAATAATTCGTCCGACCCATAGCCTTTTGCCGAGTTCCGAGCGAGTATGAAAACTAAGAAATGAAAAGGCAAAGAAAAAGCGAGACGCCGCGTCGTCTTTGCGTCTGAGTGCAACTTGGCGGCAGTCACCTGCACAGCATTAATTGCATTGCCGCTGACCTTGGCTGTGGCTTGGCTGCTAAGCTCTACCCGACACGTATACGCCAGCGCAGCCGTTTCAAAAGTCGCCCGCAATTGGAATTTGCTTGCCCCTACCTGTCCAACTGGCATAGCTATGTTAATATCTAAAAATAGCAACAGCTAACTGTGACGCCAAATTAGATTTACAATACCATTCCAGAAGTTAACAACTTCAGGGCCAACTAACTGACAGCGGACATACATATGCTACCTGGTCACTTGATTTATGATCGCTTGAGAGACCAGCAAGCCACCTTTTTGAGCACTTTTAATAGACTCGATTGCTATTCAATTGAAATGCCTTTTCAACTGAATTATGTCTTTGTGAATGGCGTTGGCTTCGCTTTTGTTATGCGGCGCATGTTTGCATTGCAAGCAGCTCAGGGTCAATGGGCAATATCTAAAATAAGTTGGCACAACAAATAAGCTTTGCGCTAAGCGTCTCGTCGTCCTTGGTCGCTTCAGCTGAAATAGAATATAATTGTAATGCTTTGGGATGCGAATGATTTGTGTTCTCGATGTACCAGCATAAAGCACGCTCATGTGCGTCCTTGTCAGTGAGTAAATCCATATATAATTGCTATGCTATAAGAGAGATCAGTTGCCTATTGCATATCTACTAACTGGTCCGTATCGTATCAAGTTGCAATATTATTGGAGCCCCATTGAAAGAATCTGTCTTAAGTGCTCAGTGGGGCATCTGCAACGGGCTAAATTTTCATTTTTGATTTCTTGTTGGCTGAGAAACCCCTCCGAATGAAACATTGGGGTCTACTGGCAGCTGCGCTAATGCGGCTTAGCTGACAGAGCGCCCTTCAAAGTTGGCCAAGTGGCAGCCAAGGCTTTTGCAGCATCAGCATTAACAGTTGGTTCATTATAGTTATGACCGGCAGCTGGCTGTCGCCTGCTTGAGCGCAACACTTGCCGTAATTACTTAATTTTCTTTGCCACAATCGGGGCCAGGGACTCGAATGGAGAGTGGCATGTTTTTTGCATTGCAATCTCTTGACGTTGAGTCCATTGTTTCGTCCACGTCTCACGCACTCGAGTCGCCATTTGAGTAGCATTTGGAGTGGCGTGCTAAAGGTAGCTCCAGCTCCACCTTGCCCCACTCGACATCCCGCTGAACACATTGTTCCGCTTATGAAATATGCAACAAGTTGCGCGCTAATCAGCTGTCTGCCTCAACAGGCATGACTTGGCCTGCTTGTTATCGCTCTATTCATTTTGCACTCTCTTTGAGCTCAGAAACCCTTGACATTTGATATCCTATTAAGGCATCCATTCTACGGCACATCGCATCCCTTGTCAGTGCCAAGACAGTCTTTGGTTAATAAAACGCGCTGTCTACTATTTAAGGCTCACAGCCATAGCTACACTGAGCAGAGCTTTAAATTTGCTATAAGTATGCGATTGACAATTATCGATAAATATAGTATCGATCCACTCATTGACAATGTCAAATTTGAGCCAGCTTTTGATCGTATATACTATATGCCTGACTGATAACAGTTCTCTTTGTATAGTTATCGATAACTGTGATAAAACAGCTCATTATCGATAAGAGATTGACTGGATGTTTCTAAAGTCAGTTAACAGTCCATAGCTAAGCTTCTTTAATCATCAGCTAAACCGTACGATTCCAGCTGGACTTCGATAAATATTGTATCGATAACTGTGCAAACACTCATTGACAATGTTATTGAAATATCTGTACTCTTAAGTTGAATACGAGCTATTGAGCGCATATACTCGTATAAAAAAACTCAATTGATAACAATTCTTTTTGTAACTTATCGATAACTGCGATAAAAGCAGCTCATTATCGGTAAGAGATTGTCTGGCTGCTTCTACAGTCAGTTAATAGTTCATAACTAAGCTTCCTTAACCACAAAATCAGCCATACGAGTCCAGTTGAGATTCGATAAATCTAATATCGATAACTGTGCATACACTCCTTAGTAATGCTAGTGAAATATCTGTACTCTCAAGTTGAATACAAGCTATTGAGCGTATATACTCTTTTAAAAATCGCCAGCTTTCTTTCTGTAGTTATCGAAAACTGGGATAACGATATTTCATTATCGATAAGAAATATTCCTGGCTCTTTTTACGGTCAGTTAACAGTCTGCAGCTAGACTTCTCTAGCCATAAAAGTCAATATGATATCGATCAATATGATATCGATAACTGTGTGTATAACTATCGATAACTGTGACAAAGAGAAATCATTATCGATAAACAACTTGCTACAGTAACAGTAACAGTAACTAAGCTTCTTTATCCATAAGCTAAACAATGTAATTCGGATATTATTATATCCGGTAATACTTCCCAATTGGTGAAACTGAAATGCATATATGTTTTAAGTATGTATTCATGATGATAAAATATCGTGATCCTTGTTTTAGGATTTCAATGCTTGTGAAAGTGCATGAATGCATATTTTGGCTGTTTAAATGAACACAACATCTTGGTCAATGTCAATGTCAATGCTAATGTTAGTGTGTGTGTGGGTGTGTGTGAGCTGGTGCGTGTGTGTGTATGGCATAATTAAAGGTATAATACAGCATAATAAAGACAGCAAGTCGAACGGTTAACGATTTGTGAGCTGCCTGCAACCAGGGCCTACCTAATGACGCATTAAGTACTCGCATCAAGTATACGCCCCGCGGCACTCACATTTATCTATTCTAGCGCATATGTGTGCATGTGTGTGTGTGTGTGTGTGTGCTTAGTGGGAGCATTGCTTTAATGAATAACTACTACCTGTGTCCATTTGTTAGCTCCGTCTCGGCCAACAGGTCGTGCAGCAGCAGCTCCTCGCTGTGATAGCTGGCCGACCTATTGAGACTCTCCCTCTCGACGGCAGCATCTGGATTCAGCTGGGCATATGCCAGGGCCAGCAAGTCTTTTGAATGGCTCGGTAATGTTGAATGTGGTTGCTGATGTTGTTCTCGTTGTTGTTGGTATTCGTGCTGGCGCTGTTGTTGCTGTTGCTGTTGCTGCTGCTGAGATGTTGCGAGAGTTTTCGAACTGACACTACCGCCGACGGGCAATAAGTCCATAAAATGTTTGAGGCGGCGTAATCTCCAATTGTTGTTGTTGTTGTTGCTGTTGTTTCTTCTTTTGTTGTTGTTATTGTCGTTATGGTTGTTGTTATTGTTGTTGTTATTGTTGTTGTTGTTGCATGTCATATTGTTGTAGATTTGAACCAGTGGCCATAAAATATCATCATCAACAGCAGCAGCACAAGCAGCAAGAGCAGCAGGAGGAGGAGCAACGGGAGGAGGAGCAGCGGGTGGGATGCGTTGCAGCAGGAACACAAATTACACACAATTATGTATGAATATGTGTGGGTGTAAGTGTGCGTGTGTGTGTGTTTTTAAGTGTGTGTTAGTTTAAAAAGCAACAATTGCTCGCCTTGAATACATGGTTATATGCATATGTACGCTTAGGTACACATATATAAATACATATATACATTTAACAGATATATATATATATATATACATATATATATGCACAGATATATATATATATATATATATACATATTCTTATATGTATATGCATGCACATTTCACTTGCACGTTTTGCTTATTGGATTTCATCGCTTAGCTTTTATTACCCACCACCCCCAGCCCTGAACCACGAAAATGCCCAAAAAAAACACAAAAAAAATGTAATTTAGTATTTGTTGTTCTCCAAAATGTATATATACATTTATATATATACATACGTGTTTTTGTTTCTGTACAATATAACTGAGAACGTTTTTATTTCATTTTTCTGAACTCAATTTTTGTATTTTTTTTTCTGTTTTCTTTTTTGCTGCATTTAGTTGACAGGCAAAATGTAACTGTTTTATGGTGTTTTTTAATGCCTCATAAAATGGAAACTTTTCGCGAAGTAGCTTTTGGGCTGGTTTTCATCTGTTATATGTTTCATTTTCAACTTGTTCTGTGTCTGCTCTGCCCTTCCTTGTATTGTTTATTTTTTTGTCATTTTTTTTTTTTTTGGTCTTTTTCTGTTTACATTTACAAAGTCGTTTCTCAGCTTTTGTTTAGATTCAAGTTTGAAGACGCATGCGATTCACATTGGTGGGGGTTTGGTGGTGTGGGTCTAATGAAATTGTGGGTCTCTGGTTAAACGTTACGAACATTAGGTTTTAAGTATTATTTGCGGCTGTCACACTTATGGATCGCATGCTCCCTCGCGTACAGCCCAATAGATACCAACACAATTGTCTGAAACTCTTATACAACATTGTTATGCAAGGATTTAGCTAGGCATAAGCATATTTATACAGTTCTGTGTTAGGTAGAGGCCATACACATGCCTTCTGTACAAATTATGACTTAAACTAGATAACTCGCTGAGCCCATTCGGCTGATAGCCCAAGGTGTACAGGGTGTTATAAGCCTTATATAGTACAATGTTTGTGTGTAGGAGTTTATGTTCTACATATGTATTCCATTTAGGGAAATAGTTCATTTTATACATATATATTTATATATATTACTCTGTGATCGCGCAGAGTAAGACTACCGATAATGTTTGCTCTTGAATAAATGTGCAAATCGCAATCGTATATCAAATAAAACTAAGTAAAATTACTTCATAAATATATTTAAGTGCATCTTAAGTTTAATCATTCTACCGCTTACCTTTTCAGCTTAAATATTTTCAAAAATCGTAGCTTGTTAACAGCACAATTTGCTTTCCAATATATATATAAAGCTTACCTTAAGTCTCGAAAACATTTGGTTAGAAGCGGAAAGAGAAGTTATAGAGTTTTGTCCATTTACAGGGTATTGGTTAGTCGGACAGCTTGGCAATGACCGCTTTGTGGGCATATCTCAGGAATTACGAAAAGTTCGAAGAAAGTTTTCGGAATGTGGAAAGTTAACTTCGAATTTGACGTTCCCAAGCTACGATTACTTTGAAGTTGATAATATTTTAATTATTTGTTGTTCTTGTTGCTGTGAGGAAACACAAAAAGATAAAGACGAAGCGAAGAAAAAAGTGAAGGAAAAGCCAGCTCGCATTCGCAGTCATATTTGATATAGATATATATATATATATGATTTTGTCTGCTTATTGAATCATGTTTACACGCCGACAATTGTTGTTGCTGGTGCTGTTGTCGTTGTTGTTGCTTGTGAAGTTTTTAGCAATTTTTCATTTATTTGTGCGAGGCTTTTGAATTGTTCATGTGTGTTTCCTGCTACAACGACAATTGTCTGATATCTGTGAGTGGGTGTCCGTCTGTCTGGCTGTCTGCCTGCCTGGCTGGCTGGCTGGCTGTGTGAGTGTGTGTGGGCGCATATGTACGCGGCTGTTGTTATCTGATGTTATTATTATTTTTATAATACCCTTGCCAAGGGTGCTATCAGTTCGTCTTACAGGGAATTGTATTTAAGACTTCTCTCTTGGCCAAGATAAATTTGCACATGTTACCAAGTGTCGAAACAATATCGAATTCTGCATAGGCCATAATAACTTCACACTAACACAAACGTATGCATGTGTCTGCGTGAGAGCATTTAATATTCGGTAAGTCGGTGTTGTAGATAAGCCCTTGTTTTTATTGTAATTTAATGAGTTTTTTGCCCGGGGGCAGGCCAAAACCCAGCTCGCAGCTGAGCAAAACAACAAAAAACTGATTAAGAGACTGATTGCTGCCGGTCGGGAAAGTGTGCGTGTGTGTGTGTGTGTGTGCGTGTGTGCACGTATGTGGGAGAATTCATCTGAAAGTCGGGCAGAGCGACGGGCAGCTAGCGACATCTGCCTGGCAGCTGAGCTGTCACTATTGCGTCTTAATCAGAATCGTGTTGAGTCCTGCCCACCCACATACCACATACAGCATCCACAATGAATTTCATCGATGTGCCAACGGCCAAATGAGCAAATCAAGTGCAAAACTTTGTTGCAGCTTGTTGTTCGATATTGTATTTAGCAGATCTCGCTGGCTGAAGCGGCGCCGCAACCAATGTTTGGCCAAAGGAGCCAAGCAAATTTAACGCACAGTAAATTGAATAAGCAACGCCACCTGGCGGCCAGTAGAAATCGCTTGAATCTGTTTGAAACAAATATCAAATCAGAGATCAGAAACTTAAACAGCAATTGGAAACTATATGCGCAGCTCGAAAAGTGTTTGAGTTAAGTCCGTTCAGGACTAAAAGTTCAGAATAGATATTTGAGATGATATTAGTGGAGCACATCTCTTCAGATAAAGTTTGTATTTGCGCTGAACTTTCTACTTAGACGTAATTTTGGTAAAGTTTTCAGCTAACACTATTATTCAGTCTATATATATATATAAATATAATTATAATTTATATATATATGTCACTTTGATTATTAATAAATCAAGTGGGAGCCCTGCCAAAATGAAAGTGAGTTGTCAGAAACGTGGCTGACATGTCAAAGTTGTTAGCAATGAAGTCTCTGGCGACATGTTGCACACACACGCGGGGCGAGAGCTGAGAAGGAGAGAGAAGGGGGAAGGAGGGAGACGCACACTCCTTAGTCATCTAGCCTATGCAATCCCTCAAATATATGCTGACATTAATGTCAATTTCCCAGCAAAATTAGAGAGAAAAGTTTTACTTGCTAAGCTCGAGCTTACTTTCCCACACACACAGCAGCCCCAACGTGCGTACCCCTTATAACCATAGAAATGGCTGTACATGATAAATGAAGTATCTTATTTCAAAGTTACTTGTGAGCAACTGGATTACGCAAACAGGCGAGTACATATGTAATATGTGCAATTCTTATCCAAAAATTTCATCTGACATTCCGTATCAAAATACTGACAACGTCTTAATTATAGAGCAAAGCACAGACAAAGAGAATTTGTCGGCGAAAGGAAAAGCCGCTTCTCCCCCTCCACTTCTAGAGGCCATATAAAATGTTGGCCAACACTGGCAATAGTTGCTAATTTATGTTAAATTAGCTCTTTGAATAGCCAATTATATTAATTATAAATTGCCAGACTTGCAACAGGATCGAAATGGAACCTGAATCTTCCAGCTCGAATATTTCATGAAAATCGCATCTTTAAGCAATGCAACTGATTAAATAAATTAATCAAAAAAAATTTTGTCAAATTTGTATTGAATGCTTCTTAGCCAGATTAAAAAACTAACTCAATGGGGCGATGGGCTTGCCATTGATTTGACATTGAATTTGATTGATTTCTGACTAAAACTGCAAAAAAGGAGACATTTGAAATTACTTTTGCAGAACGAATCGACCTCGTCTGGGCGCGTGGTCGGAAGATTCGAGGTGACAGCGCGCTGTGTTGCGTTTTCGGTTGGCAAGCGGCAAGTGGAAAGTGGAAAGTGGCAAGTGGCAAGTGGCAAGTGGCAAGTTTTGCTCGCTGGTTTATTTTAATTATGTAAGTCAGCCAGGAGCATGGGTAAATATGCCTTAAGGCAGCTGAGCAGCTGAGCAGCTGAGCAGCCAAGACAGAGCTGGGTACTTCTTTGATTTGCGTTGCTTTGCTCAGCTTGTTGGCAACTTTTATGCGAAAGTACACACAGATAGAGAGACACTGAGTGGAGAGAGCAAGATGGATATGGCGACGGAGACGCAGACGAAGACGAAGCAACACGCACACAGGAAATGGAACTTGAGTCAAATTAGCAAACATTTTGGCAAATATTTGCAGGCACAGTCTGCCCCGACTGCCTTATAGAACAGCAGCCGCTTGCCAATTGGCCAAACGCACCGATCAAATGAGCCGCAAATGTGTACACAAGTGTATCAAGTTGTAAGCGTGTGTGCGTCTTGCTCTTCAAGACATTGTGAGACAAAGTTTTTTGGGTTAGGCAAAGCAGCTGCCGCAATGAATTCGACAACAACACGGCCATGCCTCCGTTTTAGGGGCTCTCTGTAAACAGCTTAGCGGTCGCTTAGCCAAAGCTGCGGGACTGGGCATGGCTGCCTAGCCATGCCAGCAGGCTCAGCAAATGAAAATAACATCAAGTAGCCGCCGTGTGTGCCTGTCTCTCTGGCTCTATCTGTGTGTGTGTGTGTGTGTGTATTTGTGTTTGTGTGTATGTTTAAGTACGCTAAGTGTGTGTACTTTGAACTTTTCATTTTTTCATACAAATTCGTTAGCTGCGGCTCTTTGCATAGCTGTGTGTGTGTGTGTGTGTGTGTGTAGCGGAAGTATGTTTGCTTTACGTTTTGTTTTGTGTGTCCTTAACCAAAAAAAAAGGTATAGCAATACATGTCGACTAAAATGTACCCTATTCTACAAGTGTATCAAGAGCACAATTGACTTATGAGGCTCACTCTTCCCTTAGAAGCAACAACTTGATATAGAACATGCTTTACTTGTTGTCAAATATTTCGTCGGACAATCACTTGTGCGCGGATCCTCCAGTCAAGATCCCAAGAAATGACCAACAGTTAGCCACTTAATGGCTACAGGATATACAACATATCAAGAAAGAAATAAAGAAGCGTGGCTATAAATAAAGGAACGCAGCGTGCCTGCTGCTCGGCCAATTCTCTTTGGGATTTAGGCTTTAAATATGTGTGTGCGTGTGTGTGTGTGTGTGTGTGTGTGCGTGGCTATGTTGATTTCATTTTAGTTAGCGCTTTGTATTTTTTCTTGATTTTTGGCCAGGCAAAAACGAAATTAACTTATGCCAATGGCAACGACAGCTGCCTCATATCATTTATTGCGAGGCCACTGCGCTGGGGCCTCTAAAATAAGGCCATTAACTCAACTTTCAACAGCCAACAGTGATAAAACGAGGCTGAATTTCAGTTAATTACAATTTGCTAGCCAGCAAGAAGCGTTCACACTATGTCTACAAACGGTTGCCTTCTACACCTGACCAGGTTAAGGAACAGTTAGATTTGAGTTTACCAGAAAGCAGAAGAACGAAAGCAGAAAGACCTATTCATATAGAGTAACCTACTCAAAAAGCGAGCTTATACAACTAAAACAAATCAAAGAACCGCAGTTGGCTTATTCAGTTTGGTAAGTGTGAGCGACTGAGCTTCAATTTGCTATATATTTGGCTCAATTCTTAAGCCTATCTTGTTGCAAGCCACTGCAGTCCACTTTTAGCGATAGAATTGCTTAATATTTAATAATGTTATCGTCTGTCGATAGGTGGCGCTACCTAAGTGCCTGGCAAGCAATTAGCTCGGCCAGGTCGAGATGTCAGCGACGTTACAACGCTGCGACAGGCATCTTGCACTGCCGACCCGCCAATTCGCTTAGCTTATATGGTAAGTGGTGTGCAGGACTTGGTATTGATTTTATAACCACTGACCCAAATTGAAGACAAGCACAAGCACACACACACACACACACTCACACGGAAAGACACGCGACTGCAGTAAATCGGATTCATGCATAATTCAGCTACACCTTGAAGTCAGGCTACAGTTTTTGAACTTTGTCGCGCAGCGCGCTTGCTGCAGTTGGAGTCTATTATTTCTATGGCAGAGGAGGTCGTATCTTTGATCTCAGTTTGAATGGGCTTATCCACTTTATGCTTGTTATTTGCTTTTCAAACGCAAACGCAAACGCGTAACGACGACTTACAGCCGTATTATCCTACATACATTAATAATGTATATAGAAGCAGGCATACAAGCGCACTGGCACGCGTTATTAAGTGTTTTTAACGTTTTATGTTTGCATTTGCTTTATATGTTTCATATTGCACATACGCAACGTGTGACGAGCTGAGGAGCATGTCACTGCTCATCGAGTCGCCCGCCCTACGCCCCACGCCCCACGCCCCACGCCCTCTTCTATGTCCAGTTTACGACGCGCTCACGCAATATTACGACACATTTGACAGTCGCTTAGCAACTCGCTTGTTCTAATTTTTTGGCCAACTTGTTGGCCCGCCCAAAAGGATTGCAGCCATGGGCCGGGGCCATAGTCAAAACATGCGCAACAATGACCACATACTACAATGAGTCGCCTGCGTCGGTGTGGCCATAAAGGCCCCTTAAATGACCGCGTACTAAAATTCCAAGTACCCCCAAAAAATGTGAGCAATAAACGAGCATCTAGTCATTCAGAAGAAGAACTTTACCTCTACGCACTAAGCAGCGGACGATGAGCCCTTCGATATGCACGCACGCACAAGCATAATAAAACGTTGAGCTCAACAGAAAATAGTCGCAAAAATTAATAAAAAATATATCATAAACGCATAGCTAAGAGCTTGCAACAGATTTCTGTACAGTAACAGAGCGTGGCATGTTAGCGCGCTGTTAAGTGCGTTTCTGTTAAGCTGAAATCGCTCTTAATTTCAAATACCTTAGTAAATAAATACAAATTTAATAAATTTTCAAATAAGTTTCCGGATTCTTCTGCCTCTGCCGCATTCATTCGCAGTGTGTCTATAATTATTATAAATGTTATATACAAACAAGAGTGGATTCTTGTGAAAACTATAATTCCGACTTCCTCAGAGTCGTGCTTTCTGTTCAATGCGAAATATTTACAACATTTTAATTGACTTTACTGTGTACAGTTATGCGAAAATTTCGGTAAATTGTTCATTTCATCAGCTAAAAACTTTGCAATTTATTTTACAGTGCGCATAAATACCCGGAATTACATTCAGTTATTTTCGCAGTCCGTACATCAATCATGGAGGCACTTAAGCATTTGGCTTGCTCCTGCTGTGACCTGCTTGCAGCCATCTAATTGTAGGCAACTGATATACGATGCTGATTCAATAAGCCATCTGATCAACCGACTGCTCTGAGTAGTTTTGACAGGCATACGAATCCCATAAAATCAAGATTAAGTAAGCGGGAAGCGCTCGAGCCATGAGATGAGATGTTGTTGAAGCAATACCCTCTACCCAATGCAAGCCGAAGGTATTCTCATTACCATTTCCACTTAGCTCTTAATATTTAATTGTTGTAACTGACTGAACGACTTACGATTGACTGATTGAGTCACTGTCAGACTTAGTGAATGGCAGTTGACTCACTAAATGACTAACTGGGAGACAGCCTGCTTTACGAGTGCCTAATAAGGCAACCTAAGTATATGATTGACTATTAAATTGATGTAGTGGCTGAGAGACTAAGTGAGTATGTGATTGATTGATGGATTATTTAAGCGACAAACAGACTAAGTGACTGAGTGACTAATTGACTGATAAAGTAACTAAGAGACTGTGTGAGTGAGTGATTGATTGATGGATTGACTGACTAATTGACTAACTTACATACAGATTGAGTTTAACTGATTTAGTGACTGAGAGACAAAGTGATTGATTGATGGATTAATTAAGCGACAAACAGACTAAGTGTATGATTGACGAAAAGACTGACAGACTGAGTGACTAAATGACTGATAAAGTAACTAAGAGACTGTGTGAGTGAGTGATTGATTGATGGATTGACTGACCAATTGACTAACCTACATACAGACTAAGTTTAACTGCTTTAGTGATTGAGAGACTAAATGATTACTATTTAATGACTGACTATTTAACTATTACAGTGACTGAGTGACGCAGTGAGTGAGTGATTGATTGATTAACCAACAAACAAACTAAGTGTATGATTGACTACTTGGCAAATATACTAGCTAAGAGACTGAGTGATTGACTAGTGACTGAGAGACTGAGTGATTAAGTGATTGATTGATGTATTGATTAATTGATTGGCAAAAATGCTAACTGAGATACTGACTGATTGAGATATTGAGTGATTGACTAACCAACACACAGACTACGTATATGATTGACTATTTAGCTAATATGGTAAGTGATTGATTGATTAATGGATTGAGTGATTGATTAATTGATTGATTGGCAAATATACTAACTGAGAGACTGAGTGATTAAATGACTGACTAACCCATATGCAGACTAAGTATATAATTGAGTGATTGATGACTGAGTGATTGATGGATAGACAAACCAACACATAGACTAAGTGTATGACTGGCTAATTGACTGATATAGTGACTGAGAGACTTAATGATTGATTGATTGGACAAATATACTATCTGAGAGACGAAGTGATTGAATGATTGAATAACAAATAGGCTAAGTATATGCCTGACTAATTGACTGATACACTGACTGAGAGGCTGAGTGACGGTGATATTTATTGAGTGATTGACTAACTAAATGGTTGCCTAATTGACTGATGAGTGAGCTGTCGACGGCAGCAAACACATTGATATGACACCAATTGTCAATCATTTTTAATGAGGACAGGGTATAAGAACTTTCACTTCTATAGATGCTCAGATTTAGCCTTGGCTAAATAAAAAGCGCATTATGGCACCCACCAGCGACTGCCACGTTCTCCATCCGCAACAGCATCCTGTCACTCGACGATGAAACTTGAATGCGCTTAAGCCAATTTAAGCATTTGCACGGCACGCAGCCACTTGAAGGCGACGCGAGGTCTGAGAATTCATGCTGCGACTGCGACGGCAGCGACGACTGAGGCTGCGGCGGCAGCGGCGACGGTAGCGGTGGCTGCGGTTGCGGCTGTGGCTGCGGCTGCGGCTGCGGCTGCGGCTGCGATGCTAGCTGTTTGGTGCGGGCTGGGCTTTGGTTTGGAAATGACGTTGCTTCTACTTGTTGTTGCAAGGCATTTGGGATGCCATGAAATATGCAACAACAACAAACGACAACGCCCACGCTGGGTGGCGCGCAGTACAAACAGACTGAGGAGCATGCACGCCTGGCTGAAGTGGGACTTGCCAGATGTGTTTATTTACATGCAGGCGCCAGCAGCGAAAGCAGCTACAACAAGCTACACACACACACGCACACCCACATGGAGACATTGGAAATGCAGCAGCCTGCTCGAGCCAGGGAAAGGCAACCGTCTTTTCGGCATCGTTGTGTGTCGCTTAAGCTGTTTGCACTGCTCGGCCTCGCCCGCGCCGCCCGCCTGGTCTGGCAGCGCCTTGCTAGAAAGTCCTCGTAGAAACAGTTCACAGAAGGCGACGTCTGCTCCAGCTGGGCTGCTTTTATCGCGCGCGCTTTGCCTCTATGCTGCGTCATTGTTTCGTTTTTATTGATATGTTTAGCATACTTGTAGGCCCTAGGCAACGTTTTATGTGCAGCCATTAAGCATCATGACACAACCAAGCTAGCCACCCAGCCAGCTACACACACACACACACACACAGCTGTCCAGCTGTCCACTCTTCCGCCTTGGAAACCCATTTGCTTAAATTGCCTGCGCCTCACTCCCAGTCTCACTCCCAGTCTCCCACTCAGTCTCAGCTGGACAGAGTAGCACAAGCAGCCGTTCAGCTCATGTCATAAATGACATTGCAGAACTTTGTGCTAACTGAATCTGTTGCGCAACGTGGCAACATTTAAATATAAATTAAAAAGTTACGCATACGACGCTTTGTACAGCTAAGTAAACGATACGCGTAAAGGGTAGCGCGCCTCCTCTCTAAGGACGCTGTGTGCTTTGCGCGACGTGGCTTTTGCTTGGTTTAGTGCCAACAGCTGGGGGAGTCCATAATAGCATTTCCATACTGCCATTGTGACAGGCACAAGTCGAGCATGTCGTGCAAGTTAAAAAAAAAAATATAAAAATTATAATAATAATAAAAAGTCTCAGAAAAATGCCAAATAAAAAAATCTCACACACACGCGCATTTCCCATGTGTCTGTGTGTGCAATTTAGCGTGAGAACAAGGGCACAGGAAAAATGAAATAAATAAAAAGGAAGAAGCAAGAACTCGCCATTTTCATGGCGTTTCTTTTTCCCACTATGTCGAATAATTAAAATTAAAAGCGAAAGGTGGTCGCCAGCGCCTGGGAATCTGCAGTCTTATCTGAGCGGGTATGACCACGACTGCAATAAGTTACAAAACACAATCAAAGCAGTGTGTAGCGTAGTGTGAGTTATTCAAGTCTCCCAGCAGCAGAAGCGGATAAATGGATTTCATATTGAGGGAGGAACGGACGCTCGAACGGACGATAGACGGACGGACAAGGATACAATGCCAGAGTGTATTAGCTTCATTTCATTTTACGAATAAATAAATACAAAACTGTCAATAAATTAAAAACTACCTCGACTAAATACGCAATAAATAAAGTCGAAAATATCTAGTGAGGCGACCAAGCAGAAAATTAAATTGAATTCTGTTTGACACGGCAGCATATGCGTTTTTTGTGGATGAAATTAATTTTTTTATGTGCTCAGCAGCCATGTGGGAAAAACATGAACAAATGTGACAGTCAATAGCTAGACAATATGTAATATTCTATAATTTTCATATCTGTCATGCAATATCAAAGAATATTAAATAATAATTGAGCCCTTTGCAGTGTTGGCTCGCGGCAGTCCATCAATTCATTATTGGCTTTGCCACTCACTCTCTCATCCTTTCTCCGAGATATATTCAAAATCAAATGTTGCAGCTACAGAAACAGCAACAACAAGTGTCTAATACAATCATCGGCAAAGGCCAGCTCTACCAACGGAAGCGGATGCGATGCCATCGCTACCAGCATGAATAGTAGTCGCACTTCAGGGAACACCAGAGTGTATAAATATATATACGTGTGTGTGCGAGCGAGTGTGTGTATGTGTGTGTGTGTGTGTTGGTTACTTATTATTTCCCTGGAGCTCTGCCACGGTTCTCATAATTAAGCGCACTTTGAATTTAATTATGATTATGAGAGAGCATAGAAAAAAAAATAGAATAAAGCAAATAACCTTACTCTAGTGGAGTGCCACCGACTTACTAATGCCCGCTCACGACAGCAAAGACTCTGGGCAAGCGGTTTTTGTTACAATCTCTCAGCCTATTTAGATAATTTACGCTGCGGCTCGAGTATGATGTCAGGTCTGGCCATATCTGCAGCGCGTGCTGCCCACTTGTCATCCTTTTTCTTCCCAGCAAGTTTGTTTGTGGCCAACGCCTGCTGCCTTTCAACTGGTTTGCATAATCAGTTTTGATCCAAGTCAAAGAGAGACGCCCAGGGCGATTACAAGCTGTTTGGCCGAGACAGTGACTGAGATAGATAAGGCAAGGCAAGGCAAGGCAAGGCAAGGCAGGCCAGGGCAACGCAAGCTAAGGAAATGGTGCAAATGACTTCAAACAGCAACAGAACAGGTGGCTACGAACAAGACATGCTTCAAAATGTAGCAACTGTTCATTAGCCTAGTTAGCACACGGTTCACTCTTTTCGAGTGGTCCTGCCATTAACAACTTTAATAGACATTTTCCTGGAATTCCTTTCGACGTCCTGTGTGTTGGTGTACAGCAGAGGCAGCTTCACACATGTTCATGTTAAACTGCATGCTAAAACCACATGCCACAAATATAGCATCATAATGAAGTATATTTGTATTAAGCTCATGTTAAAGTGCATGTCAAGTTGACGATCTAATTTAGATCACCCACCAGTTTGTTTTAGAGCTCGAAAAGCATCTCTTTCGTAGGCGCCTGTTAAAGCTCATGTTAAGCGATGAGAGAAACCGACTAAAAAGTCTAGCACTGATTTTGAACTGTCTACAGCGTATCTAGGAGTCGTGCAGTCTGCAGTGATACGATTTTCACTTCCTCGTTGGCTGGGTTCAAGGCTCAAAAGATTTGTGACGAGGGGTTCCAATGTTTGGGATTCTATGCTGTTCCCAGCCCGCTCCGCCCAGCACAGTCGGCAACACGTTGGAATAGAAATATGAAATACGTTCGGGGCCGCAGGTCAAGGGGCAAGAGATCCATTTCCAGCTACAGCTACGATTCCCGGAGCGCCAGCACCAACACAAGCATTTAAAGGGTCTGGGCCAGTGGACAAAATGAGGGGTCGAATAAATGGAATCTAATAATAAGACAAACTGTAGTATAAAGTGAAAGCAAAAGCGAAGCGAAAACAAAAACAAAAACAAAAGCAAAAGCAAACGAAAGCTAAAGCGAAATAAAATGAAATGAAACGAAAACGAAAACTTTTAAGTATCCTATTAATGTTTAATTCGAGTTATTTAAGTTCGGCACTTAATTTAGTAGCGGCAGGCACTTCAAATTGGCAACGCACCTCCCCGGCCAAAACCTTTCGATAGTTAACGGGGAGGCGGACGGAAGAGCCGAAGCTGAAATTGCGGCGAATCCAGCTCTGTTGGTGTTGTGTGCGTGACCTTTTCTCATTAAATGTTAATAATAAAAACACAAGCAACAGCAGCGGCAACTGCAGAGATGTGAAAATAACTAAGTGAGTGAGCTGAAAGGACAGACAGTATTGCCCAACGCAGAGAGTGAGAGTGAGCGTGAGAGCGAGAGTTAGAGGGAGAGGAAGCGCGAAAGAGATAGCGACTGCTGCCCGTTGCCAATGAAGTTGTCTTAATCCGGTAATTAATTTCTGTGGTCTCCACACAGCAAACGGCATTGGGGCGCGCGGCGCTCCAAAGGCTGCAGCAGTTGTTTAATGAAACGCAATGAAAGCGAAAAGTGACAGGATAACAAATTAATAAAGTTACGCGCCGATCAACTTCAGCCTAGGGCCACTCAACAACTATTAAGCTGGCAGCAGCCGTAACCACAGCCACGCAGCAATCACTGGCCATAAACTGAGCAGAGTTTGTTCTGGTAATCAATTTGTGCTCGAGTGTCTAGTGATCAGCAAAGACTGCCCAGGCTTGAATACGCTTTCAGTTTCAATCACAATCACAGCAAGTGCCGACACTTGAAGCTAGAACTGGGCTCGATTGATCAATCCGGCCCCAGATCTCTCTGAAACTGTGAGATAATAATAAAAAGGCAAAAAGGAAAGGCTGAAGCAGAGCTAGAAAGCGACATAGTCGATGCCCCAATGCATCAAAGAGCTGTGCCCCAAAGTCTAGCCAGCTGCAGAGCAGTTTCATAGCAGCCCATCTCAGGCTGATTGCTGCTCAAACGAAATGGATAACTTTAAGTTGGGGCAATAATGAGAGCAAGTTGTTGCTCAGGCGGCGGCCGGGGCAGAAGTGGCCAAGTGCAGCTATTCGTGGCGTGTGGCACTTTAAGTATTTAAGCCAACTGAAACTTATGCCACGCATCAACTTGTCGTCACTCTTAAAACAAATTTAACGAACAACCCGAAGAGTACTTAAAATAAACTTCGAACAATCGATTTTTCCAAAACAAAACCAAACATAAAAAAAAAACTTTTGTCCGCTTTTTATGTGTGTCATCGGGGTGTGTGTGCGTGTGTTTGGGAATAATAATGATTCAAAATTTATTGCATTGGCTTCCCATATTAAACAAGAATAATACTTACTTAACAAAAAGTTTTGGATTGATTTGTATGGGAAAACTGAAATATTCAACAGCTAAAGAGATTTGGAATTCTGAATCTTGTATTACATGAGCCAAGGACAGGACTCGGCTGGTCAGCTTGAGATGCGTAGAGTATGCGTGTGGTCGGGCATGCCGTCGTCTGAATTTGACAGAGTATTGATTGGTTTATAAATAAGCGCTGTCTCCAGCACTGACTGAAGAGGCAGCTAGAGCATGCCTGTCTCTAGCCAGCTGCTGTCACTTGCATTGCAGTCCATTACAGGCTGCGTTTGCTAGGCCTGTGGATACACTATTAAGTGAGTGGCGAGCCAGTGACAGCAGCAATCGAAATGCTTTCGACTCGGCCCGTAAGGCGAACAGATCTGTAGTTTTGGCAAAAGTTATTGGCACTCCACACGACGTATGAATGCCATTTGCAATGGCTCTGCGCATATTTAAGGCAGTATTATCGACTGCAAACAATCCAGGTTTCAGTGAAAGGCAGCTTGTGAGTTGTCGGGCGGGGGTCAGCAAAGTTGCTGGTCAAAGTGCGAGCATGAAAGGTAACCAAGGGCTACAAAGTAGTGGGTGGGGCGCGAGAGCCACGGCTGAGAACCGCTCAGGATGGTGCAGTTTATGGCAAACAGCGCCCATTTTTATAACACTTGGCAGTTTCACTTGCAATGCACGCTGAGCTGTTCTTTGCCTTTGGCCAGCAAACAATGGCCAAGCAATAACAATGGACGACGGAAACGGAAATCGCTGGCACGACGGATGAGCCAGCAGCTGCAGCTGACATTGAGTCAAATATTGGTAGTGGGGTAGCTGGTTGCACGCTGCTCGGTTGCACGGCTCTTATGTGGCTAAAAAGTAAGCAAAAAAAAAACAGAGCATTTGTTGCGCTTTGCTCTTTGAATGCAGCTGTTGCTTCATGTCTTTTGTAAATTGTCACTCGTCAAACAGCAGTCGATGTGTGTGTGTGTGTGTGTGTGTGTGTGTTTGTAGTCTCCTGTCTGTGTCTGCGTGTGTGTGCACGCCTCACTCGTGGCGCAGCCTTTTAGACATTTTTGCTGTTTGTTGTCGTCTTAGCTTTTGCTTTGACGCAGTTGGTGACACGCAGCACACAGCACACAGCACACAGCACACAGCACACAGCACGCAGCACGCAGTCCGCGTTCGCAATCGATATCAATCAATACACGCTTTAACATGTAAATGTGTGTGTGTATTGTCTGGCGCTGAAAGAAATCTGTTGCATATAGAGAGAACGCTGCACGTTGAGCAAGAAAATTAATGAACCCGTTAAGCACTGAAAAGTATTCAAGCAAGACTCCAGCAGCTACTGCTACTGCTGCTGCTGCTGCTGCGGCTGCAGGCAACGTAAAATACTGCGGCGATTTATATGAATCACACTTTGAGACTCTTGCTAACAAGCTGTTAAGCAGTTAAGTTATCAAATTGGTAGCTAAGCAAGCAAACAAGCTCAACTTGTGCGTGCTGGCATTTTGTTGGTATTTGCGCAATGTACACAAGCTGGCTAGATACAAGGGTAAGGGCTAGACCCTGTGCACCCTCCTGCCTGTTGCTCAAGCACCACAAAAATTAACAAATTTCGCAGGCATTAGGCGAATGCAGGCGAGCTCAGTGAACGTAGCTTGACCCTAGCTCAGCTCATTTCATCTTGATGACATCGCTCCCCCCAGCATAGAAGCCAATTAATATTTGAATGCATTTATCACAGATCTAGCTAACAGAGCGAGCTCGATGACAGGTTTAGAATATATCCCACACTTTACTCAATTGATTTGCATCTTACATAGGTATTCCTGCCAGGTTACACTGCTGTTAGCAACTAAAAGGAAACTAAATGGATATCAGATGGAATTCGGAATTCCTCTGAATTGACAAGAAGTGCAGAGCTGGAAAACTGATTCAAGAGCAAGGGCAAATGGTCTTGCTACGCTCACTGTTGCATGCTTCGACGCAATTCTAAACAATTTGTTGTCTGCTAAATGTAACAAAAGCTACAGCAGCAGCAGCAGCAGCAGCAGCAACTAGTTCGTGTCGTTCTAGGAACACTAAACGAAAATGATTGTATATTTGTGTTGTGTTTTTGGGTAACACCTTTAGTCGCCTGTTACCTCGATGCTAGTGTCAATTATGTTGCACGTCTGTGTCTGTGGCTGTGTGTGTCGGTGTATATTGTTAAGGATTTGTGCTGTCCAACAGCAGCAACAACAAGTCTTACAAAATTTCAACGTTTCTGACATTGAGCGTTGGTATTCAATGGCGATTTATTACCGTCAGCATGGGCCATGTTTGTGCTGGTGTGTGTGTGTGTGTGTGTGTGTGTGTGTGTGTGTGTTGGAGTGTGTAGTAGCGTGTGTTACTTTTATTTTCTGTACCGACACGCAAAAATCGATGATGCGACGACCAAAATAAAAGCCAACCAGCACCCACAAGTCCATGCGATAGATACCTTTTCTTTTTTATTTTGTTGTGTTCGCCTCTTCTTGTCTTTTTTTATATTTGCAGGCTGCCACATTTTGTGGCAGGCACTGTGTATCTGCCGCGACACCTGCGAGCGCGGCCACTGATTCATTTGTGAATGGAGCCGAGACAAAGGCGCTCTTTCACGGGTCTTCCGCCGGGCAATTAGCGAAGCCACCAAGTGCAAAATAGTTAAATGACAAATCAAAAAACCAAATACAATTCAAACTGATTGGTTGCCAGGCAGCTTGCTGCTGCCACGTGCCACGCACAGGCACAGATAGCAGGCAGCGCGGCGAACAACTGCGTCGCCTGCTGAACGTCAAAGTTGAGCTCTCAGCCTCAAAACAAGTAAAGGGCACTGGGCGTGGCATGCTAGCTGGCACACCCACACACATATACGTGTATACAAGCAGGCTTGCCGCGTGCCTAACATGCCTGCATGCTCGTGTAATTATTTGCTCAAATCGCACAAAAGTATGCAATGTTTTTTTTGCAAGCGCGCACGCTGGTATTTAAGCATGCTTCGACAGCAGCAGCAGCAACAGCAGCAGCAGCAGCAACCACAGCGAAAGGGAAAGCGAAAGCTGCGATATTGGCTGCAAAAGTGACTGCTCGAAGCATGTAGCCGGGCTGCTGCTTCAACCGCATGAAAGGGCAGCACAACAAAATAATATGTTAAAAATGTTGATTTCAGTTGATTTAATTTGCGCAGCGCGGTTGCTTCGGTCGCGTCGCTACTGGGCGAATGAACAAATAACTGTCACACACATGCACAAGCCCAAGCACACACACACACAAGCAGACAGGCAGAGAGAGAGAGAGAGAGAGAGAGTGTGTACATGCGTGGCAGGGCTGGCTGCTAGTGAGTCAGTTGGTAGCTTTTGGGCCTGTTTGCTTTTTTGAAACATGTCACGTTCTTGGGTTTTACTCGAAATGCCATTTGGCCAATTGCTTTGGCTTTGGCCAGCCCGCTTTCTCACACTTGCTCTAGCTGTGGCTGTCTCTCTCTCTCTCTCTCTCTCTGTCTCCCTTTCTATTGCAGCTTTGCCTGCTGAATATCTCTTGGCAATCTCACGTAACTTGCCCATATTTGCTTAGCAACTGCCCAGAAACTGCATTCTAGTAGATAAAAAAAAATATTTGATTACAATTTCGCTTCGACTAGGCAGCCAGCCGGCCGCATTCGTTCGCTTGTCTGCTGAAGTAGCTGCGGCTTGGGCTGCATCTGACACATGTCGCACAACATGCATTTGAGGCAACTTTGTGCAAAAGACGCGCAGAAGTATGCCACAAAACTTTATCTCTAAACCGACACCGCACATGCATAGCACATCCGGAACACACTTTGTCAACATCGTATTTACTCTAAGCAGGCTCGACCAACTGATCGATTCCATTCTGAAGGCGCATTCTTTTCCATGCTCTCTCGAATCGAACTGTAAGCCAAATGAAAAGATAAGAAACTTTGCTCTTGCACATAAATTAAAATGTCCTGTCGGCCATGGTCAACGGCCCTCAGCTCGCCCACAGTACGCTTTTTAGGCGCGCCTAGACCTTGCCCAATTTGTTGTCAAGAAGCACAGCAAATATGCTCGCTTGCTTGTGCAGGCGGGCAGCAGGCACACGCCACCGCATATGTGTATATGGCCATTGGTGGAGGTGGCCAGTCAGACGCAAATGGCCATTGAAGCTGACGCTGTTGAGGCTCGTCGAGAAGCCTTAAACTGTCTGCTAACCCATTTACATTCGGGCAGAGGATATGAAAAAGTTGCTGGCCCAGCAAGCAGCATCAGCAACTTTATAATTTGCAGCACAAGCAAGCCCGCCCAACCAAACACACACACACACACACACACACACATATGTGCAAGGACACATACAGACAAACAACAGATACTTTAAGCTTAATTTGCGCGACGAGCTGAGGAAGAAAGCTTTAAGGAACCATGAGATTTGCATAAAGCAGAAAAAAGAAATCGCCAACAAATGTGTGTGTGAGTGTGCGTGTGTATGTGTGCGTGTAAGTGTGCGTGGATGACGGCTTCCCATAAGAATGAGTCAACAGAGAGAATCAAAGGCAACGTTAAAGATGTTTTGGCAGTTTCTTAAGCCAGTCGAATCGAAATCGCTGTGATTTGCCATATGGCATTTGTGATATTCATATGACAGACACACACACACACACACACACACACACACATATATATATATATATATATATATACATGTATATACGCTATATATTTGAGCATGCCACAACTTGAGCTGAGGCTTTAAGTGAAGCAAAGTCTTGCCACGAACATATTCCGAAACCAAGAAACAATCTCTTCCTCTTCTCCACCCCACACTGCCGCTTCATGCACCACCTGTGAATGCATATCAGTTTCGTGCAATACCGTTAATTAGTTATATAAAATTCGAATTGCAAATTCCGTTCGGCGGTTTGACTCTCCTAATTGGCTAGTTAATAACATTGATTCGACCACCGAGAGACTGCATCTTCTTAATTGGCATTGTTCAGTGGCACTGAGCATAAATTGCAGGGTATAGCAGCAGCAGCAGCAGCAGTGAAAGCATGAACAATGGTTAAAAACTGGCCAAGCGACGCCTTAGTCTAGCAGATTGATGCATGTGGGCGCTGTCGCTGCATTTTGACCCAAACTCCATACAAATTCCGTCCATCCTCCGCCTCGTAAGCTAACAAATGATAAGTTGGCTAGCTGAGGCGATACCATTCGGCTGGCCATATGTCAAATCTATTGTTGACTCTTGGCCCATCCAACATACAGCGGCAGAGAGGCGGCCCGGATGGTGTGGGCCGGCTGCATGAGGCGATAACATATAATCAGCATACTGCAGCGGCCGTCAACAGTTTGACAGCATAATTAACAGGTTGCCAGCTGGAGCGTTACAAGTTGTAGCCAAGCCAGCCTTAGAATGTTCATATTGGAGCAGCTCAGAGAATAGTTGTGGCAATGCTCAGATTTATTGAGCCATACCGTTAACCACATCATTAGCAGCGCATGGCCAACGGCCGGCCACAGTAGACAACCTCCCAGCATCCCAATAAGGTCCGCAAAAAGCAGCAAACGTGCTCGGACTCTCCAATGCGCCAATGCCCAGGCAGCCAGTACATGTGTATATCTATGTCGGTTCCCATTGCCCGGGCAGCCTGCTCGACGCCGGGTCGTCGGTTTGCTAAACTCTTATCTGAAATTATTAGTTATTAGGTATTTTGCATGCTAGCTGCGGCCTGAGGCACGCTCCTGGCCGACTTCTCTGAAGCATCGTATACGTTAAGCCACAACGGAATCTTAATTAATCTGCACAGCACAGCACAGCACAGGACGCTCGGTTTTGTGGTTGAAAAATGAAGGATGAATGCTCTCGCTTGAAGCTCCGCTGGGGCACAGTGAAATGTGAAATATGAAGACTTAATACAAAATGATTATCGTCTGCCATTCATTAGCCAGCTCCAACAGATGTTATTGAAATCAGATGTATCAAGCCGACAGCTTCTATGAGAATTTCTGGCAACTGTCGGCTATATCAACACAGCCCATTCTGTGATTCTGTGATTCTGTGATTCTGTGCTCAGCGTGTTAGCTTTCGTTCCCATTGTTTCCACATTTCAGGAATCTCACAAATCGAAATGGAAAGCGATTGATGCCGCAGTCGACTCGCAATCGAAACTGAAAGCCAATTGTGGCATTTCTGAAGAAGTGAAACCTAAAGCAAGGCGAGAAGGTACGCAATCTATATATCTACATATGCCAGCTGTCATTTGGCAAATTGCTCAGCTCTATCCCATGGCCACATACTGCTGGCTGGCCAGCAGCAGAGACAAAGGGAGTTCAATGAACTGATGCGCGCTGTGTACACAAGCAGCGCGACTACAGATTGTAAGCGCAGCGTCGGTAGGCAGGAATTGGCAGCCAAATGACTGTTTGCTTGCATCGATGTCTGCAGCTCGGAGGCCACTCAGACTTAGACCCTAATACAGCTGGCATGCTCGCACCTGGGCTGGCAGGCTTAAGGGCTTCAGCAAACAAGTGAAGGAAATGCGTTCTACGTGCCGCAGCTGAGGCAGTGACAAAAAAGCGAAAAGCCTCACGACAGCCATAGCTTCATTTTTTCGTTTGAATGTCCACAAAGAGCGTGCAGCAAACAGCGTGCAGCCTGCAATAGCAAACAAAAACGCAATAAGCCCTTTATCTTTGAAGGGGTCAAAAGCGGTTTTAGTGGGCGTCGCACGAATTTTGCACTTTAAAAGATTTTTAACACGGGCTTTGTTAGCTTTTTTCAGAAACCTTGATGGCTCGGGCCATTGCTATGTGCTGGCCCAACTCCGGTTGACCCCAGCAACGACAACAGCCGCGCCACAACCCGAGGCTTTTGTGCGCAACAGCAAATGGGCCAGACCAGGCCAGGTGAGCCGATTTAGCGGCCTCCGAGGCGCGCGTGTGTCAGCTAATTGGCACATAATTAACAACGAAGTGAAGCAATCCAAAGCGTTGCTCACGACTAGCCAATACTCTGTGCTACAAGTGACTGCTACGATGTTAATCACGGGTGAAGATTGATTCTAAAAGACTCGCAGGACTCTGGACTTATTGTGGCTGAGCTAAGAGTTGACTCTTTTCAATTGTTAACATTTGCTGACTGTAAGTAAGTTGTGAAACTCTAGAGAACATTGCCATGATTATATATATATATATAACAGAAATTCTATAGAACTTGAAGAAGAAATTGTATTCATTTGGTATGGAAGGATAATATGCTCTTATACAACGTATTCAGGCAGAGCATGAAAAGTGTCTTTGCGCCAAGTGCGTGACGGTAAAGGCTTATCGACAAAAAGAACTACAAACGAGAGTGTAAATGTGTGTGTGTGTGTGTGTGTGTGTGTGGGTGTGCGCTTAGTAAGCTTGAGTGGGTAGCTTCGTTGTTGTAGCTTTGCTAAACATGTCGTCAGCTGCTGACTGGCAGCCAGAGCTGGCTATTAAAAGTTCTTATTTATTTCTGAATATCGAGCACCGAATGCGAGACTTAAAAACTTTCGAGCTATTGCATGTTTGAGTCTATTTGCACAGCTTAAAATTGCGAAAGCTATTGACAAATGCCATGAGCACTCGCATTAGGGCGAGCCACAACAAGCTTTCAATTTGACCAAAAATTGTTTAAAAGGCTTGAAATCAAAGTAATCAGACTGTCAGCCGACTGTCAAGTGAAAGACAAATAGAGTTGCCACACAATGTCTGTCATTGAACTTTCAGGCGTTGCCATACGGTTTTTAATAATCAGACAAGGGAGACAGTGAAAGGGAGCGGGCGAGGGAGTGGGAGCGGGAGTAGGAGCGGGAGATTTGGTGGAATTTATAAAAAAATATTGGAAAGTCCTTAACGTATATTTGTGTCCTTTAACACCATGAATATTGAAAATATTGGCAAGCACATCTTACTGATAATCTTAAGTTCAATTTGATATATACGATATACGATTCGATTGCATTTTCATTAGATTGAGCTGAGTTAGTTTTGTTAACTGTTTTTCTTTTCTTGGTTACTTCAATGTGTGTGTGTTGTTTGTGTCTACGTTCAGGTATATACAGTGTACGAAAGTTTCTCATTTTGGGGCCTTTGGGCAGATGGCCCAATTAGCTAATGGATATTTAACAGAGGAACAGCAACACGCAGGGAGCTGAATTACACACATATAAAGACAGTCACAGTTATGTATATATGGAATTGTGTGCTATAGTATATGTATGTATAATATATAATATATATATGTAGATATTTATATAGATATTTATGTATATTGCTGCTTAAGTAATGTGGCTTGGACTCACCTCTCGCCATGTGGCTCCCGGTCCCTGTCGCGGTCCAGGTCCCTAGCTCCATCCATATCCGGATCGCCATCGACGAGGCCAGCGCTGATGCTGCTGCTGTTGCTGCTGCTGGGCGGCTCCTGCTCCTCGGTCACCGGCTGAGCCGACGACTCCGATGGCGTCGACCGACTCTGACTCTGACTCTGACTCTGGCTCTGGCTCTGACTGCCGCTCAGGGTATCCTGTTGGTCCTGCAGATCCGACATCGTCTAGCTGATAGGTTATGGCTTCGGCGTGAGATTCGAGTCAGCTACCAGCGGCAAACTTTGTGGGCAGCGCGCGAATGGGGATTATGTCAGAGAGAGGTCTGAGCGTGCTGTAATTGCTATTTAATGAAGCCCTTTAAAAGCCCTAGCCCTTGGTGGACTCCTTGCACCAGCTACATGCGGGTCACCAAGACAAAATATTAAAAATTCGAGCAAAGAAAACGAAATGAAAATACACAAACGAAAACGAGCTGTAATGAAAACTAATTGGGCAGACCTTGACAAGCTACTTAGCATTGTTTGGGACTTCTCCCATTGTTGTTTCGTTGCGTCTCATTCCAGAAGCTGTCAATGAAATCAAAACCTGCACAAAAATTGATTTTCGTTTCGTTTGGTTTCGTTTCTGTCTGCATGTAGTTGAAATAGTTTGCGAAAGTTTGAAGCACAAGCCGAAATCGAGTCTCAACTTGATAATCCTAATTAAATGTTGATGTGAAGACTTTATGTGGCTTATAACTAATTATACGGAACCAAATACGGAAACCTTAAAAGTAGAGCTTGCAAAAATGCAATTCACAGCTGCTCAGTCTTTCGGCCAGTTGGCTAGACCGACGACCAAGTCATAGCCCAGCTTTTTAGCTCGTTTGAGCCTTGAGTTTTCATAAATTCTATATTACGACCATTTGAGTGAGCGCTAAACAGGTTCGGAGCTTGATCATTTGAGGACGTCGATCTTAAGCCTAGCAAGAGTGAATATTAACTGTATATATATATATGTGAATATGTTTTGATACGCTACTGTAATATTTTAGACACCTATATATTGGGAGATATTTGAATCTAATTGATTTTATTCAAAAGTGTTGACAAATTCGGTTATTTAATATGCAGAAGTGTGCGATAAGCTTTGAGTTGTTAACACTATAATATTATGACTTTATTTGAGCTGGAACTAGCTGTGCTAATAGAACTAGTTCCTGTTAGAGTGAGTACCAAGCATTGCTTGCATTTGTAGATATATTGGAATAAGCTATTGCAAACTCCTTAGACACCTATTGAAGCAGTTGTTTAATATGCAGAATGGATAAGCTTTGAGTTTTTAGCTCTATAATATTATGACTTTATTTGAGCTGGAACTAGCTGTGCTAATAGAACTAGTTCCAGTTAGAGGAATAAGCTATTGCAAACTCCATAGACACCTATTGAAGCAGTTGTTTAATATGCAGAATGGATAAGCTTTGAGTTTTTAGCTCTATAATATTATGACTTTATTTGAGCCGGAACTAGCTGTGCAAATTGAACTAGTTCCAGTTAGAGTGAGTGGCAAAGAATTACTTGCATGTAGATATATTGGTTATACTGATTATAGAATCAGTTGTTGAATATGCAGAAGTGTTGGATAAGCTATGAGTATAAGACTGTAATATTGGGACTGTTTTCTAAAGAATCAGCTGCGCAAATAGAACTAGTTCCAGTTGGAGTAAGTGGCTAAGAATTGGTTGCATAAGTAGACACATTGGAATAAGCTATTGCCATCTTTTGGGACACCTATAGAAGTTATAACCTATCAGAGGCAGTTATGGATCGCTTGGGCAGATTTTTGATGTGTTAACTGGTTGAGCTGTAAGTTATAAGAAGTGCTGAAGGAGAATCAGTTTTACAACTAAAAGACACCAGATCGCTGGAGGGCTTTAACTGATAGTCTACCTATAACGATATACCTATAATATAATCAAAATCTTTATCTCTCTAGAAATTCGAACTTATTGTGGGCAGTTTTGATTCACTAAAATGAATTTTCAGTTAGCTGGCTTACTCAGTCTAATGTTTAAAGTGTTAAAATGATATAAAACAATTTCAAATATCAATGTATATATACTTAAATATATTTTGTTATAATATTATAAACCGACAAACATTTAATTTAGACAGCAGTGCCAACTGTTAATGTGTAAATTATTTGCAGTTCGACTGCCAAATGTGTTCAGCCTTAAAGCCCTTTAGCACTGCGGAGCTTCAGTTTCTAATTACAACTAATTGTTGGGAGTTCTGTGATTTGTGTGAATGCGACAAGTGCCAAAAGGCAGCCAAGAATCTGCGGTTCAGCCACATGAACCACACTGCGGTGTCCGCTGGCAAAGAGAGCAAAAGCGAAGCGAAGGCAAAAGGAAAACGCAGCCATTTTGCATGCGTTCCAATGTGACAGCAACAGTCGCTCGGCCAACAAGTGGTCGATTGAACGGGCAGCAAAATGAGAGCCAGTTGGAATAGATATTTTTATATATATGAATAATATGATTTGAAGAGCTGGAGCTCTGGCTAATTGTGCGAATGGATGAGCGTGACATGTGCGGAAAGCGATTAGATTAGCGTAGTGCTCATAAATTGGGCGCACGCTCAACAATTTGCCCCCGATTGGGGACGAAAAAAGCGCGAACGCAGATAAGTATGCTACACTTTATGCACACTGCACCAAAACGGGGCAGCAGGTCAGTGTGGCAGCGCCAAGCGATAGACACCGAGTGAGAGCGAAAGTAAAAACAAAAAAGAACAGCTGCTGAAAGCGAAAATGGCAAGTGAAAAGCGCACAGCTGCCGCCGAGGGAGCAGAGCACGACTGACAGCCCAAGCCGGCGAGACAGAGGCTGTGCGGTTGGGAAAGCGCATATCATAAGCGAGAGCTTTGCACAGCATTTGCATATGAATAATTCGAAAAGCAGCCGAGCTGGCGCAGAGGACGGGAGGGTGGGTGAATAACAAAAAATAACAAAAGGCGGACCAACAAACAGCATAGAAATAAATGCGAATCGCTGACTTGTCTAGCGGCAAGTCAGCGCTTATAACTGAGCGCGCTGGACACGTCCAGGTCGCTATTCGCTGAAAATAAGGCAGAGGGCCAACGACAAAGAGGTGGCCAGCGAGAGAGATTCGCACAAGCACATGCCCATCAAATATGAAAAGATGGCAAAATTAACCAAGAAGCAAATAAACGAGAGCACAAAAAGAAGGAGCGTAATCTGACGCCCCATCAAATAGAAGCAGGATATGCACAGGGCCAACCTGCTGATGACCGAATAAAATGTAACAGTGGTAAGAAAGGCCAAGGAGAGCATCTTGGCTATTTTATTAAATAAATACCTTGCCCGGCCAATCGAACGCCACGCGACTGCTGGCAGCAACAGAAACAAGCGTCAATCGAACGCCAATAAACACGGACAGTACAGTGAAGCGAACGCAAACGGACAGAGAGTCGAAACGTCAGTCAGTCAGATTAGTAAATATTATTATTGTCGCTTGGGCTCTTGTCGTTGTGGGTCTTGGTTTGGTGTTCGTGTAGGTGTTGAGGTTGGTGTTGGTGGTGGAGTTGGTGTTGGTGTTGGTGGTGGAGTTGGTGTTGGTGGTGGTGTGGGTGTTGGTGTTAGTGTTGGTGTTGGTGTAGGTGTTGGTGTTGGCCTGATCATTACCCCAACAAGCAGACACACAAGACGCACACAATGCACGCGAAAAACGCTGAGAATACGCAATACATTTGAATGCTTTTCTTGAAACTTAACGCACTAAATTAGATTTATGGATATATATACACAAGGTATATATAAATATATATAGATATTTAACGTTTTTCAATCACACTTCAAGCACTCGAAAAAAAAATTAGTTCTTAGCACAACAAAAAAATTTCAAACCTTTGACTAGACTTTCACAATTTTTGAGTTCCAATTTTTGAGTTTTACTGATTTTCTAGGCTTTAGTACTCTACAGACTTCACACTCCACTACATATATATATCTACATATATATATGTATAGATGTCACAATATTTATTGAAAAGGTGTTCTTCCAAATCTCTGCAGACTGTGCCTTTAGCTCTTCGGTTGACTTTGGATATTCAGAATTGAACTTGGTTATTCTGACTGACTGCTTGGCTAACTTCGGTTCGTTGCAGCTGGGCAAACGTAACCGACAAAGGCTTGACAGGAACTGAAGTCGCTTGCCAGCAGGACACGTTATTTTAAATTGTTCGCTAGCAGCAGAAACAGCAGCCGAGAAGCAGCGCCACGACTGTTGCTTCCTGCTTTTCTGTTCGCCAGCTGTTGATTGTTCGTATCGCTGTTAAGTGCGTTAACAGCGCCACCAGCTGTTAGTCGACTCCGAAAGCTTTTGGTGTTCGCAATTAGGAGTAAATTCTAGCAGCCAGCCACCAGCCACCCAGCCACCCAGACACCCAGACACCCAGCCACCTCAACTGGGTAAGACGTATATGTAATACGGAAATACTCTAGACATACCTACCCTACCTGTCAATCGTATTACGTTTTAGGTTACTCCTGACTCCATTTTCTCATGACTTACGTCAACAAGTAGCAACGTCTTTTTCGACTTGGCTAAATAAAGAGGAGTATGCGACATTAGCTGCAATTACTCTGACTGAAACATCATAATTAGTGGTCAGCTTGTGCTTAGCAAAACTAATTGCAACCAGTGCGAGTGCGTTTTGACCGACTAAGATATACCCAGAGACAGAGACCAGAGGCAGAGACAGAGACAGAGACAGAGACAGAGACAAAGATAGAGACAGAGACAGAGACAGAGACAGAGACAGAGACAGAGACAGAGACAGAGACAGAGACAGAGACAGAGACAGAGACAGAGACAGAGACAGAGACAGAGACAGAGACAGAGACAGAGACAGAGACAGAGACAGAGACAGAGACAGAGACAGAGACCAGAGGCAGAGACAGAGACAGAGACCAGAGGCAGAGACAGAGACAGAGACAGAGACAGAGACAGAGACAGAGACAGAGACAGAGGCAGAGACAGAGACAGAGACAGAGACAGAGACAAAGACAAAGACAGAGACAGAGACAGAGACAGAGACAGAGACAGAGACAGAGACAGAGACAGAGACAGAGACAGAGACAGAGACAGAGACAAAGACAGAGACAAAGACAGAGACAGAGACCAGAGGCAGAGACAAAGACAGAGACAGAGACAGAGACAGAGACAGAGACCAGAGACAGAGACAGAGACAGAGACCAGAGACAGAGACAGAGACAGAGACAGAGACAGAGACAGAGACAGAGACAGAGACAGAGACAGAGACAGAGACAGAGACAGAGACAGAGACAGAGACAGAGACAGAGACAGAGACAGAGACAGAGACAGAGACAGAGACTAGAGACTAGAGACTAGCAACCAGAGACTAGAGACTAGAGACTAGAGACTAGAGACTAGAGACTAGAGACTAGAGACTAGAGACTAGAGACTAGAGACTAGAGACTAGAGAACAGAAAACAGAGACCAGAGACCAGAGAAGGATTAAGATAGACATAAAGATAAATGAAAGAATAGAGAAACAGTAGGATATCACGGCTCATATTCGTCGCATTTTGACGTATTTTCATGTTTTTTGTTTGCTTAAAGCTGAATAATTCATTGACTCGCACTACAAGGCATTCCAGAGAAGGTTGAGGCAGGGTCCCCTCCTCGCTGTATCGGTGTCTCTTTTATTCGTTTAAATATGTTTCTCTAAATATTTGCAATTATGGTTTAAAATGCGCCCACACGAGCTCAAACGTCACCCGCTGCGCAGCAGTTAATATGAAATAGCTGTCTCTATTCAGTCTAAATGAACGGGAATGATTTCAATGAAAACAAACAATTCAGTTCTCCCAATCTTGTATTTATTGTTCATTTCACATGTCAGGCTATGCTATGCAGGCTATGCAGCACTATTGACACATCTGACGTGCGGCAAGCTCCGAAAACCAATTGTTTGTCTTCAGCGCAACGTCAATGCTAATTGGAGGTATAATATTTCTGGGCAAATGAGTGTAACATGAAGCAGACCACATCGACGGCGGTCGGAGTGCCCTAAGGCGCTATAGACTTCGAATAGGCGCAGCAATACTGGCCCTGCTTAATCGATAAAAATCGATAGTGGAGCTTAGTTCCTGAAAAATGTTAGCTCAAATCTTCTCATGAATATTTTCAACTGCAGCCTGAATGCCTCGCCCCATTCACGGCAACATTTGCTGCCTCATCCCTAACTACAGCTGCAGCTTTGCGTAAGGTTCTGGTTGTATCCAAGTCGGGCAATCTGGCTTGTGTTCCTTTGTGAGGCGAAAGGCAGAACTAATTAGCCTTGTTTGCGAAAATAGACCCCGCAATAATTGTTTCTGTGGAAGAAGAGAAAGAGAGAGAGAGGGGGGGGGATATTGAATATATGTGAGCTCAAACGGCAGAAATTGAATATTTCAAATGTTCAATTTAAAGCAAGGTAGAAAAAGCCTTGGCATCAAACACAATGCGAGCAATTCGACTCGGCAAACTGCACTTCTTCGCTTGTCTAATTTGACCATCGAATTGTGCATAAATATTCAACTAATTAGCGTTGGCAATTGGCTGCTGTTGCACAGTAAAAATTCCTGAGCAGTGACGGCAAAGCTCATCCGAATCACAGTAGGCTCTGAATTGCCTTCTTTGCTGCAGCCGACCCGACGCATTGGCAATCTGCGGCTTGGATTAGCGCAATCTATGGCCAAAGGCTGTGTGGCAATGGCAGTGGCACCGCGGAACAATAGCAGCGCTTTCAGCATTCATTTTTAATATTTCACAAGAGAAGTGAAGCGACGGGCCGAAGCTAAAATTCTTCTCACTGTAGCAGAGTATTTCAGCTTTAAATGAGAATCAGATCACGGCAGCAAAAAATTCCTGACTCTGGCATTTAAATTAATTGCTTTGCTTTATGCACATGCAACATAGCTAAGGGTGGAATTATTTCTGGTGCTGGTGTTTGGTGGGCTCGCGTCGGCGGGTAGCGGGTTCGTTCACACTTTTGGCTGCCATGGTTATTTTCTTAGTTAATTCCATTACGAATTCGAAAAAAAAATTGACGTTAATCAAGCCAGAAATGCACACAGTCACAGTATTTTGTTGCTGCTGTTGCTGCTGTTGCTGCTGTTGCTGTTGTTGCTGTTGTTGCTGTCTGCATATGTGAACAAAGGGAAAGGTCAAATGTTTGCTATGGCAACGAAACATTGCACTGTGTAAATACCTACGAACCGCGCACTGGCAAGCAGTTGCACGTCTTTTTAATTAAGCCAAACTTTTCCAACTTTGCCTGCAGTGGGAGTGAGTGAGCGAGAGAGAGCATGTTATTTCCATACACTGTTTAATCAAGGTATATTTTTGAAGGCAAAACTTTTGATTTTTGCTAAATATGCACTTTAGTGCCGACCGCGTATGCTGCGTGGCATACGCAACAAGCTGAAAGAGCCAGAGCCAGAGCCAGAGCAAGGACTGCCATGCATTTTTATATGCAGACTGCGTGGCTTTTTATTGTTTGACAGTCGGTTCGACGCCGACGCATTTTCGCCTAAAAACAGCAATGACAGCGGCAGGGGCAGATGCAATGTCGTTACCCAAAACAATAGCTCGTATTATCATACTTTTCAGCCAGACAGCAGTAAGAGCAACAGGAGCAGAAGTCAGCATCAGCAGCAGCTGGACATGGTGCAGCTCCGTCGAAATGCTTTATTTGAGTTATTTATGGCGCACTAATTGAGTTGGCAGAGAACAAAAGTTTTAGGCAGTGCCTCAACAGGTAACGCATAACTCGGCGGCCCTTTTGCCCTTCAGCTAGCTGATGACAATTGACAGCACAAGCAATAGCCAGTGCACAACTGAGCACAAAAGAACATAATTAAATGCACGCGACGGGCTAACAAACTGCATCCACGGGAAGAAATTTGACATGTGTCACGTCTCGGGCGGGCAGACAAATGCAGTTCATATATCCGATGCAGTCCATGGACGATGGCAGAAAACATGGCTTACACAATCCAATTAACAGCCTATTGAGTGTTGCAGTTGATTTGCTAACAAAGTCGAATATTCAATAAAGTTGTCAAATGCGACTCGAAGCAGCAGCAGCAGCAGCAGCAGCCATCTGCCAGCTGCCAGCTGCCAGCTGCACTTGTGCAACAACAGTAATAATTATTATGCTGCGCAACATTGCGTATACGTGATATTTTCGAATATTTCCCTGCTAAGCTCATCAATAGATGTTGGAGCTGGAAAAAGCTGTTAACACAGCCCGGCTGCATAATGGCATCCAGCTACTTGCAGCCTCTTGCCTCTTGCAAACACAGGTAATCTGTGATATTTGAGCCTTGGCTTCGTTTGATGTCTGGCACATCCTTTACCCATGCTGCTTGCTGCTGGTTATTAAGAGGCAGCGGAGCCGTCTCGGAGCTGCCAACGCGAGAGCGACGTAAGCATTGCGTATTCGGTTGCATTTCAATTACCACTATTAAAGAGCAAAGAACGTCAATTTATTTGCCATAATTAAAGCTAAGCAGGAGCTCCGCAAGGCAAGCTGAGTATCGAGTTCCTCACTCACTGCTGGCCTGTCGCATTGAACGAGCGCAGCATCATAACGTAGGAAATGGCCGAGCGAACCACCTGCAATACAGATGTGGATATTGGTTAGTTAGCCATTCGCGGAGGCCTCAGCTACGCACCGCTGAAAAGGTGGCCATGTTCGGCTCGAAAAAGTAGCCATTCAGCTGGCAGGGGCGCTGGGCTCGCATTATGGCCAAGATGAGCGCCTGCTTGGTGGCTGGGGCAAAGTCCACCCAGTTGCTGTCGTAGAGCGCAATGGCAAAGTCTGCACTGGCCTGTTTCATGTTCTCGCCGCAGTGCGAATAAATGAACAGAGCAATTAGCAACGAGCTGACAAAGAAGACAAAGTAGATGCATTCCAGCGAGGGAAACAGGTCGGCCAGCTGAAAGCCAAGAAAGCACAGCTGCAGCGCCGTCACAAAGAACTGCATAAACACCAGGGGTCGCAGACTCTGGCCCAACTGGGTGCCAATATGCAAACCAATCTGATGCAGCTGCAGCACCTGCACCAGTTCCGCCAACTCGCGCCGCGGCGCGTCGTCCATAGGCAGCAGGTGCCGAATCCGATATTGGGCTATCTTAAAGACTGCGCAAACATTGTACGTGAACGCAAAGAGCAGCGTGTCCATGGCCAGGGACATGGTCACCGCACCGTAGCTGGCCATCAAGTTCCAGAAGTAAGTGGGCGCATATGGAAACACGGCCTGGTCGCTCCACGGATAGACGCCCGAATGCGGCAGCTCCAGGTGAGTGCGACCCGTCCGCAGCCGCGTCGTTATCATGATAACCATCGGCTTGATGCCAGCAAAAATGCACGCTGCAAAGAAGCAGCGCATGTACGTCAAGCTCAGCCATTGATCGCTGCGGTTCTCCGTTTCCACAATGGCAGCTGCCTCCGGCAATGATCGCATCTCTGCAGCACTCGCAATTAGCAGGATATCAATCAGAGTTTAGCCCCAACACTTACCATTCTCTAGTATGTCGCGTATGCGATAGATCAGCTGAACGAAGTGCTTCCGATAATACACAAAGACCGCATACTTGACCACGGTTAGAATAATGGCCAGCAGGGAGCCCATAGCATCGCTCATGATGCTCACATTGGTCAGGTTATGCAGTATGGAAAAGAACAATGGACCCAAAAATGTGCTCATCATGCCGATGACCACGAGCGTTATCTGCGGATGATCGTTCGTGCTGTTGCTCTTCCACAAGTCAAAGCCCATTAGCCGAAATGTCAGCACCTGCACACGTAGAAAGTAAGCTGCATCCATTGCCGCCGTCGTTTCGTGCAGTTGGCAGCATGTAAATGACTTTTATATTCTTCACGAGACCTCCACACATATGCACACATATGCACACACACACACACACACTCTGAGAAGTGGGTGTGGCAACAAGTTGACATACGACCTTAATTGTGGACGCTGCAACTGGCCGCCGAAGGCATAGAATTAATTGTCTAGCACCTTTGAAGAGCGGGCGGGTCTTTAATTTAATATGCTTGCATTATATGCCATTTTAGAGCTGAAGAGCTATTCGAGGTATTCACGGCGGCTTCAATGACAACGCTTGATGGCTGCGCTTTGTAATTTACGCTCAGGATTTTTTTCACTTGCGCCGGTTCTCAGACTGCACTATATAATTTTAATGAGCATATTATAAGCCCTTAATCCTTGCAATTAGGTGAGATTTGCTAAAGCTGCCATTGACATTTAACTCGCGCCCAGTTTTGAAAGCTATGCAATTAGGGCAACTACTATTAACCGTTAATATATGCAGTGCACAACTTTTACGTTGTTCTCAATTTCTTTTGTGTTTAAATTACTTTAAATTAAGCGCCCACGACAACAGCTATCGATAATATACGCAGTGCTGCATCGACAGCATTCGTTGCGTTAGGTGGCAACGCAACACGAGATCCGCACGTATTGGCAGCACAGGCACAGTTGTATAACCTATTCGTATTTTTTATTCGCAATTGTAGTTTCAATTCGTCGCAAAACAAATCGAAAGTGAGTAAACGCAGTAGTCACTTAACTGACTAAAACTAAAATTAAAAATTTACCTAACATTTCTAGCAATGGCTGGTGAACAAGAGAAGCTGACCGGCATGTCAAAAATCTTCAATGGCACAACCATGGCCGGCCGTGCCAATGTAAGTAGAGCCCATCCAACATCCAACTACTTTTAAGTTTTCACGAGTTGCTAATTTGGATACCGTGACATGTTACAGGTGGCCAAAGCTACGTACGCCGTCATGGGCCTGCTCATCGCCTACCAGATCTTGAAACCAAAGAAGAAGTAGATGACGTACCCTAGTTTGTGCAGCCTATTAGACGTGCTTGTTCTCCTGGCTCCCAGTAACTGGCAGCAGGTACAGGACAATAGCCATGTATATTTCACATATGTGTAGTGCAACATCTTAAAGGAATAAACAATTTAAATATCTAACACGGAAAGCACACTGCATTTCATTATGTAATGTTAACAAACATGTAACGGACAGACAGACTTCACGAGAGCATCGACTGCCGCAATTGCATAGCATGAGACCTATGATATCAACGACTACCAGTGGGTCTTTTATGCAAATGCTTATCATTTGGCGTCACCAGAATGGCAGAATGGCTTGCTGTAAAAACGCCGTCTCTCGGCTACAGTCGACTTCCTTGCTGGCAAACGGAATTTCACCTGCAAACTATTTGGATTGCCACTAACTGGCCTGGCGCACTGTCATGTGTCACTCTGCCATCCTTAGCATCGCTGAACAGGCTATCCTGCTCTCGTCTACAGTCAGCGAACTTCTCGCTCTAAGTGGTTGCCAGATCGTGTTAAAGTTGAATAATCGCAAATTTCTAAATTAGGTTTTGGTATTATTTTGTTTTAAATATTTTATTTATTTAAAGTTTTTATTTCATTTAATCGAACTTGCTTTAAATGTTCCGTTTTGGGTTGTTTTTGTTTTTTAAGGTTTGTTGTTTTTTTTTTTCATTTTTTTATTTTGTTTTAGCTCAGTTTTTCGAAATTTCAGTATGTCTAAAAATTAATTTGAATGAATCGAATGTAAAAATGGTTTACATATATGTACGTGTATGTATGTATTATATGCCCATGTACTTGACTTGTTGCTTGGTAGAGATAGAGACGAAAAACCATATATGCAATTAAAATATATATATATACGTATATATAAATTAATAATTTTATCATTTCTATGTTTATGCTATAGCTATAAAATATATCTTTTACATGTATTGTGTAATAGCAAGCGCTGGCCATTTTGCATCTGCATCAGCATCTGCTTGTGGATTTCATTTTTGTTTTTTTTTTATGTTTTTCTTTTTGTTAATAACTAAACCGCTTGCCCTGGCAAAACAACATATATCGTATGTATGCGTTAAAATTTGATTTGAATTTTAGCAGCAGCAGCCGAGCGAAGTGCGAAAATACATACAAATGTACTCCTATGTATATATATATATATATATTTACATTTATATATATATGTATACATAGATGTTTAAGGTATGTTTTAGTTGCTTGTTATCTATCGG
Organism: Drosophila hydei; assembly: GCF_003285905.1. Lineage (NCBI taxonomy): Eukaryota > Metazoa > Arthropoda > Insecta > Diptera > Drosophilidae > Drosophila > Drosophila hydei. Next base: position 1,697,339 of record NW_022045696.1, on the reverse strand, counting down.
TTTTGTCCTTTCAATATTTTTTCTACTACTTTTTATCGCATAATATGTGTGTAATCAATATTAATTGTATGTGTGTGGGGCTTTCTCATTAAAAATTGGAGTGTTCTTTTATTCACTTAGATGTTTGTTCTATATATTATGTGTCCGTGACTTTCTGTTTGTCTGTGAGTGATTGGGTGTGTGTGTGTGTGAGTGCGTCTCTGTATGTTTATGCATATGCTATATCCATGTAAAGTTACAGTTTCATAATCATTTGCAGTTTTTTTTTTAGGCCCAATTTATCATTTGAGCACATGCAACAAAAAAAAATGCTATATAAGATTACAGTTCCGATTTGCCAGCTCCAGTTCCCACTCCCCTCTCTTCATCTCCACCCCCTCAGCTCCAGCCCCGATCTTAAAACGGATCTGTGATGCAGTGGGCGAGGGGGAGGGTTAATACTAATAGATATTTGCAACAGCAGCGGCAGCGGCAACAGCTGCGACGACTGCAGCAACACTGGCACATACCCCATCATTGCTCGCTCTAAGCTCTAAAAGTGGCTACAATTGCGATCAATTGGTGAAAAAAACGTTTGCACTTAGCAAATAATCAGTAGGTGTCATACCAGCATAAGTAAAAGGCGATGGGCAGCACTGGCTGGCACCCGAGCGCCATCATATGTGAACACTTTTATAAGTCGAAGTTGAGTTTTATACGTATGCATGTGTGTGTGTGTCTGCTTTTTGTGTGTGTGTGTGCGTAGTATTGAATTAACAGGGTATATTGAGCCCCGGTAAGTCCGACTTGTGACGTTGATTAATTCTTGGTGTTGGATATTCACAAATTATGTTTTCATTACTTTTCTACTTGGCGCTTGAACAAACTTCGAAGCTTGTGTGTCTCCTTCTGCACAGATATCGATGACGATAGCGATATCATGAGATTGTTGCACATATGTATATAATTTTATATGTGTGTATATAATTTAAATAATTGTAGCATAATCATAATTAACAATTATTTATAGTAAGTCCAATTGTTGCAGTTACAAAACAAACAATTTAAGAGAACAAAAAATTGAATCAAGAGCAAATGCTGACTACAATGAAAATAATAAGTATATATTTATGCTTGTATGTATGTTTGTATGTGTGTATGCACGTTTGTATGTATGTGTGTATGTATGCATGTATGTATGTGTCTAAATGTATGTATGTATGTAAATTTGTTTGACAAAAAATACACTCAGCTTTCTATTTAATTATCGTTCTGTTGTGTTTGTTTCTTTTTTTTTTTGTTTTAACATAAACTAAACGCTAAAAGTTAACACAATACATTTTAAAAAAAATGATAATTATAATATAAAATAGATTTATGTGAATATTAATAAATGAAAAGCATAATATTGTTTGTTACTGTTTTGCTGTGTGTGTGTTTGTGTGTGTATGTTTGTGTGTGTGTGTGTGTGTGTGTTTGTGTTTGTGTGTGTGTGTGTGTGTGTATTTGGGAATTGGCATTTGTCAATTGTTTTAATTACTTTAACGCAGCTGCAGATTCAATCCATATGTTTATATATGTATATGTATGTGTGTGTATATGTGTACGTGTGTGTATGTATAACCCAACTAAACTATAAATTACTTTTTTCATACTCGATTTTTTTTTCAGTTTTGTTGCATTTGTTTTGTTTGCAATTTTCTTCGCACGTTTTTCTCGCATTGTTCTTCCTCGTGTTCTTGTTTTTTGCTTGTTTGTTTTGTTTTATGGGCGTGGCCTGGCATGGGTTGCGCTGCTTCAAACATGCCCTCAATTTGATTTTTACATCAAGGTGTTCTTGTTCTTCTTCTGTTCTTTAAACTTATTTATTTTTTATTTTTAGTATTTTTTTGTTACTTTTTCATATTTGCAGTTTGTTTGTTTTTTTTTTTACGATTTTACGGCCTTAGCTGACTTTTTGTATTTTATTGTTTTTTTTTTTTTTCGATTTCTTTTATTGAAGATTTAATTATTTTTGCGCTTTTGTTAGTTCGTTTCTCTCATTGTTTGTTGCTTTCGCTAATAATTCGCGTTTTCTGCTCTTCCCGTTGTTCTATTTAGTGTTATATACGTTTATATATGTGTGTGTATATGTGTGTATTATGTATGTATAAGTAAATATTTCGCTTGCGTTGTCGCTTCAATGATTCATTGCTGAATCGCGCCATTGTATGTAGATCTATGTCTGCGTGTATGTGTGTGTATGTGAAGATCTGTGTGTGTGAGTGTGTTTGTGTGTGCGAGGGGTTTACTGGGCGATGCCGCCATTGGTTCGATCGGAGGCTCAATTGGCATGCCACTCACCACGGTTGGCGCCGCCAGCGCCCGCCGCATTATTTGAATAGTAGGGCTTGCTGAGCTGCGCCGTAGCCGCTGCTGCGGGGGAGTTGCCGCCGCCGGCTCCGCCTGGGCCACCAGGGCCGCCGTTGGCGCCAGGTGGCACGCCGGGCGCGTTGCTATTGCCGGCACTGCCGGCTGCGCCACCTCCAGTCACTTGGCGCATGCTTTGGGCGCGCTGCGCCGCCGCCGCTGCCTGTTCGCGCTGTTGCTGTTGCTGCTGCTGCTGTTGTTGCTGTTGTTGCTGCTGTTGCTGTTGTTGCTGTTGCTGCTGCTGCTGCTGCGGATGCTGTGGATAGTTGTTTGGTCGCTGTATTGGCGCCGGATATCGACCCTGGCCACTGCCGCTGCTCTGCCCCACGCTGCCAACGCCACCGTTGCCACCACCACCCACCACCTGAGAGCCGCCGGAGCCAGTGCCCACGGCACCACTGCCGCGACCGCCAAGTGCATTCATGTTGCTGCCGTTGCCACCCTGACGCTGCTGCTGAGATTGCTGCTGCTGTTGTTGTTGTTGCTGCTGTTGCTGCTGCTGCTGTTGCTGCAGCACCTGATTCTGCAGGTCCCACTGCGCATGAAAGAATTGAGAAGGGTCAGTGAATCGGTTGCCGGGCTGCGAGCTGCTGCCGTTGTTGTTGCCGCTGCCGTTAAGGCTACTTACGCCGCCATAGTTCTTGTGATGCGGCGGACTAGGCTGCGACTGCCCCTGCTTGGCCAGGCCCAGGCTCATGTCAGCGCTCAATGGACTCTTCAGTTGTCTGCCCATCTGCAAGTAATGGGAAATGTATTAGATAGCAATACAAATGGCACCGTGTGCGCAGCACGTTGACGGACTCCTCGAGGACATAAGTGTGCCTAAGCTTATCAATTATTGATAATGATCGATTGAGGACAGAAAATCAGTCACATGCGAAATAGAGAGAGAGGGAAAGAGAGAGAGAGAAAGAGAAATTTGCGGGATTGCTACCACATCATTGATATGAGCTCCGCTTTTCTTTAGGCCGAACAGCATTTCATCATCTTGGATTTCCGACAAGCCCTGAAGACCCAGAAAAGATAGTGTATTATCGAAGAGGCGAACTATATTCACTCTCCCTTTGCCCCTACTTCATTAATATGTGACGACGAGCCAAGCTCCTCTCATGTTTGGAAATCGACTTGACTTGAAATCGACGTGCTAAACCTGACCTCGATCAATCACTTATCAAAGGTTTCATAATCTGGACTACGATATCATGTCTGTATGTCTGTGTATGTTCGCATCCATTGACAGATCCATGGACTGCAAGTCTGCTTGGGTACTGAATCTTCGGCCCATTGCGGACAGCTGGGCCAGCTCCACCATCTTTATGTAAACATTTTTATTTGGTTTTTCGTTTCGATCTAGTTTTTGAAAACTCTTTACTTGATACTTTTATTTAAATTAATGTGCACATAATTTGATATTTAGTTCTATGACAAATATCTCGATCCCCAGAGTAGAGACTGGCTCTGCGATTGAATGCGAAACTGCGGTGACTGGGCAAAAGCGTACAAACTTAATACAAATTGCTGGGGGATTGGGTCTTCATGTGGTTAAACATGGGCAGATTATGGTAGTTAGAGAGTGTTGTGTGTGTGGTTGATAGTGGTCGTGGTTCACTCCTTACCGAGTCCTGCATGTGTCCCTGGCCTTGGCTGTTTTTCAGGTAGCCACCGCCGGGCGTCGGCCCACTGCGGAACTGGCTCATGCCCGCCGCCGATAAAAGCTGTGAGTTCATGAACTGCGTGTTGAAGTTGCTCATCGTGTGCTGTGACTGTGGACCAGGAGGACCATTGGAGCCGGGCGGGCCGCCTTGATGGCCGCCGTACATGCCAGCCGCGGTGGCCAGTCCATAATTCTGAGCCCCACCCCCGGCGCCCTGAGATGGGCCGCCATAGTACTGGGGACCGCTCGGACCTCCGGGTGCCGAATTTGAGTAGTAGCTGTTCGACTGCAGTTGATGGGTGCCGGGCGGTGGTCCGCCCTGGCCTGGATGCGGTCCGGCATATATATTCATGTAGTGCTGGGCAGTTGTATATGGGCCCGGACCGGGTCCGGGCCCAGGTCCAGGACCGCCCCCACTGCCCGCCGACTTGGAGCCAATTGCTCCGATGGGCTGTTGACTGGGCGGCGGCGGCTTGGCCGCGCCCGACGACATCATGGAACTGCTGTTCGAGGATATGATGGCTACGGCGGCAGCATTGGGGTTGTTCAGCTGCTGCGAATTGGGCTGCGGTTGGCCAAAAGGCCCACTACCAATCCGGTACTGCGACGGCATATTGGAGTACATGTCCGGCGTAGGCGCTGTAGGCGGTGGCGGCATATTGCCGCCATGGCCATGCGGCGTTTGCATGGCGTACGCATTGAAGGCACCGCCAGCGGCTGCCGCTGCTGCTGCGGCCGCATAATGACCGGGCAGGCAATGCGCCGCGGCGGCGGCCGCTGAGTATGCGGGCGAGCGGTTCGAATGATCAAGCGAATGGAATGAAGCGTACAGATTGCCCGCCTGCGATGGTGGTGGCGGCGGCGCCAACTGCGATGAATTGAACACAACCGCCGGCGGGCTGGGAATCGTTGGAATGCCGCCGACGCCAAACTGCGGCGATGCCTGATAGAACGGCAACTGTTGCTGCTGCTGTGACTGATGTTGCTGCTGCTGCGAGTGTTGCTGCTGTTGCTGTTGATGGCTAGGCGGCGGAGACATGCCCAGGCCAGCGTGCAGCTGCTTGGCCTTCACCTGCTGATGCTGTTGCGAATGTTGCTGCTGCTGCGGGCTGGGATAGTCATCCTGCTGCTGCTGTTGCTGGAATTGTTGATCCAGCGATCCAGTGTCGAAGGGCGATCCGTGGCTGCCATAGACTGGTCCCGGCGAAGACAATGCATGGTGAGCATGATGTGCCTGTTGCTGCTGCTGATGGTGTGAGGGCTGTTGTTGCTGCTGCTGCTGCTGCTGGTGATGGCCCTGCATGTGCACCGCTGAGACGGCATAGTGGGACATCTGTTGCTGGTGGAGCTGCTGCTGTGAGGCAGCCACAGCGGCTACAAAAGATGCACCACTTATATGACTGCCACTGTCATCCACCACTGAGCTCGAGACCTGCTGCTGTCCGTGTTGGCTGTGCTGCGACTGTTGTTGCTGCGCGTGTTGTTGCTGGGCAACGGCAGCAACAGCTGCCGCAGCTGCAGCTGCTGCCTGCTGCTGTTGCTGTTGAGAATGCTGCTGTTGTTGCTGTTGCGAGTGCTGCTGCTGGTGATGTTGCTGCTGTTGCTGCTGCTGCTGCTGCTGCTGCTGTTGTTGCTGCTGCTGTTGCTGCTGCTGCTGTTGCTGCTGTGCACTACCCGTATGGCTTGGCTGTTGAGTTGCCTCCGACATGGGCGTGGCCGATTCCCACACCTTTTTCACGCTCGCTATCTTCATGTTCAGATCAGCCGTAGAGTTATTTTGCTGCTGCTGATGTTGTTGTTGTTGTTGTTGCTGTTGATGCTGTTGTTGCTGCTGCTGCTGCTGGTGTTGAGTGGCTGCCTTGCTGGCCGCTTCCAGGCTGTCAACTACCTTGAGAGAAGCAGCATCATCGCTGAAGCTAAAGCCCAATTTCATGTCCTGCTGCTGCTGCTCATCGTCATTGCCGCCAAAGCTCATCTGCGAAAGCGCACTCGATAAGCTTTCGACGGCTGCGGCGGCAACTGCTCCTCCCAGGGTTTGCTGCTTGAGTGGCACAGTGGCTGCCACTTGGTGCTGCTGCTGCTGCTTATACGTGGAGTTCTCGAAGATGATGGTGTTCACTGGAGCATTGGCATCTATCAAAAGATTGCCAGCTCCAACCACGCCCACACCAATGGCGCTCTTGTCGCCAATGACCGATAGCTTGGACTTGTCGCCGATTGGCGCTGTTGTTGTTGCTGTTGCTGCCGTTGGCGGCGCAATTGTTGTGCATTCGCTAGTCTTCTTTTTGCCAGACACATCGCTGCCTGGGGCAGCCAATAGAGGCATTCCAACAGAGGCGACAGCAGCTGTGCTCAGTCCTGGCGGCGGCCTGGCTCCTGCTGCTGTACCAGTTCCCGATGCTGGTCCTGTTGCAAGCCCATCTTTGTGTGGCTCCTCCTTGGCCACGGCAGTGTTGGGTATATTAATGTTGCTTATGATGTTGTTGGTGCTGCTGCCGCCACTCTTGTCCTTGTCAATCAACAGCTCCTCCTTCTCGTCCTTGCCCTTGTGCAGTCCTGCACTGAGCGCCAGCTGATTCTGCTTGGTCTTGTCTAGGTCCGACAATGTGCCCGCTTCCGATTCTGAGTTGCGTTGCTTGCTATATTCCTCGTAACCCAAACGGCCATACGCACGTCCTCCACTCGCTGGCTGGCGTCGGAAACCAGACGTCGAGCTGCCGCCACTAGAGAGACCACCACGTCCGCGTCGCGACGGCTCGCCTCTTGGCGAAAAGCCGGCCTTGTTAACACCTGCTCCCACTCCAGCTGCTGCTGATTGGCCGGTGGTAGTGGTCGTGACACCTGAGCCGCTGCTGTTGCTGCTTTGATCAGAGCGCGTTTGCACTTTTGGACTGCGTCGCGACGCTCCGCCGCCACCACCACCGCTGCTGTAACAATCCTCGTCTACGTCCTCGGATTGCTCGGACTGCTCACCGCCACTGCCATAGTAGCGACGGCCGCTGCTGCCTGCACCAGTGCTGTTGCGACTGCTCCAGTCGCTGTTGCTGCGCTGTCCGCGATAACTGCCACCACCAGCACCACTGGCCGGATAGCTTCTGCCCGCGCCCCTCGTCGTATGCAGTTCCTCACGCCCGCCGCGACCACCCCGTGGACTTGGTCGCTTGCTAGCCGCAGACTGTGATGCGGATGTTGCCGTGGCAGATATCGCTGAGCTTCGCGACGCCTCCTTGTCATCATCCTTGACAGTAGTGAATCCTGCTAACTTGGCTGCCTCTGTCTCAGCGCCCTTGTCGCCAGCTTCGCGGTCAATGGTTTTCTCCTCCAACTTGTCAACGGGCTCAACGCTGCGTCTCAATATCTGTGTAGGCTGAATGGGCTGCATGGACTCTAATGGCTGCTTCTGAAGCGTGTTGCTTCCAACTGAGAGGGGCTTCTCCTCGCTGAGGCTGGGCTGACGTGCTGGCCGCTGCAGTATTTTTATCTGTACGGCTGAATCGTGGCTGTGCGTAGATGAAAAGCTTTCCTCGCGATGACGATGATGCTTCTGTTCGGCATCAGTTTGCTCCGCCCAAGAGGAACACGAGCCACCACCCATGAGAACATCATCGCCGGAGGAAACGCTCGTCTTGCGATGCGAATTCTCTGAGATGCTGCGCGATTGCATCAATTGCTGCTGCTGCTGCTGTCCACTGCGATAATCCTGGCCACGCGTATATCTGGACTGCTCCAAATCGCGTGCACTGGATGCTCCAATTGCTGTAGCATCCTGTTCCTCGCCTCTGGCACTGTCATGACGATTGCGTCCATAGTTGCCGCTGCTGCCCACACGCGCATAGCCGCCAGAGATGCTTCGCACACCGCTGCCTGCGCTACTACCACCACTACCGCTGGAGCCGTTGCCACTGCCACCCTTTTGGAGATAGCGTGAGTTGCTGTTCTCGAAGGCGCTACTGGCCGATGCGCTCTTCTCGAGTCCACCGCGTGGTAATTGCTGCTGCTGTTGTTGCTGCTGCTGCTGCTGGCGCTGGAAACGCGGCGGTAAATTCGATTGGAAATGCGTCATGAAGACAGGCTTTTGGCTATAATCGCCAACAGCTGCGGATGTGGTAATTGGAACTGAGGCGGAGCCATTCCCACCAGCGCTGCCCATGCTGGAGATACTGCCACGTGGACGACGCTGCTGCTGCAGCTGCTGTCCAACACCTCCGCCCTCATCCTCGCTGACATTGCCCAGGGGCACGGTTGGCGCCTCGCTGCCGGCAGTATTTGCACCGCTACTCTCGCTCAGTGCCTTCTTGCTGTTCATTTTCATTTCAAGCTCTTGTAGCTTCTTTGCTGCCGCCTGCTTACGTTCCATCTGACGGCGCTCCTCCTCTTCTTTACGCTGCTTGACACGCTCATAGACGCCGGCATCAAGAGCAATACCTCCGCCGCCAACGACCACATTGCCCGAGCTGCTGCGGTGGCCGTTCTGCTGTCGCTGATCCTGACCTTGACTCTGACACTGATCAGAGGGGCCATCCAAGTCTCGCTCGCTGCTCTCCTTGCCGCGCTGCCATGAGCTGCTGCCCGACGATTTGCGTTGATCGTTGCTGCTGCTGGATTGGATTGACTGTTGCTGCTGTTTATTGTGGTTATTGTGGTGCTGATCCTCTAGGCTGACATGCTCCTCGTCATCAGAAAATGTGAGTTTCTTTGTGTAGTCAATTTCATCCTGTTTCGTCCAGCTATCGTCTTTGGCAATCGCATTCAGACGCTCCAAATCCTCTTCACGTATGATTGGACGCTGCATTTGCGCCACCTCCGGCTCTACCACATAGTCCTTGTCCTTGTCCTTGCGACCCCCGGGCCCATTCGTCTGCAGCTGCTGTTGCTGCGGAGGTGTTGTCGCGCCCCCACTTCCTCCCATTGTCGCTGACGGTGGTGGCGTCGTCATCGCCGCATTGCCAGCAACTGGTCGCTTCGGAATTGCAGCCGCAGCACGAAAGCTGCCTAGAATGGCCGGCGAGGAGGATCGGTTTCCGGTGATGCCATTTTGATAGGGCGCAGGCGCCGACGAAGCCAGATCTGAGGCAATGCTGGATGCAGCATTTGCAACGGCCGCTGCCATTGTAGGCCCACCTCCTATTCCAGAGGCGGGCAGCGGTGCTCCGCTACGCATGAATGACGGCATTAGCGAGAGTATAGGCAGTGGTACACTGCCGCCCGATCCTGCGCCCGCACCGCTCCCGTTGGCCGGTATCTGGTGGCCCTGGCCCTGTTGGTTCAAAGCGAGCTCCTTGGCGGCCTTCTCCTGTTGCTGCAGCCAAGCCGCTGGGTCGTTTTGGGGCCGCAGGCTCATCTCGGTGAGTTCGCCGCTGCCTCCTCCGCCGACGTCGTCGCTGCCATCTCTGTAACTGCCGGGATCCATATTGGTGCCACCGCCTCGATGCAAGTGGTGTACACCGTGACCGCCAAACTGGCGCCCATGATGGCCATGATGATCGCGATAATCTCGCTGTTGTTGCTGTTGCTGTTGATAATGATGATTCTGGTGATGATGTGCGTGCTGCTGTCCCTGGTAATGCGCCTGCTGATCCTTTGATGATTTGCCACCGCCGCCGGCTGCGCCCGCATGACCACCTGAGGATGCAGCGCCACCGCTGCCGCCCATTAATGTGGGGAACTCGTATTGAAACTGTGGACTTTGATAGTGCGGCACCACCTGCTGTTGTGGCTGATGATGGTGCGCCTGACGGTTCCCATAATGGCCACCATGGCCACCGGTGCCGCCTGCACGTTCGTGTCCTGTCGTTATCGCTGACCATGTCTTGGGTGAGTTATTTGAGTGGCCGCCGCTAGCGCTTGCAGCAACACCACCCGATCCTGCTCCGCCGCTGCCGGCTGAAGCGCCTCCGCTTGTTGCAGAGTTGTTTATTAATTTCAAGTTCTTATTGTTATTGCTGTTGCTGCTGTGGCTGTTACTGTTGCTGGTACTGTTATTGTTGCTGCTGTTGCTGTTGCTATTATATTTGCTAGCGTTATTGTGGTGGTGACCAAGAGCTGATCCTCCCGCTGAACTGATGCTGCTGTTACCACTACTGTGTCCAGTGGAGATGCTGTTATGACCAGCGCTGTTTGCACCTGCGCCAGTTGCCGCTGCACTGATCGCTGTTCCGCCTGCGCCTCCTGCGTTGGAGCCGCTGCAGATCGTACTGCTGCTGTTGCCTGCAACCACAGCACAAAGAATGTGAAAAATCTTTAATCTGTAGATTAGTCAATCTCTTACCGTCAACAGATGCAAGGAGATTGTTGTTATTGTTGGTGTTATTGTTGCTTAAAGGCGTTGCACTATTGCTGCTGCTGATGTTGGTCTCGGCCTTTAGGGATGGCAGATTGGCCGGTGGCCGCCTAGCTGAAGGCACTTTTCCCAATATTTGCATTCCATGTTTACGCGGCACTTGATTCTTTTGGGCAGATGGTTCACTCGATTCGCCCTGCAAATTGTTAGGAAGTGGTTACAGATGGAGGTTGAAATAGGAATCGATTAAGTTGTCATTGAAGAGTTTTTTTCTTACACGGCTATTCTTGTACATGCGATTTATATCCAACGCTGTGAATTTGGGCTTGGCATTTCGCTCTCCCCTACTTCCCCCCAGTGTACTCATGCTGCCAATAGATCCTCATTAGCGTTAGCTTCCTTTGCCGCCTACTGCCGCCGCGCGTTCCACGCTAATCGCTCTCGATGCGATTTATTTGTGATGCAGATATTTGCGAACGTTCGGTAGTCGGGCTGTGCGAATGTCGATGTCGAGGGGGTCGAGATCTGTTTTAGTTGCCTCCTTGGCGCCTTACGTTTTATTGTTGCTTTTCTTTGTAGTTTCTCTTCACTTGAGTGTTTGCTGTATATATTCTCAGTCTTCTTGTATGAGCTGTAAAACGACTAATAGCAAGAGCGAATAAGAGAGAGACTCACTAAAAGAGGGTGTGTGATTGGGTGGGGGGCGTCAGATTGTAAGCTGCTGCTGTTACTGCTGCTTCATTTGTTTGTTGCAATTTTTGTGTATTGTTTTTTTTTGTTTTGGTACGTGGGCCGCCGGGTCGCATTGATGCATGCATGCATACATGCATGTGTTTGTGTGAATGTATGTGTATATGTGTATGTATGTATGAACACCTCCATGGGGGCAACACAACCGCCCCATGTCCATAAAATAAAGAGCGAGCAAAGCATATGCATCAGCTTATGTTCGAGCAACATGCGTGCAAGCGAGATGGCAATGAATACTACTCTCTGTGAGTTGTGTGTGCTTGCGCTCAAATGCTGGGCCCCTGCCCCCAACACACGACGGCGCGACCCACACACAGAAACAGAAACAGAAGCAGAACACATAAGACACAAGAAGTATGCGGCGGTGGCGTCTTCGTGTAAAAAATGAAGAAGAACAATGGCTGACACAGAGAAGCCTGGCACCACTACCAAAAAAATTAAGTGAAAAAGAAAAAACAATAGCATCAAAAATACAATTGCTCAATTGATGGCAATTTGTGCAGTTCCTATTTTTATAGATAATAAGGGATTGAGCAGGTGCACATCGAAAGACAAAAATGCTTGGCAACAAATTTTTAAAGTGGACTATAACAACAAAAACCATTCACACAAACGCTCTTTCACACACGCACACATATATTAAGAGAAAGAGAGGGCATCGAGCGACACACGCGCACTTTGCTTTGTTATTTCCGTAGTTTATTATGAACTACACACCAGCTTAATTATAAGCTACACATTTTCAAAGCCTGGCCAAATAAACACGACATTGGCTGCACACTTATTAAGTTTCGAGTCGTCAAAAGGCACAGTAAAATGTGCCGTTTAATAGCGAGCACACAAACACACGTTCGTTCGCACTCACACACACAAGCACACTTATACGTATACGCACTCGCAGAACTGTTTGTGGATGGTTGACTGAATTATAGGCTTGTTTGCATTTTCTATTGTATTTACAGTATTTGTACGTTGCTGCGTTGGCTATTCTATTCGATATTAGATTTTTACAACAAACGCTTTTTTTTATTAATAAAAATTAACTGCACTTTATCCACCGCGCGAGAAGTTTGCCGCTGCTTCTTCTTTCTCCTAGTGCTATTCTTTTCGCAGTATGTTAGTATGATAGTGTGAGTGTGCGTGTGTGTCTGGCGGTGGCACAGCGTTGCCACATGCGCTCTATTTATCGAACCAGACCTTTAACATAATGTTTTTGCCTTACACGTAATGCCAACGCAATGCAATACAAGTACTTGAGCACAAAAATGATTATTGCTGATGTGTTATGTGTTATTTCAAACATTGGCAATTCGAATGCAAATAAAAAACAAACGATAAACCTGCTGTCGTCGCCGCCGCCACCGCTAACGACAATGCAACAGCAGCAATATATGCAGTATGAGTGTGAGTGAGACAATAAGAGCATGTGGTCTATACAGCAGCAATAACAAAAACATCAAACAAGAAAATGTAAATGTATATAGTGCTTACCCTTTTACACTCAGAGCATACACCGCACACACAGTTCGTTGCTCCTTGGCTCCTTTTTTTCTTTCTTTTGTACGTTTTTTGCACTCTTCTACGCTTACTCAGCCGTTTGCAAAAAAAATATAACCAAATGTTTTTTAGGTACGACACATTAATGTGTCCCTCCTTTTAATGAAGAGCACGGTTGCGGAAACGATTTATAATTTGTTTGCTTTTTCGATTGCCGAAATCAATTTTATTTGTCTATTGTCGTCGCTATTCAACGCGTTTTGGCCGCTGTTGTTAGCTGTGTTGCGCTGGCTGTCTGCCTGCCCGTCTGTCTGCCTGTCTGGCTTTGGCTCTCCTACGTTCTCGCTTGTTAGCGCTCTCTTTCTCTCTACCGTCGTTCTCCAATGCTTCGGCTGCTGCTGCTGCTCTAGTCGCTTTTTGCAAGTGTATAGATGAAAAATGTAATCGAAATCCAAGGTGCTGAAACTAGTTTGAATCACTTTTCCTCTTGGATTCTTTGAATATAGCACACACACACGCTTTATATGTTGGCATTTATAACACTATTTTGTGAAGGATTTACTTTATTATTACTTTCGGTGCGTTCTTTTCACGTAATACGTAATTGTACCATTAGTTTAAATCGTATGTATTTTTTGCACACAGTGCTGCCAGCTTGCGCTTACGGCGTTGCATTCTAGTGGTGAACGATATGATTTTAACGGGAATACATTCTGTTAAAATGGGGAGCAAGCCTGTTAAGTGGGGATACCACTGTTAAGTGCGGAGTAAAACTTGCTTTTTGGGGGAAAAATATGTTGAAATGGGGTGACATTTTATTATTTGGTAAATTCTTAGCAGTACGGCAACATCGAACATCGTTACAGATAATCGATAGCCCTACAATTGAAACGTTTGCCTATCGAATTTGTTTAATTTAAGGCGCTTTCTCAAAAATATTGTCAGAACACAAAATTAGCAGTAAACATATTTTTTTTTTTTTATTATTTGTCCAAAACGTCATAGACATTTGTGTGAAAAGAGCACTGTAAACTGAATTCAGAAACAGTATTACCAAAGATGGGCAAGGATTTTTATAAGACTCTCGGCATTAGTCGCAACGCTAGGGACGACGAGATAAAGAAGGCATATAGAAAATTGGCGCTTAAATACCATCCGGACAAGAACAAGAGCTCCAAAGCCGAGGAACGTTTCAAAGAGGTGGCTGAAGCATATGAGGTGCTTTCGGATAAAAGGAAACGTGACATCTACGACCAATATGGCGAAGAGGGCCTCAGGCACGGAATACCCGGCCACCAGAGCGATCAAAGTGGCTCGACCTTCGCTTATCAGTTCCATGGAGATCCGCGTGCGACATTTGCACAGTTCTTTGGGTCGAGCGATCCGTTCAGCATGTTTTTCGGCGAGAACCTTGAGCAGATCTTTATGACGGACGATAATAGTCCGCGCGGTCTATGGGGCAATGTGGGTCATTTTCAGTCACGTCCTGAACAGGATCCACCCATAGAGCATGAACTGTACGTGGCACTGGAGGACATTAACACTGGCTGTTATAAGAAGATGCAAATCTCGCGCATTAAACTGACAAACGGCCAGCCACGCAAAGAGGTCAAATTACTAGATATTGAGATCAAGCCCGGCTGGAAATCCGGCACCAAGATCACATTTCCCAAGGAGGGCGACGAGGGACACAATCGCATACCGGCCGACATAGTGTTCATAATACGTGACAAGCCGCATCCACTGTTCCAACGTGAGGGCAGCGACATTCACTACACTGCACACATATCACTGAAGCAGGCGCTATGCGGAGCCACCGTTCAAGTGCCCACATTGCAGGGCGTTCCGTTTCCGTTTTGTACCAGCGGCGAGATCATTAAGCCAAGTACGTTGAAACGTTTTAATGATCGCGGCCTGCCCTATCCAAAGAATCCGTCACGCCGAGGCGCGCTCTGCGTTAATTTCAACATCACCTTTCCAGACACATTGCCCACACGCCTGATCACGACACTGGGTGAGCTGCTGCCCAATTGCTAGCAACACGCATACACACATACAATTCCAGATTACTCGTTTAATGTAAATTCCTTGTCAAATGGTGCAAATGGAGCTAAACAATATAGCCATATAGCTACGATCCGACTACGCGTGCGGTGGCTTTAACTGCGGGTTGTGGGAGCGCGCCAACTTCGCCTTGAGCCACTCGTCCGCATGTCGTTGCTTGATGTGCACATACATGTTGGAGCGACTGCGGCATTCCTTGGGGCAATGGGGGCAATTGTAGAGCTGCAGACCGGTATGTATGGCCATATGCTCCTCCAGATTGCGTTGCTGCTTAAAACTCTTCTCGCAGTACGTGCACTGCAGATTTGTCGTCAGTTTGTGGGCATATTTGACGTGGGCGCGCAGCGCTGTCCGTGAGCTGCATGTCTTTGAGCAGTGCTTACACGTGGTGTCGGTGCTGTCATGTGTGAAACGATGCAGCCGCAGGCTGTGCTCGTTCTTTAGCCAGACACCACAAACGGGACATTCCATGGCCGGGGCCACAAATCCCTGATGCTCCTGCAGATGCCGTTCGAAGGAGGGCTTGAACTTGAACTTTTTGCCGCATATATCACAGACATGCGGATGCAGATCCTCGTGTATGGACTGTATGTGCCGTCGCAGTCTATGCACATTGGCAAAGCTAACACAGAGAAAGACAGAGGAGGCATGTGCTAGAGCGAGATGTAAGATCCAAATATTCTACTCACCTCTTGTGGCAAATGTGACAGCTGTGCTCCAACTGATCCGTATCGTGCTTGAGCAGATGATTGCCCAAACGCCGCTCGCTGCTGAAGGTGCGCTCGCACTTGGGACACGGATACTTCAACACCTTACCAATCTGTGCGACTTTGTTGTGCACCGTTTCTATGTGTGTGGCCAGATAGTCCTGTGAGTTGAGCGACTTATTGCAAATGGAACAGCTGCAAGGACAAAATGGCTATTCAAATATTGACTCTACGACTGACTGAAGCAAACATTACGTGAATAGTTTGGGATTGATGTGTTTACGTATGTGATCCATTAGCTTAGAGGCGCGATTGAAGACCTTGTTACAGCACTTCAAATACGCATCACGCTGATGTACCTCTAGGAAATGGACCTTCAGCTGGGACAGGTACTTGGTGCTATAGTCGCACAGATCACAGTCGGCGCTCATATAGCTGGCTATCGCCTCTTCGTAGCGCTTCGTCAGCTGCGCACGTGAACAGCCTTTGGGTTTGCGCTCGAGCGCCGCCTGCAGTTCGTGTTTTTGCACATCGGTTGGTGCGTTGTTTGGTGCCTTTTTCCGTCGCGTTCTGTTGCCCTCTAATTCACTGCCGTCCAACAACTGATCCAGCTCCTGGGCTAGCGTCAGTGTCCGCTTGTTTCGTCTTGTTATGGCGCGCTGTGCTTTGCGTTTCGGCTTAAGTTTGTGTTGCAGCTTAACAAGGGGCACTTCGTCTATAAGATTCATGTAAGCAATGTTGAGTGGATATATTTATTATTTTTAGTGCTAGGCGCTCACCATCGTCCTCATCTGAGGAAGCATTGCGCACGCTTTCGCTGCTTTCATGCATAATGGGCTTTTCATCGATGTCGTCGTTATTGTGGTTGTCTACTTCGTCGTCATCGCTGGAGTCTGGGGCATGCAGCTGTAGAAACTTTTCGGTCTGTAACTGTTTTGGTGTTGGTGTAGTCGAAAGTTGCGGCAACTCCACACTGTCCACGTTAATATCTAGTACACTGCCAAGCAGTTTAAGATTGTGTATATCCAATGGCTTCTCGTCCATCTCGTCGGCAACTAGTGGAAGCTCATCAATGTTGACATCGACATCGATGCCCGTCCATTTGAGGGCGACACAGTCGACGTCCACGTTAAGAAACTCCTTTTTAAGTGTTCCTTGTTTTTGCTCCACCAGCTGCCAGAAGTTGTTGAAGTCCTCCAAATGCTCACAGCACTCGTGACAAATGTTCGTTGAGATGTTGTCATCGGGCATTATCTGCAATGCATGAATAAAACCCGATTCATGTCACCGCTTAATTAGCACAGTGAAAACTTACCTCGAGCTGCAGAAACTTTGCTATCATCTTGAGTAGGGAGGATTCGGCCAGGGTGTCGTTGGTCTCGAATAGGTAGACGGCATTGTTTGCGTTTATGTTTTTTAAACACAAGCGACAGATCATATTGCGGCGTTTTCAACATAAATTTAACCAATCAGTATAATATCAATTGTTTGGTTTTGATTTAGCGATGGTCTCTTAAGATATAAACTTATCGACTTGCTAAATTAGCATGACATCGATATACAAAACCCATATGCAAGTGGACTTTTCAAAAGTGATTAGTTTTCAGGTAAAAGTATTAATAAAAAGATCTAAATTAGTTTGATGTGCTGTCTTTTAGGTTTATTTATTTTTTTTTTCGAGAATTAAATTTAATATAGATAATAGAGATTAACCTTGTCGTGAACCACATTTATTAAAAATAATTTACAGTTTCCGATAACGAACTAGGTACACGACTACGATTAGTCATAATTTGCATCGATACCGCTTCCCCTATCGAAGAAAATTATTTAAGTTTTAGTATTTTTTTAGGCGCAATAAGTTTTTCTATTTCAAAGTGTTGAAAGAAATCCATGCAGATTTGCTTTTCATGTTATGCATCTTTAAATGTGAATACAATGTTGAGAATTCCCAAATATTTGGTGTTAAGTTAATACCTTTCCTAGTCTTTGCAGAAAAATATAGGATTGTAACAACAAATAATATACTGCAGGAGTACTGTCTGTTTATAAGACATATGTATATGCTTAAATAATTGTTCGAATTTCCACTCTTGCAACATGTGCAACATAAAATATGCAATGTGAAAATCTGTTGGAATTTGTTTTTATTTTTTAAACAACGATAAAATTATGGTTCGTCGAAGAATTACCTGAAAAAGTTAGTGGGCGGTATGCTTATAAGACGGAGTGAATATCAATACTGTTACTGCTAACGTATCGATTACTTTTTCTAATTTTCGAACCAATTGGTAAAATTTAGTTAGCAAGTTTCTAGAGTATCGATTTATATATATCCACTTCTCAAACCAATTTACTTTGATACTTCCACAGCTAGTGCAGCATACCAGCTGTTATAAAGTGTATTTGGATTCGCTAAGTACGCACGCAACTGTTATATGAACTGCATATTATAAATATTGTGTGATATGGCAACGCTTATAATCTTCTTTTCAAAAGTTGTTAAATTTAAAAACAAAATACAATATTTTTAAAAAATATTTTACAAGATAAATAGTAAGAACCAAGCAATGGTGTATGCTCATATAGTGACATCAAATATAAGTATCTTAGCACAGCTATAACTAAAACAGATACAAAAAATAGTTTTCATAAGCCTTATTATTAAAATTGAATATAAATGAATTAACATGACTCTATATGCGTGCATTTTAAGATTACTCCTATGCAAAGCGCTCAATTGTCTTTCTTTTAACAAACGAGCTTCAAGTTACGATACATCGTGCTTACATCGATTGCAGCGATCGCTGTTATCGATACATCGATGCTGCTGGCAAAATCCAATTTCCACACAATAACTAGCAGCAGCAGCCATGTTCATGCATCAGATAGTTAGGAGTGAAAGGCAAGAGCAGACATACATTTTTTTTAACTTTTATTTTTTTACACCCTCCTACCGTTACACATACACACACACAAACACACAAAAGCACATTTGATACGAACTTAATAAGATTTAACAGCTACATTTTGTGCTGTTTTTATTATTTGAATCGAGTTTTTGTTAAAGACTAAAGTGAATTCAAAACGAGTCTTATAGACAGTTTTCTCATTATATTCGAGTCTCTTTTTGGCGGTACAGTCAGAAATCAATCGGTAAGTTGTCACTGCACACATACACGCACGCATGCATCACTCGTGTGTGAATACAAAATGGAGGCGACCCATTAATAATTTCAGCTTTTAATTTCAGTTTCGTTAGATATAAAAAGTGCAAGCTGCGAGTAAGTGCTAAAAATGGAATCATTAAAATGACAAACGAAGGAGAAGACAGGATAGCGTCTTTGTTTCTTTCTATCTCTCTCTTTCTTTCTGTTTGTGTGTGTGTGTGTGGAGGAGACGCAAGATTTCTGTAGAGAATTTCGTGGACACGTCGCAATTGAGTATTAATTAAATATATATATGTATTTTCTTTTGTTCTTGCAGTTAACTAAGGTGGTGGCCATCGGAAGGGTAAAAACTAAACTTAAGCTTAAGTTTTAGAAATCGGATTAGGCGGGATCAAAAATGCTTGCCAGCCGATTTCCGAAACAAAATTTAAAATTTAAATTCTGTACAGAGCTATACGAGTTTTAAGCGATCAATCAGAAAACATTAAAATTATTGAAAAGAACTAAAAGCGATCGTCTGAAAAACGTATGTGTTCGGATCGGGTGTCTATATGTTATCCGCGCCGTAACACGAAATAGATCAATATAAAAAAAAAGAAAAAAACTTTAAATTATTGTTGGGTAACGTTATACAAGCCGAAGTGAATTAAACAAAAAAAAAAAAAAAAAAACAAATTGAACTACATATTAAAGGCACGTAAAATGTTGCAACAAAAACAAACGATAAATGGTAAATAAATAAAAAGAGTTAACGTTTTACGAGCCGAGAAAATAAACAAATAATAAACAGTAAAAAAATTGTAACGTTATACGAGCCTTAACAAAATCTTTAAAAATATATTGTTTGAATCGAAATATATAATTGTGTTTTTATTTCTAACTTGAGTAACGTAGGTGCGAAAGAGATATCGGCATCAGCTAGTATTCTTACTCTTTCAAATTAATGCTTTTGAGTGAGATCGATATGTTGCTATCTCTTTTCGTTCCATGGAAACCAATGAAAATGGCTGATAATCTACATTACATGCAGCTAGCAACTGTACTTTGAACATCCGAGAACAAGCGTGATTACGTTTGCATTCGTAAAATACATTTTTACCATTTGTTTTCATGTTCCTTTGTCGTGAGCTTAAGAGGCCGCCATTTTGAAATCGTCCATTTTGAAATTGACGTTACGCTGACTGCATGTTCGCATGTGACGAGCCGTGAAGTTAGCTGCAACAGTTCAGCTGGCATAAACTTGGCTGACTTACACGTGTTGTGCGTACTAGCTATGCTTGGTTTCCGAACTTAGCAGAGACACAACCCAAAGAGGTATTGATATGTGGGCGCAGAATCAGCGATGTTGTGGCGGCAAAACGATTCAGGTGCATTATCGATTAATGATAGGCTACTATCGATGTCTCGTGTCGTGTAGAGCTGCCAGATGTTGCTTCTGCGTGGAAATCGCGTCGCGTCGCAATATTGTTGCAATTAACATTAAAAGTAATTAAAAGTATGAAAAAATCTATCTAAAGTAATGCAGATGAGTTTCACATCGAACGGGCTTTGGAGCAGCGAGTAAAGGCCAACTGAAAATTGAGCTGCTGCAGCTGTTGTGTATGTGTTGTGAGTGTTTGTGTCTATGTATACATATGTGCCTGCGTATGTGTGTTGCCTTGATTTTGTGTCATACGTGTGTATGAACTACATACTGTATGTATGTACACATAATTGTGTATAAATTTTGTCACTGTGTGTAGCAAGTGCGATGTATTTGTGTGGTATTCCCATTTGAACGTATTTCTCAAGAAACAAAATTAAAAAAACGAAAAAAGCCCGCAACATTTTGATTAAAAACGCACTGTGGTCCAATTGGAACAGCAAGACACTGACGTACATGCACATATACATGCATGCATAAGTGTGTAAGTACATACATATGCATAAGTACACATCATACATGGACGTGTTTTGTTAGGCACCCAAAGAGTGTGTGCAAGTGTGTGTGCGCATATATATGTATATGTATGTTTGTACATATACATATATGTATATATATACATATATATGTGTGTGTGCCTTTGGATTGTGTTGAGTCCATTGTGGCCTTTGCTGCTATGCAGCACTGTAGTCTGAGTTGGACTCTTTTTTTTGTTTTCCTCTTTTTTTTTGTATGGCGTCTTAATTTTGCAGGGCAATGCATGAAAATAAATAAATTACTCATACGCATAGAGAAAGAGGAAACAAAAGACAAGTTACTGTGATTAGGGCAGCACGTCGCAATTTGTGCATAACAGTGCATTACACAAAAGTAAATAAATAAAAATGTAAAAAGTCATCAAGATGTTTGCCAAATGTGCTGCATAACAACAATAAGAGCGAAACAGCAGCAACAACAACAATAACAACAACGCAGAAGCAAGCAGGTGCATAAACAAGACGTTTGAACTAGTTCGATCTAATTGGAGCTGCGCTGTTAGTTAACAGCGCTCTGTTAGTTAGCTGACACAAAATTTGCATTAACAGCTGTAATTGCATTATTTGCACAGCTGTTCGACCATACATACACGCATCTGTGAGTGCGCGCTCTTGTGTGTGTGTGCCTGTACATAAAATTACATAAAATTAAACAAAAATTCATCATTTACACTTGTTCGGTGTGCGTTAGTGAGTGGCATGCGTGCGTGTGTGTGCATGTCTCTCTGTCTGTCTGTGTGTGCAATAATAATAATAACAACAACGATTGTATACATTCAGTCGAGAGCAGGTGATTTGCTTCCAGCTCAGCTGCCCAGCAACAGCAGAAGGTCAAGTGTCTATGTAATGGTTATGTTCTCTGTGTCTGTGTGTGTGTGCCAGTGTGTGCAACTGCTTATGTATGCACTGTAAATAACGCATTTAACATTTGATATATCTTAACTAGTGAAAAATACGCAGTAACTGGCTGAAAACAAGAGGAAGAAAGCAACGCGCGTAATTTGAAACGAGCAAAAAAATAACAACAACAATTACAAAGTAAGCAGCAGCAGCAGCATCAGCTTGGCAATCAGAGCAGGCGAGGCGGGCAGCCAGACAGCCAAAGGACGAAGCAGGCAATCAATCAAAGACAACAGTCCTTAACAGCAAAGCAAAGGTAAAGGCAAAAGCAAAAGCAAAAGTAAACGCAAAGGCAAACGTAAAAGCAAAAGCAAACGCAACCGCAAACGCGAACGCAAGAGCAAAAACCAAAGCAAAATCTTAAAGGCAAAAGGCAAACGCAAAAGGCAAACAAAACACACCCACGGCCATGGACTCGGATAACGATAACGACTTCTTGGACAATGTGGACTCCGGCAATGTCTCATCTGGCGACGATGGTGACGATGACTTCGCCATGGAGGTCGATATGCCCAGTTCGACGGAACGTCAATTGGAAACGGATGATTATCAATACAAGGTGCTAACCACAGATGAGATAGTGCAGTTCCAGCGGGAGATAATCGATGAAGTGAATCGTGTGCTAAAGGTGAGTCATATAAATGTGGCTTGCTCACTCTCTCTCTCTCTTTCTGTATATAAAATATGTGTACCGTTGTATATTATATTTCATATGCAGCTATTAGTAAACATGGTCCAATAAGACGCTTGCGTCGTTTATCGTTTGTCTGATAAGAAAGGGGCGCAGCTCGAGCAGTGGAAGAGGCAGAAATAAAGATAGAGGCAGCTACAACTGCTGTCTCTTTCCCTCTCCCTATCTGTGTGTGCGTGCTTCATCTTAGCCAAATTGAAGGTCAGCACAGTTTGATGACATTTGCATTTGCTAATAGTGCCATTGACTCGGTAACATATGAGCATGTACAGTGAAAGTTCGCTTGAGCGAACGAGTCTCTTTGAGTAAGAGAGTTGGTTAGCCAACTTTGTCAAGGCCAAGTCTTTATCCAATCTAATTCATTCAACTAGCAACTAATATTGACGGCTGTATATAGTGTTCTTATGAATCATTTGTATATATAACTGCCTCCGGGTATATAGATTTTAAATATAATTGCATTCTGGTTCCTCACTGTGCTTTGTCTCTGCTTGCAGCTATTTGCGCCCATAACACGAATACTGCTGAATCACTTTAAGTGGGACAAGGAGAAGCTGTTGGAGAAGTATTTCGATAGCAGCGATGATAACACGGAGTTCTTTAAGTGCGCGCACGTCATCAATCCGTTCAACAAGCTACCCGAGGCGGTGCAGCAAAAGGTATATATCTGCGAATACATATATCATCTGTCCTACTCTTAACTCTGTCTCTGTCTCTGTCTCTCTTTTGCAGACTACACGTAGCCAGTGTGAGGAGTGCGAGATTTGTTTCTCACTGTTGCCGCCAGATGTGAGTGAGCTCTGATTTGTGTGATTTGATCAATTCTAATTAAATTCGTCAATTTCAGTCCATGACCGGATTGGAGTGCGGTCATCGATTTTGCCTGAACTGCTGGCGCGAGTATCTGACAACGAAAATCGATACAGAGTGCTTGGGCCAGACGATATCGTGCGCCGCGCACGGCTGTGATATATTGGTGGATGATGTGACGGTCACTAAATTGGTGCCCGATGCGCGGGTGAAGGTTAAATACCAGCAGCTGATCACCAACAGCTTTGTCGAATGCAATCAGCTGTTGCGCTGGTGTCCGTCCGTTGATTGCACCTATGTGGTGAAAGTACCATACGCGGAGTCCCGTCGCGTCCATTGCAAATGCGGCCATGTCTTTTGTTTTGCCTGCGGCGAGAACTGGCACGACCCGGTGCAGTGCCGCTGGCTGAAGAAGTGGATCAAGAAGTGTGACGACGACTCGGAGACGTCCAACTGGATTGCGGCCAATACCAAAGAGTGTCCCAAATGCAGTGTCACCATCGAGAAGGATGGCGGCTGCAATCACATGGTCTGCAAGAATCAACATTGCAAGCACGACTTCTGCTGGGTTTGCCTCGGGCCCTGGGAGCCCCACGGTTCATCCTGGTACAACTGCAATCGCTACGACGAGGACGAGGCGAAGGCGGCGCGTGATGCGCAGGAAAGGCTGCGCTCTTCACTGGCCAGGTGCGAGGCCGCTAATCTATGCGATTAACTATCCAACATCCAATGTTATTCTGTTTCCCTTTCCAGATATTTACATTATTACAATCGCTACATGAACCACATGCAATCGATGAAGTTTGAGAACAAATTGTACGCATCGGTCAAGCAGAAAATGGAGGAGATGCAGCAGCACAACATGTCCTGGATTGAGGTAGAAAATGTGAACAACCAACTCCCACTCATGTCACAAAATATAATTAATATATACATATATATTTCAATTTGTATGCTAGGTGCAATTCCTGAAGAAGGCTGTCGATATACTCTGCCAATGTCGCCAGACTTTAATGTACACATACGTCTTTGCGTATTACTTGAAAAAGAACAATCAATCCATGATATTTGAGGATAACCAGAAGGATTTGGAGTCGGCAACGGAGACGCTCTCCGAGTACTTGGAACGTGATATTACATCCGAGAATTTGGCTGATATTAAGCAGAAAGTACAGGATAAATATAGGTACGTAGCCGCTGCATCATGTCGACACATATATAGATCTGCTAACACTTACATATACATATTTTAGATATTGTGAGAAGCGGTGCACAGTTCTGCTCAAGCATGTGCACGAAGGTTATGAAAAGGATTGGTGGGATTATACAGAATGACGCGAGTCCTGGCTGGATAACTAAGGTGATGCAACAAGTCGAGTGTAACTAGCAATTGGCCCTAGTAGTAGAAGTAGCAGCAGCAGCAGCAGCAGCAGCAGCAGTAAGCATTAACAGCCGTAACAACAACAGCAGCAGCAGCAGCAGCCACAGCTAAGCAAATAAACAGAAAACAGAAAACAAAAAGAAAAAAGCAAAACGAAAACAAAGAACAGCAAAGGCACAAGGAAACGCATGGCAAGGAGTATCTGAGCATTGATGCAGAGATGCAAGTAAAAAACAGAAAAAAAGGAACAAAAAAATAAATAAATAAATAAAATAGAAAAAAATAACAATTAAAACAAGAAGGAGGAACCGAAGAAGGAACGAAATGCAAATGCCGCAAGTTGTTGCATACAAAAAGTAAAATACAGATTAAGCGAAAAGTTATATTAAATCATACTATATAAAATATATATGCATATATACATTTTTTCCTTCGTGTTGAGCAGCAACTACACACACACACCCACACACACACACACACACGCAGACACACACACACATACTGAGAGTTGCTGCTTCTAATTAGAAAGTGCATCGTGAATTATAAATCGAAAACAAGCATCAATAAATCAACATAATTAAATGCAATAGAATAGACATACACACACACACCCTCACACACAACAGTTAAAATAGCAAGCAAGTTGTAATAAGCCCCAAGTTTGTAAGCATTGCCCGACTTCCGCTACCCCTTTCATGTGGTATGTGCTATGTATGTAGTCTCTAGTGTACGATTAGCCATTTTTTTTTATTTTTTTAAACTATTTGTAAACAACTATTTTTGTTTGTTTATTGTTCAGCGCAGGCTTTTGTTGATAGCCTATATACATAATTGATCGAAGTTTCTTTTTGTTTTTGTTTCGATTACTTTAGAACAGCTATATATGAGTGCATATATTTACACACACACACACACACATCTATATATATATACATGTGTTTGCCTCTATCACAAACTATACGATTATGTTGTCCATCATTATTTATTTAAGCTTAACCAATTTGATTTGTGGGCGGTGCAAATTTGCAGTATGTAGCAATAAATGAATATTATTATGTGTAAATGCAATATGTAATAAACAGAATTCAAGTTGTACATGTTAATGATCATCTGGTAGTCATGCACACACACACATACAGACACACACACCTGCGCACACACAGCCACACACACGATTCCCATTAACAAACTGCGTTCAGCTCGCTCTCATTCTCCTTGTCTCTCTCTCTCTCACACACACACACACTCCCTCTCTGTCGCGCAAAAATCTTCATTTATTTTTTTGGATACACTGTACTCCGGAGAGCTGCTCCTTATCCACATGTCGTGTTCCGAGAACCAAATCTTAAATCGTTGTACATATAGTTGAAATTGTTCAAGGTTTCTCCTTAGGCTGCGCCTGCTTCAAGAGCCGTTTGCCATGGCCACGCGTCTGCGCTCTTCTCTCCGTTTCTCAATTCAACATATATATATATTTATATAGATATATATATATATATATATGTATATGTATGTACCACTATGTATGTGCTACCAATAATATGTATAACACAAGCAGAACTCATTGAAATGCTGTAAAAAGTTTAAAGTTGTTCGAGTCGAAATAAAAGAAATTAAAAAAAAAAATCAAAAAAAAAAATAATTAAAAAAAAATGAAAATTGAAAAAAAAAAGACAAAAATGCTGTAAAAATTATGAGAAACTATGTATGTATAATTAATTAATGATGAAATGTTGCGAAAAATTAGTGAAAATAAAAATAAAATTACAAAATCTGATCGATTTTTTGTGTACCCTGAACCCTGATGAAGAACCTTTAAGTATTTTATGTAAAGGCCAGAAAAGAATGTCGCGTATATATACACATGTATATATTATTGATTGCGATTTATATTTTTAATTATATTTTTACTTAGACCTTTTTTTGGCTTATTTCTTTTTTACCAATATGAATTGACGGCGTTGCCAGAGCTGATGCGCGTCGATTAGCGCATGTTGGTTCGAGCCCGGGTGTTGTAACGTCAGTGTTTCTTCTTGCTTGTTAATGCTAGATATAAACTCTGGAAAATCGGACAAGGCTCAGAGTATCTCCTAATCGAGCACCTTCGACTCGAGCTATCTTAACTGCTTTTAAATGGAGTTACATTGTTAATTTCCGGATTTCGATTTATTTTTATGCATGTTATGTTAATTTCGATGCAGATATAGATACAAATGTATACAGATACTATACGAAATGTTACTTATCCGATTTGCCAGCTTTCTCTTGCGATTGCTGATTTCTCCAATTATTCTCCCAATGTCATTTTCTCTGGAGTGAACTTCGGCATCTTTGCGGTAATCATATCTGTATCTGTCTCTGTATCTGTATCTATGTATCTATATCCATTGAATATGTCTATTTGACTCTCGCTGTGTATTCGTTTGATTAACGTTAATTCTGGTTTTTAGCTAACTCAGCCAATATTTGGCTGACTCTGCAAAATTCATTGAGCAAATAAATATGAGGTAAGTCGCGTGTGCGAGCAGCCCAAGTTAATAAGCTGCAGCTGCAGATAAGAGGGAAATCAGACAAATGTGGAAACAGCTCAGAATGAGTTGTAAATGCAGATTGACATACAAATGTAAATAGATTGAGATATAGATACACTTGTATATATGGATAATGATACATATAGAATTACTTTAACAGTTAGAGATACAAATTTAGATGTAGAGATGCAGATACTACTTTAGATACACATTCATTCATAAGAAGATAAAGTTGTAGATACAAATATATACTCAGATAAAGATACAAAACAAAGCAGCTAAAGATACAGATACAGATACAAATGATTATGTGGGTAAAGATACAAGTCTGGATACAGATACAGTTAAAGATAAAGGATCACATATAGATACGGATGAAGAGGAAAACTAGGAAACAGATAGAGATGAGATGGAAGAAGAAGAGAGATGATGATAAAGATAAGTGTATAAATAGATACAGATGATGATAAGTAAACATATATAGATACAGATAAAAACTAACAAGTAGCTAGAGATACATTCAAATGTAGATTCAGAGACGAACAAACATAGAATGATACAAAGCGACAAATGCAGATTTGCATAGAGATAAAGATGCAAATGTAAATACAGATGCAGATAAAGATAAGATATAGTATAGATAAGGATAAGATACACATGCAATACAATAGAATTCTACGAATGTAGATTTAGGTGTTTACCTAGATAGAGATACAGATGCAGATACACTGCCATATGCAGATACATATACATACTGGAATATATTACTTATGCACGTAGTATAATCAGCTCGGAAATACCAAAAGCATCAAGCGATGTCTGGCCTAGATGCTTGCAGGTGTGACTGTGGGTGAGGCAGTCTCTGGTCTCTGGCCTAATCAATAAGATACACAGCATGAGTGGCAGCCGCAACTCACGCGATTGATTGAGACGCGTTCATGCTGCCAATTTGAATAGGCACAGCTAGTTGCTAGCTAGAGTACAAACGACTGCGCAATACTCTGTGCCCATTGCCCTTCTGTAACTCAGACTTCATTCAGTCCGAGAGTGGAATTTAGTCAGAGAGTAGGACAACATGTGGATGCCTCTGTAAAGTGGAGAGCTGAACTCAATCATTTACTTACCTTGGCTCATATCGTTATGCTCGTTCACGAATGTTGAGGAGTCTATTGGTTTTTGTAAATATGAGCTATATATATAGGTCTATATCTCTCACAGCAACAACAAGTTAAGAAGCTTGATCACTGTTGATCTGCCGCACAGATAGTTCTATATGGCAGAGCGGAGCATATGGACATAGTACTAAGAGCTAAGAGTGTTAATAATTCAATGAAAATCGAGATTTTCAATTGTATTTCGCTTCTCTCATTCACATTGATGTAGGGCGAATGGAAAACGAAGTGGAGCTTGGAAAACTCTAGCTTCAAATGGAATTTAAATGCAATTAAAAGACATTTGAAGATTTGTAGTTGCGTTTTTCATGATGTTTATTTTGTATTTGGGGATTTTCGTTTATATGCTTTTCATTGCTTTATGTAATAGAATAACATTTGTTGTTGTTTTTTTTTTTGTTATTTTTATTTTATTTTTTAAAACATATGTAACTAAAATATACAAATTTCTTTTTCTTCCTGTGCTCTGCCCTAAATAATGATTAAAAAAAAAACAAAAAAAAATATTTATATATATATAGATAACATATATATATATATATGTATATATATATATATGCTAATCATAAAAGCATTAATGTAAATAGTCACATTAAAACTTTGCTGCTGATCTTTCCTCCTTCTACATCTTCTTCTTCTTCTTCATCTTATATATTGTTTTTTTTTTAGTTTTTCAATTTTATGTATATATTTGTTTGTATGTATATAGGTATATGTATGTGTAGTACGTAACATGCATTAATAATAGCAATAATAATAATAATAATAATAACAACAATAACTGCCAGCAGGCGTTGCTGCTCTCGCTTTTGATCCCTGCTTGCTCCTTCATCTGTTCTCCTGCCAAACAGCCGATGCTATCGCTCTCTCTCTCTCTCGTTCTCACTCTCCCACTCGCTCGCTCGCTCTCTCACAGAGACTCTCCCTTTCTTTCGCTCTATCTTCTGCTGCTTTTAGCCGGCGCCGGCGCTTGCCAAATTATTTTTTTTTATTTTATTTTTTTATTTTTTAATTATTTTTTTTGGTTTTTAGTATTTTTTTTATATTTTTTTTACTTACTACCAACAACTACAAAATACATACATATCAATATAATAATATATAGATATATACATATACATATATATATATATATATATATATATATATAGATATTAATGGATGTGCATGTACTTAGATAGCGGCTATATATCTTCGCGTTGGCTTCAGGGCAATTATTTAAATTCCGTTGAACAAATAAAGATAATAAACATAAAAGTATTAAAAAACAAAAATCATAATAAACGAAAATCGATAATTCCGCTGTACTTAAATGCTAGACACAAAAAACATATCGTTATCGTTATCGTTATCATTAAAACATAATTACTGACGATACGCAAAGATCGTTATATATACATATATATGGATTTAAATACACATATATCTGTGTGTGGGTGTAAATACATACGTACAAAAACAATACGAGCGCTGATTTCTATTTGGAGAGAGGAGAAGGAGTAGGAGGAGGGGGGAGGGGCGGTTGAGGTGTGTATTGTTTGCTCTTACTTTTTCTATTATTTTCATTTCCCTCTTTTTGTTTTTTGGCTGTTTCTTTGTTTAGGTGTATCTCTGGTATCGAAAGGGGAGGGGATGGGCGTTGGGCGCACTTAGTTGAGTTCCTTTCGCGTCGTATTGGGCAACAGGAGACACATGAGGCCGCCGCCGATGAGCAGGAAGGACACAATGAACGTCGGCACCGGGCAGAAGTTGTCGAGCAGCTGGGCGATCACAATGTTGCCAATGATGCCGCCCAGTCGAGCGGCCACCATGGATATGGCCACGCCCGTCGCCCGCAACTTGGTGGGGAATACTTCGGTGATGAGGCAATCGAGCGCCGCATTTGCCGCCGATATAGCGCCACTGAAAACGGCCGAGACGAGCAGATTCTGCAGCGAGCTGCGCACCATGTACATCAAGGCGGAGCAGATGCCGGCGGTCAAGGTGCCGGCAATGAGGAAGAACCGTCTGCCCAGCAGATCCATGCCGAGGATGGCGAACAGATTCGCTGGCAGAGCGGAGGCGAGCGTTATCAGCGATTCCATGAACACCGATGAGGGTATGTCCGAGTTGCAGGTGCCATTGTGGCTTTCCTTTTGTAGCTGATCGACCACATAGTCGGTGACAGTGCAGATGTCCGCCTGCTGGTTGGGATGGGTTTTCTCGTATTCCTCGTAGCGATTGAACACCTCCGGGAACCACATCATCAGGCCATAGTAGCCAATGTGGAATGTAAAATTGATGGTGATCGAGACGAGCGTGAATCTCAATATGGGCGACTTGAATAGGTCGCGACTGTGGTCCACCATGCCGGTGATCATCCGATGGTATTTACCCTTGAAGCCCACAGCGCTCTCGGTGGACAGCTTCTCGTCGACCTCCAGATCGTACACCATATACTCTTCGGGCTTCTTCTTTGTGTTCGTCACGAAGATGCCACGGAAAATGGCCAAAGCCTTGTCCTTCTTGCCACGGGTCAGCAGAAATTTGGGCGATTCGGGCAGGTAGAAGAGCAGGAAGCCAACCAAGAACGATGGGAACGAGCAGACCAACAGAAAGATGCGCCACGAGTTGTATGTGAAATATTCCGATATGAAGCCGATCTGAGTGGGTATGATCAGCCAGGCGAGGCCGGCCACAAACAGATTACCGAAGGTCCAGAAGGCAGCCATGAAGCTAAGCATGGAGCCACGTTTCGCTTTCGGCTGGAATTCGGCGAAATACGACCAGATGACAGGACCGCTGCCGCCCAGCCTATAAAGAAAATGGAAAGCAATTCACATTAGTCTACAAAAAACTCCTTCAATGAAACGTTTAAAAGCCAGCGTAAGCAGTTTACATGCAGTTTCATAGCACTCAGCTCTCTAGAGATAAAGAGAGCGAGGGAGAGTGAGGGCGCGCTTTGCTCTAGAAACGTGACGAGTCATGGCCGATTAATGCTATTGTGTAAAACCGATGCCCAGTTCCAATTCACATAAGCAATTAGCAAACGATTGGCAAAACTAATGAACATGAGCACAGTCGAGTCGAGTCTGCAAATAGAGCTGTCTATACGGTACTGCACGCGGTTAGCCTGGGTTTTTCGCTGCTGGCGCTGAGTCAGACGCTGAGCTGGCAGAGCGGCCAAGGCGAATGCCATTTGTGCAAAGACGAAGCTGACTACGACTACGACTACGACTACGAATTTTCCCCCGTTTTTGTTTTTATTGTTTGTTATCATAGCCTGTAATATGATAATATCTACAATAATGTATGAGATATGTTTGTGCGAGCTGGCCAACAGGCCAACCAGAGCCTCAATTAGCATAAAGAGTCACGATATTGCGGCTCAAATATTTTGTTGTTATTTATAACATAGTTAATTGAATTAGCACCTCGACACCCGTGAGTACCCCTCTCCGGCCATGCTGGCCATGTGTCACTAAATCAACTACGAAACGGACTGTCTATATAGTATATATACGATATCATTAAATATTTCATGCTTGGTCTCATATTAAATGCTAACAAGCGCTCCTTAACATTTCCAATTGGAACTTCCCAGTTGCCCACCAAGCAGTTTGGGTAAATATGTAGAACTGCTTGCTAAGCCTTATTGGAATGGTACTAAAGTTATTTCTGCAGCTTGGCTGCTATCACTCTCTGTTGTTATTTAACCCAAATGGTAAACTGGCTGCTAAATAATGATTAAAGAGTTTTACTTACGCTGCGCCATTGAGAAAGCGAAACAGCATGAAATAGCCATAAGATTGCGAAAACGACGAGGCAACGATGCAGAAGGCATTCATGAACGAGATGACAATGAGAATCTTCTTGCGCCCAAAGCTGTCGGCGATGCTGCCCCAGAAATAGGCGCCGACCATCATGCCAATGAAAATGATCGAGTTGAGCCATCCTTTCGTCCCCGTGTCCAAATTCAAATCACACTCGGCCGATGGCAAGATGAACGACATGGATATGACATCCATCTCCTCGGACGTGCTGACCAGACCGCAGATGGCCAGCAGTATGTAGTGGAATTTGCCATAGTCGCACAGCTCGATGGCCCGCTCGAAGTTGGCGACTATCGGACGATTTGGTGGCGGCAGCGGCGTTTTACGCTTGGCGTCCTCATCGGAGCTATCGCCAGGACCGCCAGCGCCGATGCGCTCTACGTCCTGCTGCTTGCCATTGGTGTTTGGTTCCGGCTCGTAGCCGCGATTGTCAGCAGCGAATTGATATTCCGGCTGCTTGGCGCCCGTGCCCAACGAATACGGCTGGATGATCGCACGGTTATCAATATGCGTGCCCGCGTTTGAATTGCTATTCGAACCGGTTAGGCTAGGTGAGTTGTTTGGATTGCTTGCTGCGTTGCCACCGGCTGCGGCTGCGTTGTTCTGATTGTAGTTTGGTTGTAGGCCAGCTTCTACATTATAGGCTATAAGGAGAAGATCGAGGATCGTCGATAAGTACGCGCTCAGACACTGCTATGCTCTTCGCTTCACTTACATTCGCTTTTACTCTTTGCAGAATCACCTTCTACCATTCTATAGTTCAAGTGTTTTGTTGGTTTTTGTGCGCGTAGCAAAAAGAAATTAAATAATATGAACTTTGGTGCGGTTGGCTGTTGAGCGTTGGGGCTCAGTGAAGTGCGCTTAGAGGGGTTTTGCTCTGATCCTTTGGTGATCTGTAAGCAGAAAAAGAAGAAATAAATTTAACAGTTGAATGATATGGCTCTACTCTTCTATATACGTATATATTAATATATATATGTATATATTTTATTTTTTTGTTTCCATTCATTTTACTCTAACCACTGCGGTCAATCGACTCCGTGCTCGATCGGCCGATCGTTCAATTGGGCGTCTAAATTAATAGCCCATTAAAGTGTAATTGAAGTGAATGAATAAATGGAATACAAATACAAATACCAAACGTGTGTGTGTGCGTGCTGTCGCCAATCGTCTAATTGACGGCACAAACAAGTCCGAAACATTCGCTCTAATTGTTTAATAAAAAATTATGCCCAAAAATAGAAAAGCAGAAGGCGTGCAAAATAGAAAAAGCAAAAAAAAAATTATTAATAATAATAATGAAATAAATGACAAATTAAACCACCCATTGCTCTGCATTCATTAATGGGTAATTGCTGTCTCAAAATATAAATAGCTCATGAAATGTGCTGCTAATCGCTGATCGCAGATCGCAGATCGCTGATCGCTGATCACTGATCATTGATCGCTGAGCATATAACAGAGCTTAACAGAGCCTGTTAAGCAGAGGCCGAGGCAGAGCCGCGACGCTTCAAGGCGAGCGCAGAAACTTGTTTGATTATTAAAGGTGAAAATAACAGCGAAATACGCGTTTGCTGCTATTCAAGAATTGCATTCAAATATGGATAAACATAAATAAATAAATACACATATTTCAAATGCATTTTATTGGCATTTACAGCTGAGAGTCGGTCAACTGTCGCTGTTAAAGCGCAATTGGCAGAGCTTTATGGGCTCTCCAATCGGAATGTAAGAAGTGTGTTTGCTTATTAGTTCGGCTGCTGCCCGATAGGTTGTATCTGCAATACACTAACATCATGAAACAAGCTGCATAGCATAACCCAACTGGCAGTAGCTTAGCAGCAATAAGAGTTTAAGGGCCAACTACTGTAAACTAATAGCAAGCAGTGTAAAGACGCATTTCAGCAATCCAATTCAATCTGATTGGCTGTGTATTGCTATGAGTATATCCTCTGTATCGCGTCACTGCTTTATGTTAGCAGGCTTAGAACGGCAGAAGACATGGCCGTTTGGCAGTCTGGCTATTCCAATTGGCTGTTAGTTAACAGAAAGGGCTGCCATTTCTATTGGATGTAGGCATGTACTATATGCATAGCCATTGCCATTTCCGGTGATTGTCTGACAGCAAAACAGTGACCGGTGATCGGTGACCGGTAGCCGGTGATAGTGACAGTGACAAAGACAGTTGCGTGACTTGTTGTCAGCTTTTGTTGTTGCCGATAGCCGCAATTGCTGCAGTTGTTGTTTTAATTTATGATTTATTGCGCGCACTGCAGCAATCTTTCACTTTATTTATATTTATTAAAAGAACAACAGCAACAGGCAGGCGACAACAGCAGTAGCAACAATTATGTACATCAAACCGTTTTACATTGAACCTGCCAAGACAACAACAACTAGCGCCTGTCGCCATGTCGAATGAAGGAGAACAGGAACAGAAAACGGTAACCGAAAACCGATTCGAATAACGAGCATTGAAAGAAAACGCGTCAGACGGAAGGAGAGCGAGCCGAAGACCGATCGTGTGTGTGTTGCAAATAAATATATTTAATTATGTATTACTTAATGCAATTCACTTTGATTTCCATATTATGCCAATCGCGCGCACTAAAACATGTTTCAATTCCAGCACGTTCCCCCCTCTGACCACTCTCTCTCTCTCGAATAAACACTTGCTCGATCAGATCTGCTGAGAGGCTCATCTCGGCATCTGGCCAATCTCGTTATCTTTAAGCTGTAATCGCTTTGACCTCCGCCTACGCTTCCGCCAACTGGATGCCCTTCACCAGATTTACATGCGGCCTGGCCTTCGTGCCAGCTTGACCCGATCTCGGGCGCCTGGGCTCATTTATGCCTGATCTCTATTAATGCTAACAAAGAAATTCACACACCGGAGAGTGTGTGAGAGAGGCCGAGGGGCGGAGTGGGCGAGTGGGCGAGTGAGAGAGAAACATGTAAACAAACTATGGAAATAATATGAGTTAGCAGTTTATTTATTTATGAACGCATTCGTGCAATTATCAGCTCTTAACGTTGTTTATTTGTTATAGGAGTCTACACACACACACACACACGCATGCACACACTGATTGGAATTGGCGCTGCTTGAAATCAATCTGAGTCGCGGACTCGCATCGTCTACAATGTCAACCAAATGGGAAGAAGTTGACTGAGAGCGGCAAACTAGGTTCTATATGGCGCTGCAGGTTAATATTTTTTATTTTTTGCTGTTGTTGTCGTTTACTTTTGTTGTTTAGCTTGGCATTTGAACACAATTTAAAAATGCCATTTGGATTTCATGTAATTGCTAGGATATATGTATATATATATACATATATATATATATATATATATATATATATATATATATAGCAAATGTATTCTAGTTATATTAAATATATCCTATATATATGGCAAATATATCCTAGCAATTTCAATATGCTTCAACTTGTTATTGTTGCTAGTAGAAGCGCAATCTTATTAGACTGTTAACAAAATCTGATTGGTCTTAGCTGGAAAATGGAACTTTATAGAATATCTTTGTTTAGCTCGTGGAATCTATTTGTCTAAGAGCTAAGCTGAAACAATTACAGAAATTCAATGAAAGTGACTTTGACTTATACAATTAAATTTGTATTTTTAGTATTATTTATTCCTAACCCGGGGCTGCACTGCACTCCAGCAGCTCATACCTTGTGTACGCAATGGATATCAGTCAGCAATTAACATAATAATATCTATAGAGAATTTGTTATAGATATATCTTTTCTTGCTTTCTTCTGTTCTGATTGATTTGCTAATTTACAGCGTCACGTTCTGCTGCTTTTGAATTTGATTTCTTATTTGTTGTTATTGTTTTCCATGTTTTGATATTTTGTTGTTTTTTCTGTTTTGTTTTTTTTTTCTATATTTTTTTCTTTTTTTTTATTTCTTTTTACCTGTTGTTGCAATTTTCTGAATTCCCGATACTCGATATTTCTCAAGTTCGTGTTGCACTTGTTGATTTTCACGCGTTTTTATTTCTGGCCTCTCTCGCTCTGTCTGTCTCTCTCTCTCTCTCTACCTCTCTATCTGTCTGTCTCTCTCTTTTGCTGACAAGATTTGCCGTTGTTTATTTGTTCTTTAGCTCAGCTGCGCGCTGCACTCGTCACTTAATTTAGCTTTATAGTTAACTCGATAGAATGAATGCAATTTGGCTTGAAGTTTTGATTTTTTTGTTTTGTTTTGTTTTGTTTCGCTTGTTGCCGTCGCTTGTATCTGTCAGCTGTGCTGTTTGTTGCTTCTGCCTGTAGTTCTTGTTCTTGCTTTCGATTGGGTTAGAAGCTTCGATTTTGCTTGCGACCACATTAATAACTGTAATTCGGAAAGCAATTCACAAATCGCATTTGACAACACCAACAAAAAGAGAACAAATCCCGCTAAATTGCGCTTGTTTTGATTTACTTATTGAATTTGTATATAAATATATCTTTGTTATTTGTTTATGCTGCTCGTATTTGGTTAAGGGGAGCTCACTCGCTTCAACGTTCGAACGCGCCAAACAATGAAAAGTATCTGAGACGCGTTACGCGCGCGCTTTTAAATAGCCGCACAAAGCGAACGAAAATATCTGAGCGTGCGAGCTGCACGCATCAATAGCAGCCATAACAGAGGCGCAAGCCATAACAGAGAGCACACTTAACAGAGCCGTTTCGCTAACAGCGTTAGTTAACAGCGCAAGCGTTCGCTGATAAGGGCGGCATTGGTCAAGCGTTCATAGTGCAGTGATGTACAAATATGAATATGAATATGATAATGAATATGAATATGAATATGAATATGAATGTGAATATGAATATGAATATGAATATGAATATGAATATGAATATGAATATGAATATGAATATGAATATGAATATGAATATGTATATAAAAAAGAGTATGATTATGAATTTGAGCATTAAATAAATATGACTATGAATGTGAATATGAATATAAATGGAAGTATGAAAATGAATATGAATGTGAGTGTAACTATGAATATGAATATACATTAAAATATGAATATGACTATCATTATGAATATAAATATGAATAGGAATATGACTATGTGAATATGAATATAAATGGAAGTAAGAATATGAATATGAATGTCAATGCAAGTGTAACTAGGAATATTAGTATTAATTTAAATATGAATATGAATATGCCTATGTAAATGAATATGCATATCTTTATGAATAGGACTATGAATAAGAATATGAATTTGTTTGAATATAAATGGATGCATAAATATGAATAATTATGATATATGAACATGAATATGAGTATGAGTATGAATATGAATAAGGTTTTCAATAATAATATCAAAAATAGCGTTGCTCAATTAAACTCAAATTATTTTTTGTTTCTTGGTCTAGGGACACTGAGGCAAGAAAGCTTGACTAGCAAATAGCCTCAAACATTTTTGAGATTCTCCAAAATATTGTTGTTTGCTGAGCATTGTTAAATGTGCCTGACTAGCAGATACTCTACAACTAATATCTAAGCCGCAACAGTAACAGAAAGGCAAACTTTTTTGCTATGTGAGCTAAGAAAAATGAATATATATTATATATAATTATTATATATATATATATATATATATATATCTGGAGTGTGGCATTGCTTAAAGCTCTAATTAATATTCGAATCTGATATGCTAGTTGCTTAGACAACGATAGATCGAAGTGAGGGGGCGGTGCAAGCGCAGCATCAGCATTTTTGCATTCTCTTGTTGCTGACGATATCGTGTTGGGCAGTTGTTATGGCACAATGCCTAGTCCATGGCCCGCTGAGGCATTGGAGCGATTGGGCAGCCTGTTCCGGGTGCCGATAAGCCCCGCTGCAGATACAGACAAGAGAGATGAAGAAAGGTCTGCTCAAAGAAGCTAGAGTTGAGTTGAAGCCAAAAGAAAAAAAATAGCAAAAACACTAAAGGCACTTGAACCATGAACTTGCGACAGAGAGAGAGAGAGAGAGAGAGAGAGAGAGACTGAGAGAGATAGATAGAGAGAGAGAGAGTTGAGTGACAGCGAGATAGACGACAACGGCCCCGCATATAAATATATTTATTTATATATATATATATAAATGTTATATATATATATATTCAAGGGAATTAAGTACATGAAACAATTAACGACAACTGGCAGGGGCTTAATTGATCAAAGAATTATATTTATAAGCGACATTTTTGCTGTTGCCGTCGTCGTCGTCGTCGGCGTCGTTCCCGTTGTCTGTAGTATGGCCCATGGCTATTATTATATATATATAATATTATTATATATTATTATATATTAAATATAGCCGATTGATACAGCTTATTCGTCGTTGTGCTCTTAATCGATCGTGTGTGCTCAACATGTGACTCAGTGTGACCAGAGTGCGATTCGTTGA
Source organism: Drosophila hydei (assembly GCF_003285905.1). NCBI lineage: Eukaryota > Metazoa > Arthropoda > Insecta > Diptera > Drosophilidae > Drosophila > Drosophila hydei. Next base: position 1,659,156 of record NW_022045696.1, on the reverse strand, counting down.
GCTGATAATGAGGCTTGCTGCTCGATCAACAATGTTGTTAACTCCCCCTAATGCGCGATTCGCGCAAAAGTTCCCTGAATGCATAATTAAATAATGCCTGAGTTTTAAATATTCATAATATATACTTATATTATACGATTTTGAAAAATATTTCGATTTATTTCGAGCATTATTTATGAGTCAGACAACAGCAGCTGTGTCGTCGATATTTCGAATGTTATCTCGAAAACAATTTCAACACATCGAGTCGGTTTTCTTTTCGCTTTTCGCTTTTCTGACTCTGTCGACTCTGTGACGTCAATGTGCGCCGAGAGATATATAGAAATGCCTAGTGTTTAATAGCCACGCGTGCTTTTTTCCTTTTTACAGTTTGTGGCCCGAAGATTTATGTGGGACTCGCTGGCATGGGCAAATTCAAATTCGAAAGTGGAAATCGAGAATGGAACGGTTCGCAGCGTTTTCTTCTTTCCAAACGTGCCCGTTGCAAGTGTCAATTCAGATACTATATAATCAGCCGACTTGGCCTTACATAACTCAGTTGTGCTTGGCTTTAAGGTAACCAGACTCCGTAGATTCAAAGACGTGCATTGTTGACGGTTTCAGTTGCAGTTGCAGCTGCTTTGTTTGGGCATAATTAGGTTAATTAGCATTTGAAATGTTAGAGTTGACTTGAAACACTATTGTCCAGCCTCGACATTTCCTTTTGCTTGACAACTCAGTTGAATCAATGAATCAAAGCTCAGAGCCTTTTAGATCTGAATATCTGATATTGATTCCTGTTGCTAGGTGCCATGACTCATGACTCATGGATTCACATGCTGTGATCAACTGCAAGTGGAAAGTGTAAACATTTCAAATGGTTCGTGCACGCGCTCTGGTTGCTGTCTTCGCTGCGAGTGGCACTGCTCGCTGCTCATTATCATTGTTATTGCTCATTGTTGTTATTTATAAAGTAATGAGAAACGAAAATATGTAAATTTGGGGCGTTGCTTAATGCAGCTGCTGGGCATAATAAAAGCTTAAAAAATCCAACAGAAAAAAACAAGCAAAATAAGCAGTAAACAAAGACAACTGCGCCTGCAAATGTATCTGTGGCTGTATCTCTCTTCGTATCTGTATCTGTGGCTCTAGCTGTGCCTCTCTTTGACTTAATGTATTTGTATCTTCTGCTGCCTGTTGCTGTTGTTAAATAATTAAACTGCGAGCATAAACAAAATGTGCGCCTAAAACTTGTTCGAATCGGTTTTCGTTTATTTTGTTTCGTTAGTTTTTTTTGGTTTGTTTTTTTTTTCCTTCGATGTTGCCGCCTCTCGATTGGGCCACGCCCCGCATCGATGCGCCCTTTTATTTCTTTTTCTCCAAAGCATTTCGCTTTGTTTTGCTGCACAAACATTTCAATTAATTGATGATTTAATTGAAAACAATTTGAGAGCGAAAATGAAACGCGGCATCGAAATTAAACCGACGCGAAATCGCAATCGAAATTGAGAATTGATTTCTGAAATTGAAATTGCCCGAATCGGCAATTGAGTAAACAACAGAAATATTTTCATTGATTGGGCAATGTGGCTGCCGCGGCTCCTAAGCAGTCCTAAGTAAATAAAAACATGACTAACGATCACCCACTGCAGAAATGCTGAAGCTCACGCAACGCCGATCGAGTCCAGCAGGCTCAATGCTGACTCAGCGAGAGCGAGACTAGGAGTGGCTGTGTGTTGACAATTCTGTGCTCATCACGTGATCGCATTTGAGGTCCTTAGAGACTCTAAAGTGATCACTGATCACACAACTGCGCCACACATAAACTACTAATGCTGATCACTTATCACTGCATATGCATTGCTCTCGCGCTTGGAGATCTAGTGGCAGTTGGATCACTGATCAGCATCAAATTAACACTGATCTAACTGATCGCTAAGCACACGATCAGTGTTAATAGTTCCAACGATCCTTCAGCTCACACTAGAAGACTAGCCGATCACTGTTTTTGGGTTATGTTTACACAATGAAACTGTTTTGATCTTGTTGCTTTTCTACAACAAATTCAAATTCGAATTCGCTTTTGTTTTCGCTTTCGATTTCGTTTTCGTTTTCACTTTGTTTTTCGTCTAATTTGTCGACAATTCATTTCGCATAATTAATTTTAATGTCAATGTTCGAGGTTGTCAAAGTAGAATAAGAAAAAAAGTTTTTTAATTAAAAAAATTAACTGAATAGAATAGTCTTATTGCTCTGGAACTGTTGTGAAATGGTGACAAATGGAGGAGTGACTACGAGGGCACGATGCGTCGCGTTACTCGGTTCGAATCGAATGCAGTTTGCAAATTGTTTTTAGACGAGTTATCATATGGATATCTGTTTTGATTCTTTGCTTGTGTCCTTTATCCTGATGAGGAATCGGGATCTGTATCTGTGGGTACGCACCTACTGCTTGATGAGTTCGCTCAGCTGTCGTCGTTGTCGTCGTCGAGTTCGCAACTTTGTGGCTGTTTCTGCCTTCCGGACCTGGTTCTGGATACGTAGCACGTGAACGGTACTCAGCGAATTAACGGTATCACTAAATGGAGAGCTCCACGCAGCTCCAAAAGCGATTGGACAATGCGTTCAGTTTGGCGCCCGGGCGACGCTTTTATAATCGCTGGCCGCCTCCCTTGAGTAAGTGTCCCGCTCTCGCTCTCGGCCCCGCACCCGCGCCCTCTCCCGCTCCCACTCGCGCTGCCCGTACCGTCTATCGCCTTCGTCTCATGTCCATGTTTGTTCGCTGTCAAAGTCTCTTTGTTTTGCTCAGTTTCTTGCTCTAGCGCGCTCTTGCTCTCTCTCTGTCTCTCTCTCTCACACACACACCCCTCTCACACTTTGTTTCTCTCTCTCTCCTCTTCCATCTATCTTTTTGCGCTCATTCTGGGTATTGCTCTGGCTCTTTGCCTGTCTGTTGTCTCGTAGTGCTGTTGACGCCATCTCGGGATCGGGCCGAGCGTCAGTCAGAACATCTTCGCCTCGGGTCGGAAAGCATCTCTCGACTGATGCTTATCAGTGGGGCTCGTGCTTATCTCCTCGGGGCCCAGACTCTTGTCCACAAAGATTTAGCGCAAAGTGGCAAAAAAACAAAAAATGTGTGGAAAAAGTCAAAGGCCCGGGCGAAGGCAGCCGCGGGGAGTGGCCAAGCGGCTAAGAGGCTGAGAGGCTGAGTGGCTGAGTGGGTGAGTGGGTGAGTGGCTGAGCATTGCTGGTTGCCGGCCAGATGGCTGGGTGTACGGGGGCAAGCATAACAACTATATCCAGGCATGACAGAAATAGCTCTGTACATATTAAATAATCTTTACAACTATATAAAACTGTTTGTCCTGACGGACGGACTGGCGGACGGACTGACTAAGCAGACGATCGACGATTTACTATGCTCACTGAACATTACATTCGGAAAATTCCACTAAGAATTTTGACAGCGAAAACTTATTTTGTTTACAATGCGATCCGGCAAGTACTGTGAGCTCTATTCTAAACATTTCAGATCCAAGCTGTCCAGGGCGCCCCTTTTGATTCCTTTTACTTAGAAAATAGCTGCATCAAATGTATTAATTGAGATCTGCAGTTCGAAAAGTCATCCAAATGCAAATAATTCACTTGGACGCGCAAAGCCGGGTGATATCAAAGCATGATTGTGGGCATATATAAATATAAATATAAATATAAATATATATATATATATATAGCTTCCAATACCACGGCATATAACAGCTGTAGTCAAGTGTGTTTGTGTGTGTGAGAGTTTTGTTTTTGTATTTCTGCATCGGACGATATTTGCGTGCTGCTCGCTGTTCATGACCAAGTCAAACGGCCTATGGCGGCAAAAGATCTGCGTAATTGTCTTGTTTCATAAATTTTCCTATTTTTTTTGCTGTTGTTTGCTCTTTCCTCCAAAAGTTTCCATAAGTTTTAGTGTATGCATGCGTGTGTGTCTTCTTAAAATGGAATTAGATTTGAGCAGTCCAAGTTCAATAGTCTGCTCTGTGGATATTTGGCGACAGCAAAGTGCCATCAATGTGTGCCACATAAATCAATTGAGTTTTCGAAATAACTTTGAGAAATGCTTCCAAATCGAATCTTTATGGGAACGAATTCAATTTTAAAATAGTTTGCCGATTGCCAGAGGACTTCACTGCTTCGCAGCTGATGCAAAAGACTCAAGCAACACCAGGCTGAATAAACTAAATACATGAACTAAAATATATCCAGTTAAATATTGTTATAAAGAAACATAATTTTATTGACTTTTGAATTTGGGCTCAGCTAGCAAGTGCGACTCGACGCTGTTCCTGAAAATAGCAGTGCGACTGAGCACCAAGTGTTGCACAACCAAATTTAGTAATAAATAAAATAATAATAATAATAGTAATAAAAATGTATTGAAGACAAGTTGAAACTCAGTTTAAGCTTAACATATTTATTTTCATTCTCGAAGGGAAAGAGTATATTAGTTTCGTGCAATCTTCGACTTGCTGTCCGTCTGCCATTGCAGCTAGAGACTGGAAATTTTGAATTTATACTCGCCGCAGCTCCCACCAGGGGCGTGGCTAGTCAGCAAATACTATAATACTAACATATAATTGCATGAACTAGCCAAGACCAAAAAGATAAATTGGCTATTTCCACGTCAACTGAGGTAAGGCCACTTCACCTTTACGTTCACCTTTAAAAAGTTTTGGGAAGTGAAGGATCATTAGATGTCTAGTAGATCTCCTGTTGGCGAAATCTTAGTGAACTCTTGCTAAAATAGGTTAGACATGCTTTAAATAGGTTAGACATAAAACACACCAACGTAGTTTTGGGATCATTCGCACAGCTCTCATTACTGCTAAAAAACAAAATGTTAACGAGATAAAAATAATTTTTGTAAATATGTGAAAGCTTTAAAGATTCCTCTGCAAACTTTCGTCAGACTTTCATATACATAGGGTAAATTGCATCGCAGTTGGACCAAGTGTAACATATTCTTTATAATCTGAAAAGGCATTTCGAAGTAGTCTACTTGAGAGGATCCCACAATGGCTACCATCGCGCAGTGGCAGCTACTGGATGAGCGAGCGAGTACTTTCGGTAGTCCGCAGCCCATCGATTGCTGTTGCATTTTCAGCAGAAAACAAAAGCAAAGCGCACGAATTTTGCTCAAGTTCAGAGCGATAAACAATGACGAGGGCGACGAGCAACCAAAAGAAAGAATCGGACCAGCCGAGAGCTGTTTATGTTTATCTACTGTCAGCCGTCCACGCCAGGGCAAACATTTCCCGGTAATGTCGAGCAGCTGACAGTGGCTGTCAACCCTCAACCCTCGTGACCGGGGCGTACTCTCTGTGTTTCCGTAGCGGGTGTGTCCTTTGACTGACACCCATTACACCCCCTGCCCCCCCCCCCCCCCCTCTGCTGGCTGACCTTGAACAAACAACAGCAGAAGCAACCAAAAATTTTCCGAATTACTTTAGAGGTATCTCCGCCTTTTTGGATCTTAACAAGTTGTACAATATTTGCATAGATCAAGATATTGCGAGATTCTTGTACATAACGGGTAGTATACTTTATATGGGGCCCCAGCTTGAGGGCTGACGTCAGTCCAATATACACAATTGTGATCGTATATGTTTTATGACGCTGCGGCTTATATTTTGTTGATGTTGTTTTGTGGCTTGTGCCACTGATGAGTTATGGTCCAGGCGCTGGCTGGCTGGCTGGCATAAAAATAAAAGCAAATCTTTTTCACGGATACGCATTAAGAGGCGAGTTCGGCAAGCCACGTGCAGCCAACCGGCTACCTGCGCAGTCAGCAGCAAAGTAGGCGGCGATACCTTGAGCGCAGCTCGATAGGTCAGCTGATCTCGAACAATTGATCGGCTGGCGATCTTGAGCATATTAACTTATTGGATTCCCCCGGCTGGGGGATTTACAACATATCTGGCTTGAGCTCTTTATTGATGTTGTTTTGCACATCATGGTCCAAACAAGAAACGAGCACGAGATGAAGCAGCAAGAAGAACGGTCTATCTGATATTTTATGATCTGTCATTTGTGTCATAAAAACCCCAAATCCACTTATAAAGCAAAGCGATTTTGTTCTTATTTGGGTGCACATTGACGCACAAGCGTCACGTGCACCAAAGTGCGTAGTCATGTTTGGCATTGGTAAATAATGAACTAGAGTTGGAACTTGAACCTCGGAACTAATCCGAGCTAAGCCCTTTCCATTGAATTGTGATATTGAAAATGTTATTGTCGAATTGGGGCTAGGCTGTGATGAAATAGTCTCAATTCAACAACATTCAGAGTACACATATGTCAAATGAACTAGTTCTTTTGGCAAAAATAGTGAGCTGCAGCAGACATCATGTAGAATATTGATATGAACTGAAATTGCTGCTTTCTGCTCATGAACTTTCGATTGGAACTAGAACTGCATCGGAACTTGAACTGGAACTAGAACTGACCACTTTTGCAATTACTCAATGGGAATTCATCAGGTTCTCAATAACGAATTGGGGCAAGGCAAAGTCATAGGAAATAAATGAAAGACAAAATGGGGAAATAGCAAACTGGAACTGGAACCGGCAGCTGGGAACTGAAGCGGCTCTTAAGTGAACTCAATCAAACTGAGACTGCGTTATTAATCGTGCATGCTCAATATCAATTAAGACAAGGCGAACGTATATGAATACACTCACGAATGCCTGCGAATCTATCTGCAATATCTGTGTACGAGCTCAGGCCAATGCAGCGTACGTGCCAGCCAATTTGTGATTCGATTCGGTTGTTGTTCGTTTTCGGGCGCGATGACTAATTCATTTAGGCTTAAGCAGAAATCAATTTCCATAGCATGCGCGGAACCTACAGTCGGCTGGCAGCCCAAGAGACTTCCACATGCTGCAGAATGCGGCGCCAACTGGTTGAAACTGATGTCAATCAGACCACGGACCCTTCGACAGCCTCAACATTGTTATGCATCAATTGTCGCATAGGGCCGATGTGCATCTGTATGAACATATATGTATATATATCAAATTAACTGACTGAATGAGGGACTGGAACTGTGAATGGGACTGCGACTGGGACTGCGACTGCGACTCAGACTGGGAATGTTGATCAACTCAAATCAAGTGTGTAACAGGTTTAAAGCGCCCCAGACACAGCCAGACGCGGCGCAATCGTCAGCATAAATATATGAGTCTAATAGATACCCATTGTTAATTATAAGCCCAAATATAGCAATTAGATGGCTTTCCATATATGCAAAACTCAACAAAGCTGACCTTCAACTCTGTACAGAGTATTGCTTAACATTGCTGTAACATTCTACGTCTCTTACAGTCATTTAAGAGAGCATGGGATAGCATATAGCATAATGCTCATTATAACTATTAACTCTGAACAATCGGCCGCTTCGTGTCATAAAGCTAGTCACATACTTATGCATTCTAGCTATCTTGCAGATGTTAACATATTTTATATATATCGGAATTCGATCACAGCTCTACTTATATATAGCTGTAAGCGTCTTTTCTGTTAGTTAATTTAAAGATAAAAGAGGAAGAAAAGATCGTGGTCCTTTTACAGGAATTTGAGCTCTTTCTGCTCCGGCCAGCTCTATTATCAGCTAGAATTGCATAGAGCTCGCCCTCTCAATCTCTGAATCGCCATTTATTTCTGTCAGCTCTACATCATGGTCTATATAATATCTGTCTAGTTTTTCAAAGAAACTAGTTCATAACGATGGCAACTGAAGTGTAAGCAGTTTACACTCAATAGCAAGTGGAACAGCAGTTCATTAAGATATTCTTATTAGAATCTGGAGTGTAACGAACTTGAAGTATAAACTCGCATTTAGATAGAAAAAGAAATACAAAAATATGGCCTACAGTCAATGCAGTTAATTTTGCCGACGTGAATTTGCATTTGGAACCAGCTCACGTTCAATATACTCCAAATCAAATTGTATGCCGCAGTATAACTTGACTATAAACAAATGCCAACAACAACAATAAAATAATCACAATTGTCACATGCGCTGGAGCTTGTTTTTTCCTCATTTTTGTATAAGTTTGTTTGTCTGTATATTTCTGTATTACAGTATATACATACATATACATCTATACACACATATATATTTGTACATTTGTTATATATGTGAGTATTTTGCTTTGTTTTCGCATTATGCAAATAAGACTTAGCATATTTATTATTATTTTATTTTTCTTCCATTTTTTTGCTCTCGCATTCGCGCATTGTGCGCTAGTTGAGCTTAGAGATTTGATTTAAAATGTTTACAGCTCGTTTTGTTTATCTGCAGGGCTGATCTAATTCCGTATCTAAATTCAGTATCTATATCTTCCATCTTCCATCTGATACAACTTGTGCAGCGCGCACACAGTTGGCAATGTAAGCACTATGCGCTCGGCTACTGGTTAAACAGACACGAGTCGCCGCCGTTTGCCGTAGGGCCCATAAAGATCCATATTAAAAATATTACAGTGCCTGCGATAAAGCGAAGCTTGAACGTCGCCACTGCACTTGACGAGTATGCAGACGAGAGATTGTAACGTAATTGCAAGTGTAATACGCGTGTGCTGCTTTTATTTATTCATTGTTTTTTTTTTTTATTTTCTAAATAACTTTTTACTACGTTTGCTCTGCTCGAATAAGCCTTTGCATTGCAAAGCTGAAATGGCACAAAATGCACGACGAAACTGCCAAGTGGAACAGGATTTGCTGTTGCCTATTCCAATTGGATGTACAGCCAAGCAGTGCGCGAAGTAGTTGTTAAGCCTTAAGGAACTTTTCTGCAATGTCAAGCCAATACAAATTAAATTGCAAGCAGTTAATGAATTTTTTTGTTGTTCAATTGGCAGCTGCAGAAAGAGAGAGTAGTTCCAGGAGTTGGTTAAACAATAACAGCTAATGGGACTCCATGAGATGCGCCATTAAAATCTTGCACTTGCTCAAGCTTATACTTGAAATATTAGCAGTTCCAATTGTAAACAGTAGGAAGTAGCTGGACTTATCCTAATATAGTCGGAGCAAAGTAGTTTAGGATTCAAACTCGATTTGAGCTGAACATCAATCCAGGTGATGTATAGGAACCTCGCATTGTGTTCTGTTAAAAGTCAACAGCCTTATATAAAATATATTCATCTGAATGCAATGGCTAGCAATTCAGGAAACATCACGTATTTATTCCAATTGGAAGCAATTACAAGCAGTTACAGAGACTGCACCTCGATCCAAGTTATTTACTCAAGAACATTATGCTTCGCAAAATGATGAACGTGAAAAACAGTATGCGGAGTTGCACCTAGCATTGCAAAGATTTTCCATCTGAATGCAATTTCTTGCATGAATTTTCAATCTCAAAAGATTTCTGTTGTTTCATGCAATTGGTGCAGCAATTTAAGAGCATTTTCACGAATTGAATTCGGTTAAGTCTTAACAGCATTATGTTATTAAATTCTGTTATATGCAATGGCAAGCAGTGCAAAACGCTGAGCCTTCGGCAGCAATGCTCAAAGTCCTAGCATGACCTTTCTGTTAAGCATAACAGTTCTGGGTAACATTTCTGTTACCCGTAATAACGACGCAACGCAATGTCTGCTGCTTCGGCGCGTTTATTTGCTCGGGATTTCGGGCTGTGAAATAACTTAAGTAAATATCTCAATCTGAGCCTATGTACAATGAGGTCTATTAATAACTTGATTTGTTTGTTTGCATCGCCGAATGGCTCTTTGTTCTGCGTGTGTGTATTATTGTTGTGTCTTAACAGTATATTAACATTCATTATCTCTATACCTTATGTTAAATGTATGTTAATCCGTCAGGCACAATGGCTATTCGAAACTGGTTTCAAAAACAATTTAAGGATTAAAATGTTCAGTTACTTGAACCACTGACATAAGATCCAATGTTCATAGATCATAGGTGGATGTAGACTAATTAGCTGAATATATTTGTGCCCACCTCATCAATTGGGCATTTAGTGCTCATCAAACCGCCGGGCTAGCTGCTGGCCAAATTCGTAAACAAATAAACGAACTCACAGTAAGGCCAGCGCATTTTGATGATGTGCCAAGAGAATAATAGCCCATGAGGGCTGAACCTGTGTAAGAACCAAATCGAGTGGGATTGGGTCTCTGTAATTATGCAGTTAATTGCACAATTAACGCAGCCAGACAGAGGCGGGGCGCGCCAAATGTGGACAATGCCATGGCCGTAGGGCATTCCAGGGTCCATGTTACATGGCGCATGCATTGAGAGTCAATTGTACCCACGCCAAGCTGGCGATAATGTTCTTCATGTGATCAATTGCGTAACAGACAGCGGCGAGTGATGGTAACACATAATATAAATATGATTTATGCAAATTTTGATTTATTTTTTGTTAGTTCAGCCGATTCTTTGATTGGCTCAGCTTCAGACTGTCGATAAATGTTTGAGTTTCCATCGAATCATTCACGCAATGCGCACTGTTTAGGGCATCTCCTAGTCGGCCTGGCTCGGCTATTTCGGTGTTGGTTCCGTATGGCTGAACCAGTGCGAACCACTGCGAAGCGGTTCGCAGCGCAATGAAATGAGTGAATATAAAATAAGTATGACGACAACGGTGCGTATACGTGTTGCCAATAAACGCAACAGGGTGCTCGACAGCAGAGTTGGGCAAGATCGTGGCGGACTGGCGGGTGTCTGCTGGCGGCGCCCACATTTCATATTGGGCGAAGCGCTTGGCACTGCGAAAAGCATAAATAAATAAGGAAAGTGACAAACAGCATTGAACTTGACAGACTTCGAGCAAGCGGAATTTTCGAAAATTTTCGCATTTCGCGAAATACGAAAAGCGAAAAACGAAAACGTGGGCAAGCACAAGTACCGTTGTCGTTGTCAAGTGGAGGACAATTCAATTGCACGATTTCTCTGGCGCTGATGAATGTTTGTCTATCAAGTGCAATTGCCACGCCCCGACCGCCCAGCGCCACTCGAACGCCCGCCTTCCGCCTGCCGCTCCCCACGCTCGTCGTAAGCAAATATTTTGAAACGAAATAAGTGAATTTATAGAACAATTAATTTATCGTTTTCAAATGCGCACTAAGTCGATTTAATTGCATGCGAGGTGGGGCGAGGCGGGGTGGGGTGTGGCGCTGCCCAATGGTGTTAGCGGGACCAGCGGGACGTGGGCGTGGCTGCGGCGTTATTTTTTATGCATTTTTATGTAAAGCAACTCGCTCAGCTCGCGATTAGCGCATGTTCAAATTACTCCGCATATTATTCGATGCGATGCATCATCCAATTGGATAGTCGGCAACCCGACTACTGCATACCCTGCTTCATTTATTTGCTTAACAGAAACTAAGACTAAGACTAAAGACTACATATATTCTTTTGGTATATGCAGAACATTTACCATTTCAGCTCAAGACTTTGCCATGCAGTTTGCTCCCTTGCGAGTTCTCGAGCTCGAATATCTGAACAGCTTGAGCTGACCAGTGCCTTCAGCGCAAGTGACTTCACTCTTACAGGGTATTCACTAAAAACTGTCAGTCATTTAAAATTGAGCTTAATAACGGCGCAGCCCCATTAACTGGGGGTTATTCCCTGCCCAAGCCACGTGCCAGCATCTTGGAAAACAGCAAATGATACGAAAGAAAACTTTAAGTGAACTAAATGATTATTATAATGTGATCTATTGGCGTATGCATATAAATGAAATGAACAGATCGTGATATGGAAATGCGAATTAACAGTAAATCGAAAATAACTCTGATTCAATTATAGAGCTAAAGTTGGCAAATAGAAAATAATGGAATATTCCGATTTGGCACTTACGCCTCGAGACTTACCTGCAGTATTTCTTTTGGCCCTGCCAATGTCGCGTTTGTTGCCTTTTATTTTTGTTGCTGCTCGTATGGCTCTTGTTGGGTCTGTAGCAGCCCTCGTGTTGCTCTGCTCTGTTGCTGTTGTAGTTGTGCCTCAATGTTGCTTCCATTCAAATGTTGTGCAAGGCTTTCGGTTAGGCGATCAAGTCCCAGCTCCGCTCCGATTGCAGCTAGTCCAAGCGAGAGAGTAGTCAAGACTTAGACTTAGTTATGCTTATGGAAGGTATTGGCAAAAGGCGGAGTCAGAATAGCTTAGAAAAGTGAAGGGGTCTTTTGAATAGTAAGCATAGAAGAAGCTGCCCTAAGCCAATCAGTCTGTGTCTGGCCTGGCCTGGCAGGCAGGTACGGCTGCAAGTGGCAGCCACGCAACATAAAGAGTTCATCGAAGCACAGCTCTTCGACTAATTGTGGCACATTTGGAGCAATCATAATAAACAGTTCGCACTTAGAGCCAGACGGCGTCTACTTACTTGACTGCAACTATGGCCAATGTGGCAAATGATTTATAAACACAATGCCACAAATTGTGCGTAAATAGAACTTTTGTTTCTCTTGAAAAACATAGCAACAAAAACAAAAACAAAACAAAAGAAATGTATGCGGCAAAATAAATGTAAATTTGTGCAAAACCAAATCAAACAATTTTTCGCACGCACTTCGTGATCTGTGCTCTATGCTCTATTTGCTTATGCCCAGTGCTCAGTGGCGAATGCGAGCGAGAACATGAATAAGCTGTGTGTGTGTGTGTGTGTGTGTATCGATTTGTCTAGTGTATACACTCGACATGGCAAAAGCAATCATACAGCTCTTATATAGCATAGACCCAGTATAAACAATGCGGCAGCACGTGAGGATGTTTTGTTCGCCTGCTATGAAACTTGCACTTGGAGTGATCGTTGGCAAACGGAACGAATGGAAAGAAGAACGAACGAGGCACAAGCACGAGCACGAGCATGAGCACGAAACATATGCAAAATTTCCTTATTGAATGTGGGACAAAGAGGGGTTGAGAGAGTATTTGCGTTTAGGATTTTTCCATTCGCAATAAAAAGAACTAAAGAGAGAGGGAGGGAGAGAGAGAGAGAGACCAAAAGAGAGTGAGAGAGAAGCACAGTGTGAGCGTGTGTGTGAGTGGCAAAGACTTTTGTTAAAATTCTTTCAATTTAAACAAATTCGTTGATTTTTATACACATGCTGCAAGCATACACACACACACACACACACACACACACACACCCATATATACTACGGCATAGTCTGATTGTATCTCAATTTTTATTTATTTGCCTATATATACACATGTACATATGTTGGCGATGCGAGAAATTTGTTGTTGACTTTTATTGGGTTCTTAACTTTGAATACTTTTGCATAACCTACACGAAAATTTCGGATGCTTTTCAATCTATCAGCACACATCAGCTCTCACTCTCCCTCTCTCCCTCTCTCTCCCTCCCTCTCTCTCTTCTTATATATGGACTACAGCTATTAACAGTTTGTTCGTTTGTCTTTCAGTCGAATGCAGGCTCAGCTCAGATGCTCGTTTCTAGGCTGAGAATCGATGCGAATCGATCGCCGTGCCCATAGACGCTCATATCTGTCTATTGAAGATGTATCCAGTTTGAGTCAGTTTCGCCCGCTTTTCGCAGGAAGAGGCCCAGTCTGAGTGCGAGTCCGTCTAACTGCGTCAGAGAGCGGCAACCGTGGTGTCATCCAAAAATAGATCACATATCGAACCATTAATTCTATTAAAAACGAAACAAACAGCAGCAACAACAACAACAACTGAGACATTCTTCATACATATCATGACATGTGTGTGCGTGTGTGTGTTTATATATTTTTATAAATATACCAAAGGTTGTCCAGAGACGACATTTCGGACATTGGACAACGGACAAACGACGAAGACGCCGAGTGGCCTAGTCCCCAGTCCCCAGTCCCCAGTCCCCAGTCGCAGTGTCGACTCTTAACATATGCTTGCAATGCTCTACGGCATAAAACAAAAGGCATGTTTCATATGGAACTATGTTCGTTAAGACGGATCAATGTGGCATAAGATATGTTTGAATTTTGCTGGATTAGCTAAGCTAAATTGCAGGGAACGATGGAAGTGAAGCACAGAATAATTAAGCTGAGCTCAACTTTTAAGTGCAATGCTGGAACTTAAGCACTGTCCAATTAAATAAGCACAGCTTGCAAAGAGAATAGTGGAATGGATGGAATAAAATTAAACTGAGCCTAGTTTTCTAATGGAAAGCTGGAATTGAAGCAAAATTTAATAAAACATAGGTTGCAAGCGGAAACAATGGAACTTAAACACAATGAAATCTACCAGAGCTCAGCTTGCTAATGGAACGTTGGAATTGAAACAAAATGCAATATAATTGAGCTGCGTTGCTTAGGTATTGAAGAACCATATACCATATAAAAGAGCTCAGCTTGCTAAGAAAAACGATGGAATTGAAACACCACCATTCAAATGGTAATGAAGAATCTAAAGCACAACATAATTCAGCTGAACTCAGCTTGCAAATGGGAACTGGAGCACAACTTAATTCAACAGAGCTCAGCTTGGTCTATATATATAAATATATGCTTATATATATACAACTAGGTGGCAACACTCTTCTCTTTACATAACCTATAAATTGTTCTCTTGCTGCATTTACATAAAAAGTCAATGAGAAAGTAGAAAAACTAGCACTAAAAATGCAGAAACAGTGGAATTGAAACAACATTTTACTGAACTATCAACAGATCCAAAGAGCTTTGGCTCAAAGAACAAGACTATTGTAAGTATAGTAACTATAGTATAGACGAAACAATGGAATCGGAACATCTATACATAACTATATCCTTATCCATATAGCTATAGAGCTACAGTGCATCCGATATTCGCACTATCTCAACATTATTCTGCAATATTTGCTTGCTCGTGCGTCTTCTTTTGAAATAAATGAATAAATACAAAATTCGTTCGCATTTCACAGACAGCTGAAAATTGTGCGAAAATGTGAAAATGTGAAAATGTGACGTGATGCGAACTTTTTTTTTTTATATCATTTTTTTTAACTTTCACGTTTTCATGTTTCGCGGAAATCGACGCCTGATTATCAAGTATTTGTTTGTCTCACTCTCTCTGTCTCTTTCTCTCCCACTCTCGCTCTGTCTCTCTTCTCTTTGTCTTTCTCCCTCTAACCCACACACAGAATGTCTAAGTGTCTGTCTGCAGAAAGAGAGAGAGAGAGAGAGATGTATGCCTCAGGTGGAGGTCAGCCGATGCTGTCTATGGCTGAGGGTCGCTGCGTAAGCCCAGGGCCAATTGAGCACTGCGACACAGAGAGAAAGAGAGAGAGAGAGAGAGTGGATAATAGATAGATGAGTGTGTAGCCAGAGATACATATGTATGTGTACATATGTACGCAATGTCTGCACTTGCTGGGCACATGCAGAGGCTGCGAGCTGGAAATGGGCGGTGTGGACCGGAATCTGTCATTATTTTTGGATCTTTCAATGTTGACATTGATGACGCCGTCATCTCGGGTCGATCTGCCATGACTAATCAAATCGTCTGATGCAAATGATGCCTTAATATCCCCTCTGACGTCTAACGACGAGACAACTGAGAGGGTGGGGATGATATCTCTAGGCAACCGATTCAAAGTGTGCGTCATGCCCTGGCTGTACCTGGAATCGGGCCTGATTATTCCATATATGTATATTGAATGCCACAAGTGTTCCCATAGCACATTTAGCTCGTTACAATTTAAATCTACAACAATTGCGCGAAACTTTCCCAACATTTAAATGCAAATTGCAAAATAAACCAATCAATTTGAATATTAAGTACCTCAGATACACCAGTTCGGGCAGATCTCCCCGATAACTCAACCAGATATGTATCTATAGAGTAGATATCCGTGAAATTATCGCATTTTAATAGCTGTCTTCTCGGTCGCTGTTAGCCCTGAATCGAGGCCAATCTAAAATTGTCGCTAAGGTCTGCAGGGGCATCGACCGCCATAAAAACTCAAAATTCAATAAATACGCATTTCAATCTGAACACGTGTGAGTGCTCTAGCCGGCAGTGCTCGACTAGGAGATCTTTATAGGCTTCTAGGCAAGGGCATGTAATCACGCAGCAGCTTGGGGCTTACTCCGGGAAATTCATTATTGAATAAGTGCTGTGAATTTTCAGAACTACTTGGAGCTGAAAACCCAAATCAAAGAATCGATTTTTATCGATTATCGGGCGAAAAATAATAAGCTTGTACTACGTATACTGTATAAGAATATATATTTATGACTTCAATTAAGTCTCTGGGGACACAGGCGGATATGGCTATATGGATTCAGCTCGTCGTTCTCAGGAATGGGCTCTGACACGCCTCTGTCTGCCTGTTACATACATTTTCATTTTCTTAAAGAGCTCTTTTAGGGTCTATCTACAGGCTTAGGCATAGACATGTCTGTCGATAAATAGCTGCAATTCCGAATGTGCATATATCTACCAGCATATGTCGAAGTGAACTAGATCGAATAACTTTAACATATATTTTTCATTGAATGGAAGATCAGAATAATTCTAAGCAAGTGAAGTAACTAAAAGACTTTTCTGGTAAAGCAGGAAATGTTGAGATTTGGGTGACAGCAAGTCGTGGGTGCCTGACTAGGAGATACCCTGAACACTGCGAAGTGCTGCTACGCCAATCATTCCCCACATTATGTAAACATATATTATATAGCTAACAATACATACATAGCCAATAACAACAGCAACAACTACAACACACACACACTATATATATTCCATGTTTCTATTCTATTCCAGCTCAATTTCCAATGGGTTCAGGGTATGTAAAGCATTTGGTCAAGGAATTTTCGACAACTCGCAATTCTTTTCCAAAGCTTTAGATATAACTATATATAATACCTATGAAATTGTGTTCGCGCTTGTTTCGCGTTGTTTTCTTTGTTTGTTTATAATTTGTTGTTTTATAAATATAATTTGCTGTTGGCGCCTTCGCTGTGCTTTGCTTGTATTAAAATATTAAATAAATTTCTTATATATCTTGTTCGGCTTTTGTTCATTTCGTTTTCATAATTTGCTCACATCGGAATTTGTTTATTTTCAATGTTTTATTTACTTTATATTTTCTTCTTCTTCTTGTGCTAAGATATATTTATTTCATTGCTTGATTTACAACTTGAAAAGTTTCCTCAGCTCAATTAAGGCGAACTTTTTGTGTTTATCGATAAATTTAATTTGCTTTCGATTGATTTGCTTTTGATTTTCGATTATTTGTTTATTTGCTGAAATTTTCCTCTATTTGCATTTTTTAGGTTAGCTAAATATTTTCATTGCTGTTGTGTTTTTATGAGGCGCTCGGCTTGCTTAAGCAAATTCCTGTTTTTTGTTTTTGTTTTTGTTTTCGTTTTTTTTTATTTAATTTTTTATTTGATTTGGTTTTTTCGCGCTGTTTTTCACGCTCCAGAAACGCGCTTCGCCAGTTCCGATAAACAAAAACAAAAAAACAACAACCGAATTTCAATTACAACGCCTCAACGAAAAGAGAGGGCAACATAGGGGCCATGCGTAGCGACAATATAAGAGTGAGAGAGAGGGAGAGAGCGGCCGCGTGATAGCGTATTGTAAATGCGTTTATATATAAATATCTATCTGTATCTATATATATAAGGCAACTCGATTTGTGTATTTGCTAGCTTGCACGGATAATCGCAGATTTCGTGTGTTAATGTCGCGGCTTGAACTTTAAAACTGGGCACAAAAATTGAAAACGAAAAAAAAATTCAGATTCAGATATTTCGCATTGTTTAGTGCGCTGTGCGAGAGCCGCTGCGAATGCCTTTTGTTGTTGTTTTTGTTGTATTATGTTTACTCGTATTATAATTTGTTGCTGCTACTGCTTGTGCTGCTGTTGCGGCTGCGGCTGCGGCTGCTGCTACTGTATAGCTAGGTGCAGCAGCGCTGCTGCTGCCCCGTTTGCCTCCGATCTGCCGCCGATTCGCCAGATTGGAGCGCTCAATGAGCTTGAGTGTCATCCACTTAGGAAGCGCCAACCGCTGAACTCGCCACAGCCCCAACAACAACAACAATAGCAACAATGAGGGCGGGGTTAGCTGCGCAGGCGCAGGCACAGACGGAGGTCGACGTTGACGTCTCAGTCGATGTTGCCGCCATCGTCATCGCAGTCGCAGTCGCCGTCACCATCGCCGTTGCTGTCGCCGTCGCCGTTGCTGTCGCTGGCTAAAATGATTATAATACAATGGACGATAATGCGAGCGATCATGTAAATTAGATTTGTCTCAGTTGTCGTCGTCGCTGCCCGTATATTTGAGAGCCGAGCTATGCCGATCCGCAGCTCAAGAGGCAGCCAACAAAAACAAAGGCAAAAAGAACAGACGCCTCAAATGTTATACTTTATATATTATTATTATATGCCACAACATTTATTGCATTATTTTGTTCAAGTGACCGTTGATGTTGTTGTTGCCTGGATTATTTGATTTTTTTTGTGATTTTAATAAAGTCAAAGCAGCGAAATTATATCAAGTACGCGCACTGACTAACTAAGTACTACATGAAGTAGCATTTGGGATTTCAGCATACACATTATATAGATGAGCAATATGAAATGCATGCAAAACTTATAAATACTACTATATATATATATATATATATATATATATATATATGTTATGATTTGATTTGATATGATTTGATATATTCGAACAGCAGCGCCTAGTTAGGGGAGGGGAAAGCAAATAGATGAAAAGAAGTAAAATCAACGAAACGCTGCGGCAGCAAATTGAATTAATTCAATTAATTTGCATTGTAAGTACGTATGAAAATGGCAGAATTGTAATAAAGAAATTGTGGGGAAGCAACTAACTAAACGAGTGTAGCTTAAATGAATAACGTTTTATGGTTGTGCCAAGTACCACTCATAAGCAATTTGCGCAAGTTTTTGTATATGCGCACAATGTGCTCGCTGCGGAAGGAAATGATAACAAACTGTTGTGGCTACTGCGACTGCTGCGCGAATTGCTTTCAATTGAGATGTTTGAATTTTCAATTAATTTACAAAAAATGCGCGCCTTTTTCAGTATACAGCATACGAAGCAAAGCTGGCTGCTATGTGAATGTGATGCAACACTGTGTGCGATAGCTGTTGCGCTCGCACACACACACTCACTGTGCAACACTGTTGTGCTTATCGATACCGATTTATTGTCATATCAAGCATGGCCGCCAACTCTCTGTCAAAGGTTCTTTTCCGGTTTCGTACACGACGAAGGAGGTACGCTGAATTGGCAAAGCCGCAAATAAATTTTTAAACATCGTAATAACTTAATAAGTATATATCAATAAAACGCGTAAAATACTTCAGAGTATAAAGTGCTAAATGCGTTGTGCACGAAATTGCAATACAAATGCAAATGCAAACTGCCGCCAATTGACTGCAAAAATTGTGTTTTTTTTTCTGTGTACATACAAAATTATTTTTTTATTGTTACTTGAAGTGACTAAAGCATTGGTATTTACTGTATATTTTGTAGATATTAAACAATGGGCCGTTACTCACGTGAGCCAGATAACGCCACCAAGTCGTGCAAGGCGCGCGGACCCAATCTACGTGTTCATTTTAAGGTAAGTAAGGCGATTCCCCTCCGAGATGCAGACGGACGCCAAACAGTTGTTGTTGACAGTGTCGGCAAAAGTGTGGTTATGTGTATGTGTGTGCGTATGTGCAACATAAATCAGTGATTCTTCTGCCATAATCATTTGCAGGTTTTCGCTTTTGCATTGTTGCTAGAAAATTGTATATAGAGACAAGCTATCAGCTGAACGCGACGAAAATATTGCACCACATCGCGCTCTTCTAAAGCCTTGCCTACATCCTGAATATAACTAAGTATGGGCGCACTTAATATTTGCAGTGCACGCATTTTATAAGCGTGTATTCAGCTCAAGTGTGCCCAAAGTAAATCTCAGTCATGTTAAAACAGCGGCGATCTGCGCTTAATGCGTTCGTCTCTACCTGTAGCGTGATACAGCGCCCTAATCTCAGTTTAAAGACCTCAATGGAAGATGTTAAGCCACTACAAAAGGGCACATTCTCTTATATTTAGTAATCGTATTAACTCTTACGATTATTTGTTTCTCGAGTGTGCCCAAAGTAAATTTCAGTCATGTTAAAACAGCGGCGAGCAGCGCTCAATGCGCTCGTCTCTACCTGTAGCATGGTACAAAGCAGCACATAAGACTATAACATGCATTAATGCCACGCCCACGTTGACCCTTTCATTATATATTGGAATCTAAACATTTGCTTATCTTCGCAGAACACTCACGAGACCGCACAGGCCATCAAGCGCATGCCACTGCGTCGTGCCCAGCGTTTCCTGAAGGCTGTCATCGATCAGAAGGAATGCGTTCCTTTCCGCCGTTTCAACGGTGGCGTCGGCCGTTGCGCTCAGGCTAAGCAGTGGAAGACCACACAAGGTCGCTGGCCCAAGAAGTCCGCCGAGTTTCTGTTGCAATTGCTGCGCAATGCCGAGGCGAACGCTGACTACAAGGGACTCGATGCCGATCGTCTAGTTGTCGATCACATTCAGGTCAACCGCGCTCAGTGCCTGCGTCGTCGCACGTACCGTGCTCATGGTCGCATCAATCCCTACATGTCGTCACCATGCCACGTTGAGGTCATCCTCTCCGAGAAGGAGGAGATCGTCGCCAAGGCTGCCGACGATGAGCCCGCAAAGAAGAAGCTCTCAAAGAAGAAGCTGCAGCGTCAAAAGGAGAAGATGTTGCGTTCTGAATAAAATGTGTTCTGGAACGGGGGCAGTGGCTGTGAACACCACCAGCCGCCAGTCGCCCAGGCCGGTGTTAAACAACTAAAAAAACAAACAAACCCGTCATTTTTTTTCCAACAATACAAACATTAATTTACAGTTGCAATGTGTTTGTGTGTGTACATTTAAGAAAGGAAAGCTGAGGAGGAACTGAAGAACCAATACAAACAAAAATGATTCTTCAATGAATTCAATGGGATTTTTTCTTTTAGTCAGAAGACTAGCGGGAACACTGGCACTCAATAGTTTATTGACTTTTATTTCATTTAGGACTTAAATGGAATAATCCGATATATGAATTATTTGCTTTGCTGCTAGTTGTGTATTTCTGCTTAATTTCTTAAAAGTTCAAAAGTAACTTGTAAGAGTTAAGACTTGGGGGTCTGCATTAACTACTAAATGAAATAAAATCTGGGTTAAAGTAGGTGGCATTTTCTAAAATTTTTAACCCAGTGAACCCAACCCGTTATAGATGGAGCTTAGCTCAATTGGTAATTGAGCTAGAGCTTTGTTCAAATTGTTCAGTCCGCATTGATGTAGCATTTTTGTCTAATTTTATTTGCTCAGAAAATTGCACGCTTTCTGTTTGTCGCAATAAACAGCTGTTAAATTATAGAAAACAGCTGTTCAGTTGCAATGCGTAAATATCGAACCGCATTGTGCAACACTGTTCGGGTGCTTCACTTTCAATGGAACAGCGAGCATTTGTTACAAATGTTTATTTTGGTGTAAGAAGGAGAGGGCATGATAGAAAACATCAGTTGAAAAGAGATAGACAATACAAGAAGACAGTGTTGCTCGAAATATAACGAAAAATATAGCTTTGACTATATGTTGTTATAAATGAATTAGAATTTATAACTGAAATTATGTTCACATAATTTCATTTTAAGTTGGTTAATCGAAGCAGCTGTTAATATGTAAGCAGCTGCATGATGCGAACAAAAAGCGTTGTCTAACACTGCTTTCTTACTAAGCCAATAATTAGGCAGACCAAACAATAGCTGGTTGTTTTTATGAAAGAAAGAGAGAGCATATTGGTAAACATCAGATAAAAAGAGATAGCATAGATATTTCTTTGAATTTCCTATGAATAGAATAACATTTCTGTTGATAAATACTTTCTGGTAGCTAATTTTTCCGAACTTAAGATCGGAAGTTATTTGTTAGCCTCACTGAGCGGCCGTTGGAGCAGCTTGTCGGAGTTTGCAGCACTGAACAGCGGCTTACGGCGAACGATCTTCGGATTTGGATGCTGGGTAGCGGCTATATGCTGTTGGAGCTGCTGCTTACGCATGAAACCCTCGTCACAGACGACGCAAACATAAGGCTTTCGAATGCTGTGTACAAAGTGATGAACGTTCCGATTCTCGGCACGACTGAATTGCTTGCCACAGATCTGGCAGCTGTAGTTCTTCTCGCCGGTATGACAGAGCAGATGCTTGACCATATTCACCGGATTCGTGAACGTCGCCTCGCAGTGTTCGCATTTCAAGTCTCGAAGCTGAGTGTGCTTTGATTTGATGTGATTGTCCAGCAACCGCTTGCGCTTAAAGCTCCGCTCGCACTGGTTGCACTTAAAGTTAGCCTTGTTCTGGTGCGTGACTGACCGGTGAGTGCGAAAATTGGCGCGTTGCGCAAAGGTTGCATCGCACTGGTCGCACTTATAGGGCCGCTCGCCCGTGTGTACGCGCTCGTGCTCCTCCAGCCATTGGCGCCGAGCAAACGTCTTCCCACAATATGTGCAGCTCGCTTTGGCTTGGGCTGTCGATTGCTTGCCAGCTGATAAGAGGAAAAAAGACTTGGCATTAGCTAAAAATATTGATTGACAACATGAGGAGACGCCACCTGGCTTCATTTTGAAATTAACTTCCAGTTCATCTTCCTCATCGTCTTCGTCTGTACTATCGCACTCTGCTATTAAATCGTCGTCCGTATCATACATTAGGTCTATATCCTCTGAGCACTGTTGCAGCAGGTTCATATGCTCGAGACTGGCTTTTGCTTGCTCCTCGATAAGGTCTGACTCCAGCAAGCTGCTGTCCTCACTTAGATAGTCGTCTTCTTCTTTCTGTTTTTCATATAGTTCAAGGGTTGACCTGCGCAGCTGTATTATTTCCCGTCGGGCCGCAAGCAATTGATTCTCCATTGCCTCATAATTGAGCAGGCTCACCTTGCAGGTGCTGCACACAAACTGCGAAAAATGAGTGCAGGAGTATAACAATATAAGCGACCACATGATTTCTCTCCTTTCTTACCGTGGAGTGCAGCTGATCTTCCTGCAGCTGATGGCCCAGCACCATGGCCAATATATTGGCCAGCGTCTTCTGTTCAATGCCGTTCGCATTGTAGCGCCGGTCGAACATGTGCTCGTACACCTTTTTGTCCGCAAATGTGCAGTTGCACAGGTAGCAACGCGCCATGCTCGTCGCTTTGACAATTGTCTAACTCGAAAATCGTAAATGAAATCTTTGTCAACTTGCAACATTTGTGGTGCTGCAAATCAAAATCAAATTATCGATAGACGATAACGAGCGAAATAACTATTTAGCGGGCAGTTCAAACAATCAAGTTTCATATGGAGAAAACTATTTCATGCATCAAATTATTTGTAGTCATTTTGTTTATACTTTTCTTATTAAATATTAATTTAATTACTGAAAGAAATAAATTATTGAAAGGAACTAAAAATATATTTAAAACCAGTGTGAATTCCATTATTGTAGTTTGCTTTACAGTTGAATGCGTCGCTAGTGTTTATGTTGTAAAATTATAGTTTAGTGTTATTATTAATTTATAAATTAATTAATAAACAGCCGATTCGCTGCGCTGTTTTAAATACCAAACCATAAAGAGACTTCTATGAGTTGGTCACACTGATAGCAATCGCATTCAATTTCGATAACAGTCAACGATAAGCCAAATAGAATATAACATTGCCAATTCGATTGAGGAGTTCTGCGGTGCCGGAATAAATAAATGTTCGTTGCTCGCTGGCGCATACCAATTAATTAAAAATAAAACTAAATAACATTCAAGTGCTTGCGATCGTGTGTATTGGTGCGTGCTACTTGTTGTCGCATACACAACTCTAAGCGGCAATTGTTAAATATTTTGTTTTTTGGTCATTGTTTTTCTACTTTTTTTTTTTTGTCGTGGAATTGTGGGTGATATTGAAACTGAAATTTGTGAAGTGGCTTTCGCGCGTTTCTTTTAACTTGTATATATAATATATGCTAACACTGCCGGTTGATCGGTGCAAAGAGTGACGACGTTAGACCAGCGTTTGCTCTGTTAGGCGGCGTCAATAGGAAACCAATAAAAAAGCAATAACAAACGCACAAAATTTTTGTTTACTTCCAATAAGAATTTGACACACAGCAGCAACCCCAACTAGAATGTTTAGCAAAGGCGGCCGCTAGGGGTTATTTTTTTTCGTTGTATGCGGATGTGTGTGTGTGTATTATGTGTGTTTCTATTGTTGCATTGGCTCTGCTACGTTTTGTTCTAAACAAAATATGTGTATGTATGTCAAAACGCCGATGAGCTCATGATAAGGCGGCACTCGCTCTCAATATTTATGCATATTTTTTAATATCACACGCAAACACACACATACACGCTCACAAGTCAAACATCCTCGCAGCAAAAATAACTTCGAGTCGCTGCCGCTGCCGCTGCCCAAATGTTTGAATGTTTGCGTCATGCGACCGCCACTAGACCAGTTCAATGGGACGCCATTAGACGTTGTTGTTGTTGTTATTGTTCTAATTTTATTTGGCGTGCGTTGCTGTTGCTCGGGCTATTTGATGAATGTGTGTATATTTTTTTCTTATCGAGCGTATGACATTTAAATACAAAATAATTCAATTACCAATGGAAGTTTTTTTCCGAATTTATTTAACTTATGCTATGTGGGCAGGAAAGCTCGATAAAAATCTCAACTATGAGCAGTGCTAGTGTGATTTACACATTTGATGTTCAATTGCCCAGAGCAAGTTGTTATCGTTGTTGTTTTAGTTGTTGTTGACGCCGCCCCAACACGTAAAAGCAAACGCAATGCAAAAGCAAATATAGCAAAACAATAACTCGAAGCGTGCTGGTGCCAGTAATAATATGTGTAGCATACTCTACGGCGGCACCGGAAACACTCGCGGCACAAAAAGTGTTGCCTGCTTGAATTCGATTTGAAGCGGGCTCCATTTGTATTTCACCTTTGTTTACTTATGCTACATATATATCTATTGTTTTGTTGTTTATCGTTGTCGTCGCTGTCGTTGCTCTCGTGGTTGCAGTCTTCTAGCCAAGGCAAGTGGAGCCAGCACACGCACACAAACGTACAGGTATCAAAGTGAATTAGCCAATTAGGAGGACAGCCCCAACTACAGAGTCTTCCAGCATGGGCAACATACACACAACGGGCCCGAATGAGGCGTTAATTGTTTCAGGTGAGCTCATTGGCTTCCTTATATTTTTGATTAGGCTTAGATGTATTTTTAAAATCTATTATTATAAGTGACACTGAGCTGAGACCCACCCCTCTGACTTGATTCTAGTTAACTTGAAACTCAATGCTCGCTTTTCTTTATTTACGTAAGTTATTCTTGATCATAATTCAGCTATTAACCTATGCGTCCCACTGTGTGAATTTTGCCCACAGTGCAAGTACATGTGTTTCTACATATTCGTGTATATAATTCTTACGCTTCTTCTAGCTGGTTGCCGCGCCCTCAGAAACCAATTTCAAATGCAGTAATTAAGCAAAGCCGTCCACATTGTTGACAGTCGGCAGCTGCTACAATTTCTGTTGCATACTTTGTGGCGTTCAGCTTGAAATTGCTTTGCATGCTCCTCATTAGAATTGTGCACAAGTGGGGTATAATAACCGACTGACAGACTGCCCACTTATCGTATATATACTGTATATTATATAGCTGCGATATGCATTGAAAGCATTTCTCCGAAACTTGCAACTGCATGTGCTTCACAAGATATTTTTTTATAAAATTGAACTGCTTTGACATAGAAAAGCATTACGGGATTAAGTAACTTCAGTCTTATGACGATGTGTCATAAATGAATATCACATTGTATATATATGTTGAAGTATAGATATATATATGAATGTGTAATATAAATCTAAATGTACACATATTTTTATAATGAATTAAATATGATAAAAAAACCATTTATAAATGAGATACTTTAAAAGATAAGATATCATCAAGAATTTGCAAAGCTTAAAAGCTGCATATGACTCTTGTGCCAGATTGATAAACTTAGCAAATGAGCCAGAGAAAAAGAGAACGCGGTAGAGAGAGAGAGAGAGAGAGAGAGAGACAGAAAGATAGGCAGAGGGAAAGAGAGATGAAAAGTAAGAGAACGAGAGAGAAAGCCTGAGAGATGTAGATGTATATACTGAGAGAGATAGAGAGAGAAAGAGAGCAAGATATTCAGAAAGAGGAAGATATAAATGAATAATTGTAAATAAATAAATAATAACATTAATAATAATATAAAATAATAGTAAATATATAATAAATATATAAATAAATAAGCATGAAGAAAAAGATAAAAAAAATATTCATATATAGAGAAAAAAATATATAAAGACCAAGAGAAAAGGGAATGGGAATTTGTCAAAAATCTTTGTTATGTTTGATGTCTAACTGAATGAATGCAGCGTATATCATACACCACTAATCATATGAAATACTATACTTGATACTTTACGGAACTCTCACAATTCGTATTGTGCGTTAATCACCCTCCAATCAGTCTATCAGCACTGATAGCGCTGATAGCAGTCAATGAGCTGATTTGATTTTTGCGTGCAATATAATTGAATCTTAGATAAGATTGTGTGGCCATTTATTACTATATCTATAAAATATCAGTGCTTTAAAACTAATCCTGTAAAATAGAAAATAGTATTTAGTTCGGGTTATTCCCGATGCTTGAAGTTGTGGAAAGAGTCCCCTGCTGATGCATATTGAAAGTTTTGTTTTTTACTGCCAGCCACAAGGCTGACAAGGCTGAACCACAACAACAATAGGAAGCGGGCAGAGTCGCTGCTTCCCTCTCAGCCGCTGCCTTTGCATACTGATAACCACTTGTAAGCACCACCCCCATCGACTGCAAGTCAACTCATCTAGCATACTAGCTGCCCCCGCTGCCGTTCCACAGGCGAGCTAAACAATTCGCAACCCCCCTTAGACTGCCTCCATCGAGTTTTCTCTGTTGAGCTTTGGGTACAGCCAACAGCATCCGTTGGCAAGTTTCAGTTTTCATGTTTTGACTATTTCATGGCTGGCGGCACGCAAACCACCCCGTTAGATAAGTATATCGTGGCTGTGCCTAGTTGAAACGAAAGTATTTCAACCCTCGTTACTTGGGACTGGGTGAATGCACTCTGCGGCCGGTCAACCCCCAGGCTCCAGGCTCTGCTTGCTGCCCGTCCCCCGCTCTCTTCCCCTCCCGTTATCCTGTTAGGCGATTTCATTTAATTAACTTGGCCGAGGCAAACAACAAGCTTGGAGCCCTTCCCTCTGTTGCGTCAGCGACAGGGCTTCGACCGCTACACTTGACGCTCAGAGCCAATCGGCCCTTATCAAGTCTGCCGCCTTCTCGCCGATCATGAAAGCAGCCGCATTTGTGTGGGCGGTGGGTGGCAGAGGAATGACACTGGTGTCCACGACGCGTAGCTTGCGCATGCCATGCACCTTCAGCTCTGGGCTGACCACGGCAGTTGGGTCTGTAGTAGGTCCCATGCGGCAGGTGGCCACCTGGTGGTGCAGGGTGTAGGACATGGTGCGGATGGAGCAGCGCCAATAGTCGTCTGACCCAAACGGCTTGTCCTCACAGCCAGGCACGGGGCGATCTAAGAGCCTAGCCCCTACGGCCTGGAGTGCTGGCATCTGGGTTATGCGTATGGCCTCCTTGATGCCATCGAGTAGATACTCTACATCCTCTTCATTTTGGAAATAGTTGGGATCGATTCTGGGCCAGGTGAAGGGATCCCTGTTGTGCAGCCAGAGACGACCGAAAGACTTGGGATGAAATTGCATCACAAGCAGCGTAAAATGATCTTGAACCGCCAGCTGAAGCGGCCTGTAGAGCGCGTCATAGATCTCATCTTTGAAGTTGGCGCCCTGTTTGAGTGCTGTGCCCTCATCGCTGGCCAGGCTTCCCGCCACCAATATAAGCTCTAGGTCAGGCCAGTCGCTGGGCAGCCGGGAGCGTGGAGATTTCAGAAAAGTCAACGCCTCGACGCCCCCAATTGAGCTAAGACGCGTTGCCGGATTGCCAGCCAGATAGAAGGACAGCAGATCAGCTACGGTAATGCGCGACGGAAATGTAGTCTGGCCCGTGGTGTTGGTCACAAATGTGGGTCCAAAGTGGCACATGTGATCGTAGAGACGTTTACCCACAGGCAGGGCCTGTACTACGGGCAATCCGATAGCTCGCAGATTGTCCTCCGGTCCGATGCCCGACAGCATCAGCAGCTGCGGTGAGTTAAACGCCCCCGCGGAGAGGATGACTTCCTTGCGGGCTCTAAATGTGTATTTGCGCTGTTTGTAGACAAGTTCAATACCCTGCGCTGACTTAGTATCCTCGTCGATGAGCACGCGTGTCACGCTGGTAAACGGAAAGATGTGCAGATTGGGCCTCAGGTCCCGCACGGGCTGTATGTAGGCAGAGTAGGCACTGTGCCGGCGTCCATTGAGGGTGTTGCTCTGCACATAGGATACCCCAAGCTGCGACTGGCCGTTGTAGTCGGTGTGCGGATGGCCCGCCTCCACAGAGGCAGCCACAAAGGCGTGCACCAAGCCGCTGCGGAAGCGCACATCCTCTACGCTGAGGGGCCCGCTGTGGTTGTGATACGGCGAGTGCTCCAAGCCCTGCAGCTGAGCGGATTCACTGCGCAGGAAGTAGGGCAGCACCTCATCGTAGCTCCAGCCATGGTTGCCCCGCTCAGCCCAGGCATCAAAGTCCCTTCGATTGCCGCGATTGTAGATCATGAAGTTAATGGAGCTGGTGCCGCCCAGAACCTTGCCACGCGGTAGAGCACAGCGGTTGCCGAGCATGCCGCGACAGGCGAGACGCTGTGGCTCCGAAAGATAATTCCAATTCGAAGCTGTCACCTGCAGGTATCCGGCCAGCAGAGGCGTCAGGTGGGCAAGGTTCTCCACACCGCCTGCCTCGATGAGCGCTACCTGCCAGTTGGGATTCTCGGAGAGGCGCGCAGCCAGCGTGCAGCCAGCGGCGCCAGCTCCAACTACAATGAAGTCGTAGCTAGTCCAATTCTGAGGCACTGCAAATAGTTTCTTTCCATAATTGGGGTTACACCTTACTATGCCTCCACTCACCATTCGGACGCACCTTCTGCTCCAGCAAATTGATCAGGCCTAGCTGCTGCAGCTGTTCGATGAGTCGAGGATTGGCTAAGGCAGCCACAAATTGTGTTGTTAGCAGTGCCAAAAGTAACATTTTACTGATGTCAACGACGTGGAAATTAAGCCTTATAAATCTCTCAGATCGGAGCAGCGAGTCATTTTGCTTTCAGCCTTTCATCAGACTCAAGTACTGATAAGTGCTAAACCCTGTCTGAAAAGTACATGAATCAATGAATTCCTTGGCCCGTTTCTGAAACACTCTGTAAGATATGTTCGAATAAATATAGTTCTGTATCAAAAAGTTTGTTTTGTTTGTTTTCATTTACTTTCTATATTTCTTATATAAATAATATTGTTGGTTGAATGGCTTAGAAGCTACAGATGAATGCTACTTAGCTGAAACTGCCTCCAGTGGGCTCCAGGCTTGTACAGGGTATGCATAATTAGCGATCTGAATAATGCACTCATTGAATAATTTTCGCATTTAATTGCCGCCGGTTCATTTAACTTACACAGCAAATATATTGTTTATAGCCCAAAAAAACAAAAAAAAAACTAATAAATTGTGACTCTATCGGTTTCGTGCACTTTCGTTACGGATAGAACCCGTTAGACTCGTTCTTATTTACCTTCTCCACACTCATTCTCGCGAGCTTTCGACTCGAATTTTATTAACCCATTTAGCATTCGACGCAGCACAGCTACTCATACGGCCATTATTCGTGCTCGTCTGCTAGCATCAATGCCAGTTGGCCTTTATCAAGTCAGCCGCCTTCTCGCCAATCATGAAAGCAGCCGCATTTGTGTGGGCGGTGGGTGGCAGAGGAATGACACTGGTGTCCACGACGCGTAGCTTGCGCATGCCATGCACCTTCAGCTCTGGGCTGACCACGGCAGTTGGGTCTGCAGCAGGTCCCATGCGGCAGGTGGCCACCTGGTGGTGCAGGGTGTAGGACATGGTGCGAATGGAGCAGCGCCAATAGTCGTCTGACCCAAACGGCTTGTCCTCACAGCCAGGCACAGGGCGATCTAAGAGCCTAGCCCCTACGGCCTGGAGTGCTGGCATCTGGGTGATGCGTATGGCCTCCTTGATGCCTTCCAGCAGTTGCTCCACATCCTGTTCGGCGGTGAAGTACTTTGGATCGATGCGAGGCCATTCGAGTGGATTGCGATTGTGCAGCCAGAGTCGGCCCACGGACTTTGGCTTGAATTGCATGACGAGGAAGGTAAAGTGATCTTGCTGGCGCCAGGCCAGATGTCGGTACATCTTATCGTAGATCTCATCTTTAAAATTGGCGCCTCGCTTGAGCGCTGTGCCCTCATCGCTGGCTAAGCTGCCGTCCACCTGGATGAGCTCAATATCGGGCTGACTGTGCGGCGTTTGCGTCGCAGGTATCTTAATGAAGGTCAGCGTCTCGACACCTCCAATGCTAGATAGCTGCGTGTCCGCGCGTCCTAGCGTAAAGTCCTTCAACGTGGGCAGTGATAAGCGCGAGCTGAAGAGCGTCTGGCCCGTGGTGTTGGTCACAAATGTGGGTCCAAAGTGGCACATGTGATCGTAGAGACGTTTACCCACAGGCAGGGCCTGTACTACGGGCAATCCGATAGCTCGCAGATTGTCCTCCGGTCCGATGCCCGACAGCATCAGCAGCTGCGGTGAGTTAAACGCCCCCGCGGAGAGGATGACTTCCTTGCGTGCACGCACTTCAAAGCGACGACCGCCATGCAGCAGCTCCACGCCGATGGCGGATTTGGTGGACTCATCAATCAGCACTCGCGTGACTCGTGCCATGGTCAGAATATGGAGATTCTTGCGTTGCGGTCGCACAGGCTCAATGTAGGCCCGAAAGGCGCTGTGACGTCGACCCTTCAATGTGTTCGCCTGCACATAGGAAACGCCCAGCTGCGACTCCCCGTTGTAGTCGGTGCGTGAGTGTCCCGCCTGCTGAGCGGCACGCACATATGCGTGGGCCAAGCTGCTGCGGAAGCGCACATCCTCTACGCTGAGGGGCCCGCTGTGGTTGTGATACGCCGAGTGCTCCAAGCCCTGCAGCTGAGCGGATTCACTGCGCAGGAAGTAGGGCAGCACCTCATCGTAGCTCCAGCCATGGTTGCCCCGCTCAGCCCAGGCATCAAAGTCCCTTCGATTGCCGCGATTGTAGATCATGAAGTTAATGGAGCTGGTGCCGCCCAGAACCTTGCCACGCGGTAGAGCACAGCGGTTGCCGAACATGCCGCGACAGGCGAGAGGCTGAGGCTGCGACTGGTAGTTCCAGTTGGATGCGGTCAGCTGCAGCATGGGCGCCAGTAGTGGTATCATGTGAATTATGTTCTCTACGCCGCCCGCCTCTATCAAATACACATTCCAGTTGGGGTTCTCGGAGAGGCGTGCGGCTAGCGTGCAGCCAGCGGCGCCAGCTCCGACCACAATGAAGTCGTAGCTGCCACGAGGCACTGTCGAAGGAGTTGGAAGAAGTTAGGCGGAACCAAGGGACACAGGAACACAGCACTTACGATCGCTATAGCTGGGCAGGCTGATTATATTGCCCAGACCCAGTTGACGCAGCTGCTCTATATCGATTTGCTGTTGCCTGTTCGAAGTGACTGTTTCTAGTGTCCTAGCTGCTGCTGTGAGCGCTAAGGCCAGCAGCAGAAGTTGGCATAGTGGAAGACGCTGCCTGATCATCATTGTAGAACCGCACACTCGGTCGATTCGCTGGCGACTGTGTCGGAGAAATTTGGTATCTGGTCCATTTGAATGCTGTCTGCGCACAGTGGAGCAGCTCCTATCTTAGCTGTACGCAATCTGTATGTCGTGTTTACCTGAAACCTCTTAGGGTATTTTCTAAGTTTTTATCTAGTGTTGGTCCTTCCAAACTTTTTGCATCTTTAACTTTAGTTTTTTGCAGCTGCTCCCTTTACCTCCTCTCAATTTTCTACCTGTTTTCCATTCAGTTCGTAATCGTTTTCAATATCTTTGATGACACTGTGCAGCGTTGGCTTCTTTAACTTGGTGCTTCACCCATCACAACGCATTTTATTACTAGCTACCCATTAACGCTTCTTTTCTCTCTCTCTTTCTCTCTATCTCTTTTTGCTCACCGACTATATAGCTCTCTATGTCAGCCAGCTTTGCCCTTGGCTTGGCTTGGCTTGGCTTGTCTTGGCTTTTGTGCGTGTCGCAGTTAGTCGGCTCAGTTGGCATTTTGACGGCTTCATTTTGCCCGCTTTTCTAGACTTCGTTGTCGCTGTTATGGTTACTTACTGGTTATGCCGTAGTTTATGGGGCATCTGCATCGGCTTAACGACAGAACAGCGGAAACTATAAACACCTTAGCCAACAGCCGGAGCAAAGTTCTTCTGACTTTCTAACTCTGTGACTCTAATTTTATCATGGAATCGTTGGCTGTCATTGTGACGAGCAGTCAACCCTATGAGCAACCCCATCAAATGTTCTCTTATAATTATACCCTGTTATAATTGAATGTATCTAAAAGTGGGGTATTCCTTGAAAAAGGAAGAAGTTTACAAAAATTACAATTTATAGCCAAATTTCACTTCCCTCATTCTCATATATGAAATCTGAATATAGTCTCATATAGACAGATTATCATTAAATTTATCATTATTAAAGTCATTTGTCTTACTTCTCATAAATTGTCATTTAATGCAAGCATAAATATTTCTTTCGATAAATAAGATTCCATAAATCGATAATTATCGCTTTCCCATTCCCATTTTCAACATTTTTTTTTGATTCTTGAAAAATGACGTTGTACAGGATAACTTCTAGTCAGTCACGCTCAACCTAAGCATTTTTTATATATATTTTATTTCGTTTTTTTCCCATGACAAAGTTGAAAGAAAACATAATTACGAGCCTCGAACGTATCAAGCGCAATCAGGGCAGATTAAACGGGCTTTCAACTGACAGCAACCCTCTGTCAGCCTCCTGCCCACGATGGCCTTTGTTTAGTTGTGCATTGCAGCGGCTGGAAACCACCCCACAATAGCGATGACATGCCCGGGGCGCAGACATTCGTCCGATCTGTCCGGCATATTGAAAATAAGTATGCAAGTGCTTGCAATCCCCTGGCAACCACTTGCAAATCTGGTCGCTGGTTTTTTGGTCGCTCTACTCAGTCAGCTCTGCCCGTCTGCCGGAGTTTTCAGTCACCTGTGCACCCGGGCCCCGGGCCCCGGGCCCCGGGCATCGCCCAATCTGAATTCATGAATATTTGATGCTTTGATAATGAAAGTGCCGACTTTTAGGCTGGCTGGAGGCTAGCGGAGGCAGAGATAACCACAGCCGTAATCCCCAACCAAACTCCAACGGCCCACACAAAATAGGACGCGCACGGAACGTTTGCTGGGATTGCATTTGTTAAATTAAGAATGTGTGTATGTATACATGTTTGCTAGTTACTGTGTGATTGACAGCAATGAATACTTTAAGTATGAATAAGATATTGATACATTTCTGGAGAGCGCTTTTAGCTGAACATCGTGAGCTTTTCTCGTCCAGCATAGTTTTGTTGCAGACTTTCAGGTGTCGAATATAAAATACGTTAAATGTGAGTTTCTAATGTCATCGAAAGCACGGAACTATGAAATACATTGAATGGCCTATTTGTTTAATGACCAAATAAATTTTTTATCGTAAAGCCTTAAACTCCAAGCTATATACTGATTCGGCATTTAAGTCTTATCTTTATGCATGAAATTAGAAGGTTTTTAAATCTTAATTTTCAAATACTATTATTTTTTTAATTTTTTTCGATTGTTAACGTCGCAATACTGAAGTTTAAAGGTATATCAAGCTCATCTCTTCATTCTGTATAATAACACAATATTTAATGGGGCCGTAGATACATTTTTCGTCTGCGACCCTATTTGCTTCGAGACATAAAATTATAACTAGGAAAATTACTTTAGATAGTGCTTGTGCCAAATCAAGGCAACTATAGAACTAGAGATACCCTAAGGCAACAATAAAGACTTTAGCAATAAAACCAACTTAAGTTAATTATGTGCGAAATTGTTGGGCGTCGACTGTAGAATACTCTGTAAACAAACTCTGAAGCCCACTACGATTTAGAGACGCCACTGTCAGACAAAGTTGAGCCAACTGTATACATATCACGTTATGCAGGGTATTAAAGCGGAGCCCAATTATTTGAATGTCACTCGCATATCGCTTCCGCAACAATAAAAACGAGTAACAGCATTTAATAAATCT
This sequence comes from Drosophila hydei, assembly GCF_003285905.1. Lineage (NCBI taxonomy): Eukaryota > Metazoa > Arthropoda > Insecta > Diptera > Drosophilidae > Drosophila > Drosophila hydei. Next base: position 1,624,738 of record NW_022045696.1, on the reverse strand, counting down.
GAAAAAAGAGCTTAAACAAAAATCAACCATAAACAAAAAGGCGGCATTTGATTTGGCCGAAGTCGCAGACTTCAGGGCTTTCAATTTGATAATGTTGTTAGGAATTGCTGTTGTTATTTTTGTTGCTGTCTGTTGATTAGCATGAAAATTGGCAAAACAAAAAATAAAAACACAGCTGAGAAACAACGTAAACAATGAGAACGAATAATACATTAATCTATAGAAGAAACGTACACAAAACGAACTAATATTAGGCTTTCAATGCAAATGAAGATATAGAAGCAAATGAGTATGTTGTTGTCTATGTGTGAGTGCAGATAAATGTGATGAAAGAACGGAAGATATGAGAAAATTGATGTAGATGGTGTTTATAAATGTATAGACAAGTGATACAGATACAAATACAGATACAAATACAGATACAGATTCAGATACAGATACAGATACAGATACAGATACAGATACAGATACAGATACAGATACAGATACAGATACAGATACAGATACAGATACAGATACAGATACAGATACAGATACAGATACAGATACAGATACAGATACAGATACAGATACAGATACAGATACAGATACAGATACAGATACAGATACAGATACAGATACAGATACAGATACAGATACAGATACAGATACAGATACAGATACAGATACAGATACAGATACAGATACAGATACAGATACAGATACAGATACAGATACAGATACAGATACAGATACAGATACAGATACAGATACAGATACAGATACAGATACAGATACAGATACAGATACAGATACAGATACAGATACAGATACAGATACAGATACAGATACAGATACAGATACAGATACAGATACAGATACAGATACAGATACAGATACAGATACAGATACAGATACAGATACACAGATACAGATACAGATACAGATACAGATACAGATACAGATACAATACAGATACAGATACAGATACATACAGATACAGATACAGATACAGATACAGATACAGATACAGATACAGATACAGATACAGATACAGATACAGATACCAGATACAGATACAGATACAGATACAGATACAGATACAGATACAGATACAGATACAGATACAGATACAGATACAGATACAGATACAGATACAGATACAGATACAGATACAGATACAGATACAGATACAGATACAGATACAGATACAGTAAGATACAGATACAGATACAGATACAGATACAGATACAGATACAGATACAGATACAGATACAGATACAGATACAGATACAGATACAGATACAGATACGATACAGATACAGATACAGATACAGATACAGATACAGATACAGATACAGATACAGATACAGATACAGATACAGATACAGATACAGATAGATACAGATACAGGATACAGATACAGATACAGATACAGATACAGATACAGATACAGATACAGATACAGATACAGATACAGATACAGATACAGATACAGATACAGATACAGATACAGATACAGATACAGATACAGATACAGATACAGATACAGATACAGATACAGATACAGATACAGATACAGATACAGATACAGATACAGATACAGATACAGATACAGATACAGATACAGATACAGATACAGATACAGATACAGATACAGATACAGATACAGATACAGATACAGATACAGATACAGATACAGATACAGATACAGATACAGATACAGATACAGATACAGATACAGATACAGATACAGATACAGATACAGATACAGATACAGATACAGTTAAAGATACTGAAACATTAATATAACTACATACACTAACACACATAAACGGTTAGTAATATCTGTCTATATTATATATACCTATTTTATAGATATATGTATTTATATGAAAATAAATAATATTCATAAGATACAAGTCTGCTGTTGAGTGACAACGAAATGGCTTTCAATGTCAATGTCAAAGCCCGTACCGGCACGTTACCAAGCCCCAAAGCTGAAATGCTTATCATCCATCGAAGCTCGCCGCTGGAAAAGAACGACCTGTTTTAAGTGGAGGGGCAACATCCAAAAACCCGTGGAGAATTTTAAATGTCTCTTAGAATATTTATTGTGGTCTTAGAAACTAGCTTAACTCAAAATCAGTTCATTATGGAGGAGAACAAATGGAAGGGAAGATCTAACTAAAGGCCCGTTCAGGGGTATCCGAAGTAGATTACAGCTCAAAGCACTTGAAGTTGGGACTTGTTGAACGGGCGCTTGAACCTGAAGTAAAATTAAACCTAAGCTAACGTTAGGCTTCGCGTTTATTTGATATAGCCATAGTCCTGCTTGATCATATCGGCGGCTTTCTCAGCGATCATGAAGACCGGCCCATTGGGATGACCGGACATGATCTCGGGCATGATGCTGGCATCTGCGACACGCAAGTTGCGTATGCCGTGCACGCGCAGGCGGGCATCTACAACGGCCGCTCGGTCGGACTTGGGTCCCATCTTGGTGGTGCCTGAATAGTGATAAATGGTGAAAGTGAAGTGTCGCACATAGCAGGCCCAGTAGGCCCAGCTCTTGTAGGGATGCTGCTTGCATGTGGGAATCTTACGTTCCCACAGTTTGGCTTCAATGGCTTTCATGCCCCGCTGTTCCATCAGGCTAATGGCCTTAAGAAGGCCCCGCACCGAGATGTCCACGTCGTAGGGATGGGCAAAGTAATTAGCATGAATCAGCGGATACTTGAAGGGATCACTGCTTTTGAGCATGATGCGACCGCGACTCTTCGGTCGTAGTATCATGGGGAAGATCATGAATGCGTTCAGCGACTTGTCCTCAATCTCTGCAAACAACGAATCGTAAATGGACTTCTTTAAGCCAAAGGCACGCGATATGGCTGGATTGGAGGACATGGAGCCGCCCACCAAGAACAGTTCAATATCTGGCCAGCCATCCTCGTCGCGCTCATGATCCAAATCCCAGAAGGCAATGGCCTCACAGCCGCCGGGCGAACCATACGGTCCTTCTCTACGGTTGAAGCGAGTCAGCCATGTGGGATCGGAAAAGTCCTCGAATTTCAGAGATGTTGCATTCGTTGTAAAGGTAACCGCTGGAGCCGTATGATCCTGCAGATTGTAGCCTACAGCCAAATCTGCAATGGGCTTGATGCCCACCTCACGCAGATGCTTGGCGGGACCCACACCCGAGAGCATCAGCAACTGGGGCGTGTTGATGGCGCCCGCCGAGACAACCACCTCCTTACGAGCCAGCACCTTCTGCATGCGTCCGTCGGTCTGCACCATGATGCCATACGCAGTCTTTGTTTGCGGATCAATGAGCACCTTGGTGACCAGCGCGTTCTTCTTCACGTGCAGGTTTGGGCGCTTGCCCTTGAGTGGGTAAAGGTAGGCACGATTGGAGCTCCAGCGCGTAGAGTTGCGTGTGGTTGTGTGCAGGAAGGCGACGCCGTTCTGAATACGTCCATTGTAGTCGCGATATTTCAAGCCATCCTGTTGCGCCGCGTCAACGAAGGCCTCCGAAATCTTGGAGCGCCAGTTGACATAGCTTATTTTCACGGGGCCATCGCGTCCCACAAAGTCTGGCTCGGCATCTGGGACGCTGCTGCCCTCGTATTTCTTAAAGTATGGTAGCACATCCTTCCAGCTCCAGCCGGGATTGCCCAGGGCTTCCCAACGATCGTAATCTCGGCGATTGCCACGCGTATACATCATGTAGTTGAGAACCGAGCTGCCACCCATCACCTTGCCACGCGGCCAGTTGCAGCGATTGTTGTTCATCGCCAGGCAGGCGTGATCTGAGGGTTGTGTGCGATATTTCCAGTTCATTTCGCCGAGCTGCAGGAAGTGCGCCACAATCGGGACATCCATGACCAGGCGCTCCGGTCCACCCGCCTCCAGCAGCAGCACCTTCCACTTTGGGTTCTCGGAGAGACGTGCGGCCAACGCACAGCCGGCCGTGCCAGCGCCGACGACTATAAAATCATATTCGCTCTCCATTTGTATGGTATTGTCATAGTTCTCCAGTTCCACTTCCGATTGGCCGCGTCGCAGAAAATTGATGGTCTCGAGTATCACATTTTCGCTCTGGCCAGCAGCCAGAGCTAGGCTAGCCATCAGCCACAGTAGTAGTTGGCAATGATTCATTTTGGCCATGTTCTTAGGTAGCACTTCACTTGCACTTTTCAATGAGTTTGTATAAACAAAAAATTAAAAAAATAAAAGAGAACAGAGAACAGAGTTTGTTGAGTTTGTTTAGTTCTTGCTGCGTTCTAAGACGTTTGCGGGTTCGCCTTCAGACTACGGACTATGCGCGCATGCGTGGCCCGTGCCGTTAGTTCGTCTTGCCCAATCGGACTCTTAACTGGTAATGCTGACAATCGCACTGGCCAAGTTCAATTTAATATTAAATATAAGCGTCGCCGTTTCGGCCGAATCGTGCTTGCGAATCTTTTCGGCAGCGGGCTCGATCGGCTGCGCGCTCGTTGTTTTAATGCCAAGAATCTTCAGAGTGGCAACAAGCAGCAGCAGCAGCAGCAGCAGCAGAAGCAGCAGCAGCAGCAGACACACAGCAGCAGCATTGCCATGACTGTCGACACGTTCACAAAATCAAATTGAAAGCGAGATTTGAGCGAACGCACTGACATTGACTTGAGCTGATCGTTCACACGATCACACAGCATCAGCTCCGACCATTGACCAAATTGCGGAAGCTGCGCAAAGCTGCGCAAAGCTGTGCACTTTGCAGGCGACCAAAGGGCAATCTAGGGCCAAAATTATCATCGATTGTCGCGTTCGAAGATCAATATTCTCTTGTTCGTACGATCAATGCGGAAGAGCGTAAGACACGCGCTCAACTCATTTTTATTGCCAATAATATGTCAACCCACCGCGCAGCAACACATAAATCTGTCTGCTTGATCGACAAGAGCACTGCCAAGATCACCTATAACATATTTCATCAGAATTGATTTTTTCAATTAATTGATTTTGTTTTCATTATACCCAGCGATCGCTGGGTGATCGCAGGACCACATATCACATTCACGACGACTTACGCTTGAGGCAATTTTCTCTTCTCGTTCTTAAGTTTATCAACTTAGCCTTAAAATCTATGCAATGAGCAAACCGAGCAAACGCGCAGACGAGATCATTTATATGACCTTCAGCCTGTCGAACCTGCACAAGGCAATTAATTTATTTATTAGTCAACCTTTGCATATGTGATCACATTTCTGCTTGAGAACTTTTCTTTCTTTGTGAAAATATTCTTAATCACCATAATCTTCTTTATGGTTTCCCTGTGGATATATTTTATATATTACTTTGGTATCTTTTACTATGGAGCTCCTAAGTGTAGTTGTGATCCTCTTTGATCATGTCGGTGGCTTTCTCGGCTATTAAATAGACCGGCCCATTGGGATGACCTGCAACCAGATAGGGCATTATGCTGGCATCCACCACGCGCAGATTGCTAATGCCATGAACGCGCAGGCGTGCATCCACCACGGCGCTGGGATCACTGCGTGGTCCCATCTTGGCCGTGCCAGAATAGTGATAGATCGTGAAGGTGAAGTGACGCGCATAGCACGACCAGTAGGCGTCGGTCTGGTAGCCGTAACGGCGGCAGGCGGGCAGCTGCTTCTCCAGCACTCGAGCGTTGATTGCCCGAAATGCAGGCTGATCTAATAGGCTGATCGCCTGTTTAATACCTCGCACTGTTATATTGAGATCATAGGGATGTGCAAAGTAGTTGGCATCGATCAGTGGATGTTGCAGCGGATTGCGACTCTTGAGCCTAATACGACCGCGACTCTTGGCGCGCAGTATCATTGGAAAGATCATGAAAGCATTTGCATTGCTGCGCTCCAGCTCGCTAAAGACAGACTCATAGACGTCCCCCCGGATGCCGAGAGCCACTCGCAGTGCCTGATTCCAATGTATGCTGGTGCCCGCAACGAAGAGCTCCATGTCTGCCCAGCCTTTGGCACCTTCTGCAGCATCCAGAGCATAAAAAGATATAGCCTCCACTCCGCCAGCACTTCGTAGCGGTCCCTCGCCACGGAGAAAGCTGCCTACCGCATCGGAGTTCAGGAAGTTGTTAAATTTCAGCGTGCTGGCATTGCACCGAAATGTTAGAGCCGGAGCCACATGATCCTGTAGATTGAAGCCCACGGCCAGATCCGCAATAGGTTTGATGCCCACCTCACGCAAATGCTTGGCAGGACCCACACCCGAGAGCATCAGCAACTGGGGCGTGTTGATGGCACCCGCGGAGACAATTACCTCCTTGCGAGCCAGCACCTTCTGCATGCGTCCATCAGCCTGCATCATGATGCCATATGTGGCCTTTGTTTGCGGATCTATGAGCACCTTGGTGACGAGCGCTTTCTTCTTAATGTGCAGGTTCTGTCGCTTGCCTTTGAGCGGATAGAGATAGGCTCGATTGGAGCTGCAGCGTGTGCCATTGCCAATGTTGGCTTGCAGGTAGGAGACTCCCAGTTGATTGACTCCATTGTAGTCGCCTCGCGTCAGACCCGCCTGCTGCGACGCCTCCACGAATGCCGTAGCAATAGGTGTGTGATAGGCGGAGTAGCTGATCTTCACAGGTCCCTTTCGGCCATGACGCGCTTGACCCGAGTCCGCATCGGGTATGAGTGAACCCTCGTATTTGCGAAAATAGGGCAGCAGCTCATCGTAGCCCCAGCCGGGATTGCCCAGGGCCTTCCAGCGATCGTAGTCATGCCGATTGGCTCTCGTGTACATCATATAGTTGAGCACGGAGCTGCCGCCCATCACCTTGCCGCGCGGCCAGTTGCAGCGATTGTTGTTCATCGCCAGGCAGTAGCTGTTGGAGGGCTGTGTGCGATATTTCCAGTTCATCTCACCCAGCTGCAGATAGTGCGCCATAATGGGCATGTCCATGATATAGTTCTCCGGTCCGCCCGCCTCTATTAGCAGTATCTGCCAGTCGGGATTCTCGGAGAGGCGCGCGGCCAACGCACAGCCCGCGGTACCAGCGCCAACGACTATGAAATCGTACTCAGGAAGTATCTGATCGCGGTCGTCGACCGCCTCGAGATCCATTTGACTCTGACCACGTCTCAGCAGCTCTATGCCATCGAACAAGATATTGCCAAGGTAGCTCTGGGCAGCTGCTGCGCCCAGATGCAGTAAACAGAACAGTAGGGACTGCATACCCAACCGGAGAGTCTCGCTGACAACGAGCAACTGAATCGACAATTAGTTCTACAATAGAATCCATTAAAAGAAAGGAAACTTAATACTTAATACTTGCTAATCACAAATATACGCGAGCTCATGTTTTTATTGCACTGCGACGCTGACATCGGGTTGAGATGGGGTTACAATCGTACGCTGCGAGAGGCGAACAAGTTAAGTACGCTATTTTATATAGACTATACGCTAAGAGGCTGCTTAGAGAACGATTTAACTAGATAATATACTGAGGACTTTATGCCTACGCCATAAGACAATATTATTAATACCCAAAATTCCTGATAAAATGGGGCTGCGGCTTAAGTGCGTTAGCTGAGACACTAACTCATTAATACACTACGATAAATCTTCGTCAGTCAACTCAAACACGAGTCTCAAAATAAAATATTAGCTGTTGAAGAGAAATATTTCTCAAAAGTACACTATACTACATAATAATGATAGGCGTCTTGACAGCATAATCGAATGACCAATCAAGACCACAAAACTTGAGCATTTTTTTAACAGTATTAAAATCATGCGAATTGATCAAAATAGAGTGGTTTCACATGATTTGAGGCTGATCTAATTATCGACTTCAGTCAGAAAAAACCATGGAAACAAAGGTCGAGTTTAGTAAATTAAACAAGATCAGTGAAGCGATACTAGCAAATGTCAGTCAGCCAAATCTAGTTTTGATCATATCCGATTTCTTTCAATGGTTTCGAACCTATGCTATATACGTGAACACGATCTCTGGCACACTTTGAATACAAAAACCTAACAACAAGTGATGCTAACTAGGAGGAATTGGATAGAAATGGCATTGATATTGGTGGGGAACAAGAAGAGAACTGTTAAGGGTATATTAGGCTGGATGCCTCGCCTGATCGATTAGGAAAACGATTTCCGGCTTGTCATTAAATGAATCTTTAGTACTGATAGATCTCTCAGCAAATTGTTAATGCAAGTGATCGTAGCTTGTGTCTCGACTTGCCTGTAATCAGTTGCATGATTGAACATTTTTATAAGGGCTTTGGAACACCCCACTGCAGCCCATTGAGTTTCTACGAACTGTGTCCACTTCGCTGGATTGTTTTGTAAATTTCATAATTATTTCCGCTTGCATGTGAATTATTATAAAACTGAGAAGAGAATGGCTCAGAATTAAGAGCCAACAACAATGCCAACATATTGACATCGCCCAAAGTCGTAACATTGAATCACAAAATTGTCTTCGAGTCTCTGAGCAGCAGATCGTGACATACTTAGCATAGATCTTTTAACTATTTATATTGAGATACGAGATTCGTGTGCCTCTCATCGTATTCAAAACTCTTCTACGCTGTGCAAAAATTCCCACATATAAAATTTAGGGATAGAAATTTGTAAACTTTCCATAAAGTGTAAGCAGGTTGTGCAGTTCAAATGGAAAGCTCGCAAGCACAAAGGTATTATTATTTTTGTTCAAAACGCGGGTAATCAGGGTAATATGGATTTGTTGCAGTGTATGTAACAGGCTGAAGAATGCGTCGTAGACTCCTTAAAGAATATATATTCTTAGTCAGAAAGACGAGCTGAGTCGATCTTGCCATGTGTGTCCGTCCGTTCTGTCTGTCCGCATTGATCTCATAATCTATTAGAGCTAGAGACTTGCAAATTTTTTGTGCAGATCAATTACGTTTCTTATTATCGAATAAAACCGTTATCGAAATTTATTATTAAATTAATTCTCATACATCTTTCAAGCTGGCGTCATTTTGCATGTATTTTCATAAATTTGTTCTGCACTTTTGTTTTTGTTGCTACAGCTTTAATGAAATTCTTTTATATTTCTTTTACAATCATGGCATTTTATTGTGTAGCTGTTAATTTATATAAATGTATGCATATAGGAATCGCTTAAGGTATCTTCTAGTCGGGCAGCGCCAACTTTGAGCTTTCAAACTGGCTATAAACTTACTTCAATTTTCAACACGTGCCAATTGTTTATTGATGCCTTTGGGAAGCACCTAGAAGAGCAAGGTGAAACAACTGATATCAAGAAATCTAGTGGCGCAATCAGACAGTTATTTTGTAATCAAGTTTAATTGATTAATGTTAATGAATAACTAGCTTACAAGTTTTATTCTCTCGATATTTGTCTCTTTCAATAGAAATGAATCGGAAATGCTTAAGTTTAAGTTAAAGCCTAACTAGTAGATCATAAATTGAAGAAGATTTCCAGTTGAATTTGTAATATAATTTGAATTTAAAAGATGAAAGACAAACCGTTTCTAAGCTGGACTTGAAATTCAAGAAACTTAATCGCAAAGTCAGTTTCACAGTTCGTCTGACAACGCCACCAAAAAACCACAGATTCGAGCTAAGAACCAGATTGACTTGAATTTTTTACTATTTTCATCACTTTGTTTTCTTTTTCTTTAGCTTTTTATGTAATATTCTTCACAAGTTCTTGACAGAGCCAGGCTTGGGGCTTTGACAATCGATGACATTCAACCAGCGGCATTCGAGTCAAGGTAGCGACGCTGCCAATTGGTGCGCAGTGCTGCAATTAAGTTGGCAACGCGGCTCGTCTAACGGCAACTGAAAATTTCCGAATACAATCGTTAGCTAGTCTTAGCTGTATTTGTTGCTGTTGTCGTTTTTAGCGATTTGGTGCTAATGGTAATCGAGAATTTTGTGAGTCGTTGTCTTTGACCCACTTTTTACAGTCGACCAAGTTGCAGTCAAATGCGCTTTTTTGGCGCTTTTTTTTAGGGGTACATGACTCCGAAATTAGTTGTGTGGGCGCGGCTTGTGAGCTGTGAGCTGTGAGCATACAGCCTGTTGCCATATCTGCAATCAAGCTAAAGGGTATTCAATGCTGACGCAGCTTTAATAAGCGGAGACCGGATAGTCTTGTCTAGTAAGAATGACTAAACGGTTTTTTTCTGGGGGTTTCTCGCATATGTCAAGCATAACTTATTCTACTTAACAGCATTCTAGATTCGACTGGGCTTGCCACTAGCTTCGGACTTATTTATGACTCTTCTTTTGTATTGAGCACAGTTAATTGTTTTTGAGACTTTCGTATACCCTGTAGAGGAGGCGTAGTTAGGCTGTGCAGTTGCTGGAATATCGATAACTCTTAGTGCTAGGCATATCACTTTGATCGTAAGACGTGTGTGTGGATTGAAATAGCATAAACAGAATTACAAGAAGCTTATGCAAGACCAAAAGTAAAGATTGAAAATTAGACCTATCTACCTTAAACCAATTTGGGTAAAAACAAGTTTATCCTCTACATCTATAAATCAGACAATATCGTTCAGGCAACAAACCATTGTCGCTTGTCACAACATTGATAATAGATCTTTGTGTTTGTCTGTCTATTTAGACGACCTGTCATTCCTATTCAAATTAACTCACGCTAATGGCACACTCTTAATTGCAGTTCAATGCAAACTATTTCTTTTATTGCTAGCAAGAAAAAATGCCAATAGAATTTCAAGTCACATATCGTGTGGCGACTGCGGCTAATGAGTGCATTTCAAAATCGTATTACTCGAAGACGTTTGCATTGTTTTGCTACATTTAAGGCATCGATTTGTAGACAGACACTCGTAAATATTAATTTTGCAAATAGCCGACGAAGAAGAAGCAGCAGCAGCAGTAGCACAAGCTACGCAGATTTTGAAGTAGGGAGCAGCTGTGCGCCCTCCTCCGTTAAATGACTTAACACAGAATATCCATAAAATTAACCAAACATGAAAATTGTTTTTGTATTTCTTTGGTTTTTGTATTTGTTTTTGTTTCTGTCTTTTGGTAACGAGCCGACAAACTTCTACTAAAAAATTCTCAAGGTTGTAGAAAAAACCCGCAATGAAGCAACCAAAAAAAAATAATTTTAAGTTGAGCTGAGATTGCCACAGAGAACGTTAGAGTTGGAGGTAAGAAGCAATGAAACCAGTTGAAAAGTACCGTATTTCAGAGACTAATGCGCCACTTAAAGGTATTAATGTAAAACACTAACTATGTTTACATCTGACTGATTTGCTTACCCGAAAATGAGTTTCTTCTTCAAATATGTCTGAAATTACTGGAAAATAGACCAATGTCTTGATAAAGTGCTCGGTGTTACCTGTGGCATGTTAGGGGATTGGATTTACTAAAATGGGCTACTGCAGTATCCATTCTTTGAATATACGCGTTAGGCACAGATAAGATACAGTTGATATTGTAAGATGCTCTAGGTGCTCTATGTATCTATAGGTTTGGCAGTGGTACAATAAAAGCGAACTGCATATAGTAGCTTATATAGATAACATTAGCTAAGTGTACCGTTGTGTTAAGCTTGAAGTGTAGGTACATTAATGTACATTAAGGTACATTATGATACATGAAGGTACATTAAGATACATGAAGGTACATTTGGGTACACTTAGGTACATCAAGGTACATTAAGGTACAATAAGAAATAACTGCATAAAGTAGCTTATAGATAACATTAGCTAAGTGTACAGCTGTGTTAAGTAGTTTGAAGTGTAGGTACAATAATGTACATTAAGGTACATTAAGATACATGAAGGTACATTTAATTACACTAAGGTACATCATTAAGGTACAACAAGGTACATTAAGGTACAACAAGGTATATTAAGGTACAACAAGGTACATTAAGGTACACTAAAGTACAACAAGGTACATTAAGATACAATAAGAAAGAACTGCATAAAGTAGCTTATATAGATCACATTAGATAAGTGTACAGCTGTGTTAAGTAGTGTGTAGTGTAGGTACATTAATGTAGATTAAGGTACATCAAGATACATGAAAATAAATTTAGGTACATTAAGGTACACTAAGGTACATCAAGGTACATTAAGGTACTATAAGAAATAGCTGCATAAAGTAGCTTATAGATAACATTAGCTAAGTGTACAGCTGTGTTAAGTAGTTTTAAGTGTAGGTACATTAATGTACATCAAGATACATGAAGATACATCAAGGTACATTAAGGTACGAATTGAACAGATTCACTAGGCTTAGCAAGCTTATGCTGAGGTAATATCGAACACGACTAGTTTGATTCAAATGGGCAAGTCTTAGTAAGCTGGTACTTAGCTGTTCGTAGGCTTTATGTTTATAGTCTTCAAAATCTCAACAAGTAGTTAAGCTACGCATAGTTAAAGTTTTAGAAATAGTCGCCGGCTAGGCACTGGACCCATTGCATACAAATTAAGCAAAGCTAGCAATATGTCTAGCTCCAGTGGGTTGCAAATCAAGGAGCTAAAGCAGCAGAGTAGTGCTAAGTGCTATAACGAGGAGGATGTTGTTGGCATTCCGGAGCAAATGGAACTGGCCCTGCACGCAACTCCAGGGGCATCGATGGCTGCCGTAGCTAATGAGTTGCCACTGAGTTGCTCGCAAGTGCCGATTGCACCTGCTGCCACAGTTGAGTCGCCAGTTGGCGTGGAGTATATTGAGCAGCTGCCGGACACAACCTGGGATCGTGTGATCAGAACCTTGGTGCGCTGTCTGATGTACTGCATCGACCGCATTGCCGCTGGCTTTGGACTGAGCCGCCAGCAGACGACCTGGTACAAGCACTGCTGGGATAACCCCACCCCCCATCCACGTGGCATTAGCTTCCTGGGTGCCAGTGATAAGTTCATAGCACCACTATCGCTAATGGACGAATTAGCTGAGGAGAACGAGACTTGATTGTACATCATTTTATTATTTCATTCGAACAAAAAAAAACTAAGCTTTCAGGAATTTCGACTAACTTAAAAATAGCATTTCATATTAGTTTATTTTATTTTATCCATTGGTTGGAATACTAAGCAAGAAGACTTGCATTTCCTGCTACTGCATATACCTTCTAAATTATCATTTACCGGGGGTACTTATTATTTGAAATAAAAGCATCTTTAGTTCAACTTTTCTCTACATCATCTCAAATATTTCACACAAAAAGTGATCTTGATCGTAGCAACACTTGACAGCTGGCTACGCCCATTTTGTGTGCTTCCTTCCTGTTGTTCCACTCTGCTAGAGCTTGAACCTAGTCTCTAGTGATACTTGAAGTTAATTGCGAACATATATCTAATTGATCTGAGGAATCAGTCAGCAGTTGACGTCACTTCCAGTTTGTTCAATACAAAAATAAATAATATCAAACAATTGCACACTTTAAAGTGCTTGGGAGCTGGGTACAAACAAAATTGCTACCAAAATACTTGAGCGTCCGAGTCAATTGAATGGAAATTGACTGACAATCGATGATTGTCTGAGTTAAGATCTGACTCAAACCATGCCATTGTCTACATGCTTAGCAATTATGTGTTGTGTGGTCAAATAACAAACAAACCAATATCAAAATATCAAACATGGCAGTTCAACGAATACGTACTACTCTTAAAAGATGGACAGATCGCTCCTCACATGTGGGGATTCCTAATCATTATTAGACCAATTCTTATGTCTTATAATAAAATTGAAATACCTTAATGGCAAGGGTATAGCAATGAGTTCAAATACAAATCGAAATGTTATTCAACCGAAAAGGTTAGGTTAGTGAACCGAAAGTGCTGCGTCACGGTTGTCATCGCACGGACAATCGATAAGCCGATTGTCCGATTTGCCATGGCGCGCTGCGATTTCCATACAGTTAATTGATTAATGAAGCAATCGAACAATTACTGAATATTAACAGACACATTAGACGAATAAAGTGGTACAAAACAAAGCTAATACGATGCAGACGAGTGTGCTCAACTAGAAGATACCCAAACCGAGTGTTTAGTTAGGATTTATGGTGTTAGGCTGCTGAAACTAAGTCTTCTAATCCATATTTATTGATACATTAATCTCTAGTTTCTCTAGATAATTATGATTTTTAATACTTTCATATTGTTATGTAGTTTTTATTGATATATAGAAGCAATATACCTTTCGTATATTCATTGCCTTTATCGACTTCTAATTTCCTGGCAGATATATAAAATTATTCATTTCCCGTGTGATAATCTAATTGCCAGCCCATTGCCCTATTTCCGGGCACACGCTAACACCTAGATCAACTGAAGTCAGGGTCATCGCTTAGAATTATAACGAGCCAGTTCCACAGACCCAGTTTCTATAATGATGCTGTCGATTATGCGTATACTTAGTGTAATCTGTAAGATGAGGCGATTATAACTACTTTGGTTCAGGGTCACAAACTCAAGAGGGGACCGGTTGAGCGTTATGTGTTCTACAGCAACCACTCCAAAATATTTCCGTCCAACATGGGCAATCATTAGTAAAAATTTCAATGTGACGTAATTTTCCAAACAACTTTAATAATTAATAAACGACCTCTCTCTCTCTCTCTCTTTTGCAGGTGAGCCTCAGTAACAGAGCTAAGAGCTAAGTTCGTGCATGGTAAAAACTTCTTAACCCTGAAATTCTTATGATTTTTTCAGCATATCTGTGTTTTTTTTTCATTTTGTTGAGCTAGAGATCAAGTTCAGTGGGTCGGGGTCAACTGGATGGGCTGCGTGAGTTGGGTCTTGTCTAACGGATTCGCATGCAAATGCTAATTGACAAACCGTATTGGAGTATAACAAGTTTATTAACCTCTAAGTGGAACATAACGACGACGAAAAAAGGAAGTTCATGCATTCAATATTAAAACAATAACAAGTCGCACTCGGAGCCGAGTCGCAGTCGCAGTCGCAGAGCTAGAGGCAGATGATATTACTTCCGTCAGCCATTGACCCAGTTGATGCTTCGCATTGGCTTCAGTTTTGCATTGCCAAATTTATTTTTATGCATATATCTATATATATATTTATATACAGTATAGTTTGCTTAGATCAGCTGAAGGGCGAATTGGTGACAAGTAGCGGACGCAGAAGCATCATCAGCTGCTCGAGTGCGTTTCCAATCAGGCACCGGTTGGACCTCTGTGCACACAACACTGCGTATACGTAACGATAGCAATTCCTTAGAAGAGCGATGCGAAAACGCCCAGTGTTTGCTTCGTATCACATGCGAAATTCGCTTCGCCAAACTGTTTATTTTTCGAGTTTGGATAGTTGGGTAAAGTTGGTCTGGAAGCTCTAAGTCTTTGCTTATTTAGCCATTTGCCCAATTTATTGACTTTCGCTTTTATGAACTTAAAGTGGCTTAAGGTTAGCTGCTCGAGATACCCTGTACTTAAGCTACAGTTTGTATACAAACACCCACCGAATTTGCAGCTGCTACAGTCTCGCTCTCTCAAGAGGACTGGCAACTGATCTCTAGAGTGACTCTTCTGTGGGCAGTGAAACCGCTGAGTGGGCCTCATAAAAGCAAACCAGTTAATAATGTTTGGCTGTTAGGTACTTGGAAGGTGTAGAAAATAAGAGAGGAGCAGCTGAAGCTCAAGCTACCCATTATACGCTAGCAGACGTGAGCACAGGGTATGAGTCAAAGACGACCTTCAACTGTGATTTTAACCGTCTGCAGAGCGTCGACCAGGTGTAAAATGTAGCTGTAAAATGGTCAACTTGCTTAGCTAAGCTTTATTAATTATTCAACTAAATTATCGTTTTATCGCAACGCGCGAAGCCAGTTCCTAGTCTCATTTTTAATAGTTGTCTTTAAAGCTTTTGTGCCACACAAATCGTGAATGTTCTCTTGTTACATTTTGGTAATTTTTGGACAGGGTCTCAGCTTTTAGCACCTCATGTGCGGCTATTTGAGACAAGCTTCCGCTTTTGTTTTCTAGCTGGAAAAATAATAAATGCAAATTTGCATTGAGTAGTCAATCGATTCGAATTGAGTGGAATCAACGCAGTTTCCGGTTTCTGATATTATGGACATGAAAATTGCTGCCGAAGGCCGCCAAACTTAAGCTCTTAAGATGATTTATGGCCAAATTACTGGGCGTTGTTCACGAGCTACTCGTTTGGTGGCCAAGTTCAAAGTTGAATTGATCACCCTTCGTCAATGCCACAAAAAGTTAGAGTATGGAATCGATGCCTCTGCCTGCCTGGCTCTCTGTCTGTCTGTCTATTTTTCCGTTGCTATTGTTCAGCTGTGCTGCTTACAGTCTTAGCGCCTTTGTTTTGGTAACACTGCAACAGCGAGTCATAAATTAAACTAATTTCGTTCAATTTGCATTCGCGTGTCGCCCGGTGCTTTGTCATTTAATGACTGCGCCCAACTGTTGTGCTACATAAATATTTTCTGCTAGATATGAGCGCTTGGCTCAACTATCGTTCATAACTTGACTGATAAATAGACCCAATGCCAAGACAATTAGTGCTGTAGCTCACTCAGTGACCCAGTTATTATATTACTTGTGGCTCGAGTACTAGACTACAGTGAGGACTGGCTTAAAGCACGTGAACTGGTCAGAGCACTTGTCGATGATGACTAAATTACTTATGTTTTAACATAATAAACATATTTGTTGATAATTATGTCGATATTATGACAGTAGCATTATCGATCAACTATCGATATGTCGTACTGTAGACAATATGGAGCTTGTTTCAGCTTGAGTATATATTCATTTTTTTTTGTATACGAGACGCAATCATCGTTTGCCTTTTGCTCTCATCTCTATGCACACGCCCCAATTATGTGTTGCCTGCTTTTAGGCAGTTGACATAAATTGTTGAAATGTCTCTTTCGGAAGTTGAAAATGCATAGAAAGGTAATATGGTTATATAACAAGTCAAGGGAATAGAGAATAGAGAATAAAGAATGGAGAATCTATTATATATATCTTTTCTCCATTCTCTTTTCTCTCTCTCTCTCTCTCTCTATATATATATATATATATATATATATATCTTCATTTCTATCTTCTCTAAAAGTAGTCGTTGCGACGCCGTTTCGAGCTGTCAAGCTAACCTCAAATATCTCGAGCTTGGTTCATTTGATATACAGTTTAGGAAAGTACAGAGTATAAGCTAGTTAGGCACTTAAATTGCTCATAATAAAGTGTATTTATTAAATAGAATTTCGCTTCAATGATGTATAAATAATATGTGCGTCTGCGCGAGTGTTGCTTACAACTAGTCAAAAAAAAGTCTAAAAATATTAAATTAATTAAATATTAAAAAAAAAGTGTAAAATTACTATTAAAATAGGTGCACAACAATTGTTTTGTTGTGCTCAACTAGAGTCTAGAAATTATATATGATACATAACTATGACTCGATTTCATGCATTATGCCATTGCAGTATGTTGCGATTGGATGGAAAACCGATTGTTGTTTGTTGCTGCTGTTGCCGTCGTTGCTGGGGTGTTATGTGATAGAGGCCAAAAAAGGCGTACACTTGTGTGTTGTTTGCTTTAACACTAGATTGAAACAATGGCAAACTTTTGTCTGAGATTCGACAGCAGCAAGCAGCAAACAACAAACCACAAACAACAAACAACAAACAGCAGAAAAAGCAAGACATTGTTTATAGGTCAGACTCTGTCCGTTTGTTCGTTTGTTTTGTTTGTTTGTAAAGCTAGTTGACCCCTGAGCGCGCCTGAT
Organism: Drosophila hydei; assembly: GCF_003285905.1. Classification (NCBI taxonomy): domain Eukaryota; kingdom Metazoa; phylum Arthropoda; class Insecta; order Diptera; family Drosophilidae; genus Drosophila; species Drosophila hydei. The sequence continues at coordinate 1,607,021 of NW_022045696.1, read as the reverse complement.
CCCTGACCCACAGCTGACTCGGCTAGCTGCTTGTCCGGCTGTCAGCAGCTGTTGCTGCTAGCGTCACGTTGTTGCTGTCGCTGCTGCTGCTGTTGCTGATGCTGTAAATGCTGCTGCTAGCTGCTGACGCGCTGTCACTGTAGCCCTGGCTGTCCTGTCGCTTGACCTTATACTCGGGATTGTGGAGCCAATCCTCCTTGATGAGATCGGCGCCCTTTTCGGCTATCATAATGACGGGGGCATTCGTGTTGCCACTGCTGATTGTGGGCATAATGCTCGCGTCGATGACTCGCAGGCCGCGCACTCCGTAGACGCGCAGGCGCGGATCGACGACCGCCTCTGGGTCCCAGCTGGGGCCCATTTTGGCTGTGCCACAGGGATGATAGATGGTCATGGATATAGTGCGCACCTGGCACTCCAAGTAGGCATCCGATAGAAACTTGTGCTGTTTGCAGTTGGGCAAAGGCTTGCGCCAGAGTCGGCTGCCGAATTGCTTGAACACCTCCGCCTCAGCGACGCGCAGCGCTATCTTGGCACCCTCCACCAGGGTCTTGGCGTCCAGCGGGTCATTGAAGTAATTGGCATCGATGAGTGGATAGTGAAAGGGATTTGCAGACCGCAGACGGACTGTGCCCCTCGAGCGTGGCCGCAGCAGCAACGGCATTATGGTCCAACTGTCCTTGTTTGCAATGGGATGATAGACCTCTTGATATATGGACTCCTTCAGGCCCATTACCTTCTTGACTCGTGCCCCATTGTCGGAGTTAATGGAGGCGGGTGCCATGTGGAATTGTATGTCTGGCCAATCGATGCTGCGATTGGAGTAGGGAGTGTGCACAAAGGCCAAACCTTCGACGCCGCCCAGTGTGGTCATGGGTCCTCGTTCGCGCAGCACGTACTGAAAGGTAACAGCTGTTGGATTGAAGCGATCCTGCACAATGGCCACTGGCTTGTCCACGAGAAATGTGAGGCCGCCCATGCCCACATGATCTTGCATATTCTCGCCCACGGGCAGGTCTTGCAGCACACGTATGCCATGCTGCTGCAGATGCTTGCTCGGTCCCAGACCTGAGAGCATCATCAGCTGCGGCGTGTTGATGGCACCCGCTGAGAGTATGACCTCCCGGCGTGCCGCAATGCGATACACCTTGCCGTGCTTCACAAACTCAACGGCCTGGGCGCGCATGGTGCCCGGCTCGATAATGACGCGGGTCACATGGGAGTTCATGGACAAATGAAAGTTGGGACGTTGCCGTATGGGGCGAAGGAAAGCCTTCGCTGTGGAGCAGCGCGAGCCACGTCGTATGGTGCCCTGTGCAATCATAAAGCCCGCCTGCTGCGCCCCGTTAATGTCCCGATTGTCGTAGCCCAACTGTGTGCCCGCCTCTACGAAGGCAGCGACCAGTGGCGTATGCCAGGGCGATTCCTGCACAGTTAACAGCCCGCCACGACCATGATAGCCGCTCTTCGACAGATAGGGATTGCGATTGTCCTCGGATTTCTTAAAGTAGTGTAGCACCTGCTCATAGTCCCAGCCGGGATTGCCAAGTGCGGCCCAATGGTCGTAGTCGTGTCGATTGCCGCGCACATACAGCATATAGTTCAGCACGGAGGAGCCACCCAAGACGCGTCCACGTGGCCAGTTGCAGCGATTGTTCTGCATGCCCAGGCAAGCCTTTGTCGAGGGCTCCGTCTTGTATGCCCAGTCCAGTTTGCTGAGCTGCAAATAGGCGGCCAGCGAGGGCACATCCGATATCTCGTTTTCATCCGGCCCCGCCTCAATGAGCAGCACCTTCCATTTACGCACCTCGCTCAAGCGATTGGCCACCACCGCACCTGCCGAGCCGCTGCCCACGACTATGAAATCGTACTCGGGCCACAAATTGAGCTGGTCGAGTGGCCGTGATTCCGGATCCACTGCATCGTACCGATAGTAGGTGATTGCCGCCAAGAGCAATGGTATTAGCCACAGCCCAGTGGTAACTACACCGAATGTCGACTTAATGACAGTCGTGATGAAAAGCAGATTTAACACCATTTTCGATGTTCAGCGCTGACGTTTGTTGTTTGCTTAGGATTTACTTATTCTCTCTTTTTGGGTTGCGTGTCTATCTCTCACGCGCGCTCTCTCTCTCTCTCTAGGGTCTCTTTCTCTTGTACATGGCGTGGCGTCTGTCACCATCCGATGTGCTAGCTGTTGCTGGCGCTCTTAGTATTTCAGTCTCGCTAGCTGTAAGAAAACAAATGTTTTTTTTTTTATTTTTAATTGTTACAGAGATTTTAAGTGTTTTATATATTTGATTATTCAGCCAGACATCACAATGCAATCATAGAAAAGAAAACTGGCTAATATCGACGGGTTCTTCTTTTGAGATCTTATTTCTAAAAATCTTTGCTTGGCTGTCTATAAATACTGAAAACCCTAAAGCTGTCCTACCTATGTATATTATAGCTATAAGGCTGCCCTGAACATTGAACTCTAATGTCATCACGCTCTGGTATCGGCGCAACGTTGCTTCACCGAGCTTGCAGCTGGAGTTTATTTGTTAAATCTTTTAGCATTTCATCCAGGGGAGTCAGAGCATGCAGGCCCAATCAAAAGCTGTCGTACCGGTACGGCCGCCTTTACTGTTACATTCGAAATCATCCTCAATCTGTAGCCATTGTTGTGATATTCAGCTGGCTGACATTGCATTGATTGCATTCACAATTTTGTTGCAATGCAATCGCTGCCAGCGACTTCCCCTCAGCGGAAAGGGCCGCTGGCGTTGCCAGTGGCGGCGTGCGACCTTGACGGCTATTGCGGCCAATATCGTTAAAGTGTGGAAAATCGCAACCGCTTTTGGCAGCCACAACAAATGCGGCTTATAATGAATGTAAACCACGCAAAATGCCGTTCAAAACTGCAGCAACAACAGCAACAACAACAGCAGCATACAAAAGTATCTTTTGTTGCTGCTACTTCTGTTTGTCTTTCAAATCGTGGGGCCATTCGTTTTTATTACAATATCTACAAGCTCTGATGTAATAGCTACCAAAATGTTTGCTTTTGTTGGTTGTTGTTGCTGTTGTTGCTGTTGTTGCTGTCGTCGTTGCTGTTTTTGTTGCTTTCTGTTATAATTGGCGCGCGATTGGTAAATTTCTACAAATCTACATACGAAATATCTTTTTGTTGTCTATTTACTTATCGGACTAAACATAATTCATTTGCCTTGTCACTCGATCAGCCGTTAAGACTGAACAACAGTAACAGCAACAACCGCTGTTGTCACTTTGTTGTTGCTGTTGCTGCTGCTGTTGTAGTTGGTTGTTGGTAGTTGCTAGTTATTGGCTTGTTATCGCGCGGGTGTTGAAACGTGCAGCGTTGCGTCGCTTGTCCGCGCAGTTAACAGCTAAGCTTTTTTGTCGGCTAAGCCGGCTGGGCACAGTGGGTCCAAAACGCCATCAACAAGTAGAGTTGAAAGTCCCAGCAGCTGATTCATACATTATGCATACCACAAATCAAAGTTCACATATGAGAAACTACCTTTCAAGCAACGAGAGCAGCGCCTCATTGTTTGCCTAGAGATGGCATTTATTCACTTTACATAAGGGCATTCGCATTAAATCAATAAGCAAGCAGACTTAAATTATATTTGATGAAGAAGAAGAGCTCGCCTAACTTGCCACAAGCTGGGTTAAATGAAATGTCAATAGGAAATTTCTATTGGCTAAGCATTGCAGGAGAGAGTCAGCTTTAGTCGAAAATATTGAGGAAAACATATGCTAATATTATCGAATATATCCATATATTCCACATCAAAAAATGGATCTGAGAAACTATAGAAATCTATAAGAATACTTTAGTCCAAGCTGTAGAGCTAGAAATGCATATACAGAGCCAGCTTTTCGGTAATCTTTCATTTCTGGGCCAAATCGATAAGTATCGATTTTCGATAATCGACAAAGTTAATAACTTCTCAATACAAAAAAGACAGGGTATTCACCCAGTTACCGCTCACTCAGCTGGCGTCACATAACGCCCCTCTATGTCAGTATACCACTGTGCCGCCAAAACTTTAGTGCCGCTTGACTGCACCCAAGTGAAAGGCCAAAGGCTGCGCCAAGCAGTTACCTGAAGGCAGCTCCCGCATCAGCTTCAGCTCTACTACTCTATTACTCCCAGCTTCAACTGCAAATGTTTCAGCGCTGTCTGAACCCATCCAAAACAGGTGGCTCTACGGCTTGGATTTGCGACTGAAGTTGTAATTGAAACTGAAACTGAAACTGAAACCCGGGACCAAAGCGCACGCATTTCAGATAATTTCCAGCTTTTGATGTTGTTGTGCGAAAAAAAAAACCAAAACTAAATGAAATGTTTGTAAAAATGTCGAAAAAAGCGGCCCGAAATTGGGTCAGCAACAAACAAGTTTATTGAGTTGCAGAGAGAGAGTGAGAGGGGCTAACGCGGGGGACGCGGGAGCAGTGCCTGTGGTGCCAGGTAGGCCAGGTAAACCAGTTGGGCATCTTGACTAAAAGCGACTGCTATTGTTAGCTCTTGCCAAATGAGCTGTGTGTGTGTGCGAGTGTGTGTGTGTGAATTGTGTGTGAGACAAATAGGTGCAACATTTCCTGGGCCTACACTAGTGAAGGCCAAGCAAATGTGCCGCAAATGTCAAGTTTGGCACGCCCACGCACGTATCTGACGAATTGTATCTGACGGATGCGTAAACAGTTGACAGGCAGCCAAAACAAAGTGAGCGCAATTAAAATGATTTTGTGCGCTAATTTGGCGTGAGCCACACAAAAAAGCAGCAAACCTAGCTCCACAAGAGGCCAAAGTCAATGCCCAGCAACAACAACGGAAACAGCAGCAACAGCAACAGCCACAAGAGTTTGGCTCTAGGTTGTTAGGTTGTCGTCAGCTCTCGGGGTCGCCAATGTCAGTCACCTTGACAGACGTCAAACTCACAAGCTGCCAACAATCAGTTCGGGCAGCGCGTGCCACTTGGGTCAATGTGCCAATGGGAACAGCAGCAGCAGCAGCAGCAACTTTATTCAGTTGCTGCAGCAATTGTTGCCTTTAATAATTAAATTAACAGTTGAATGCGTAGCGGCAAATTTGTTGTTTAGCTGTTATTTATTTAGCTGCAACAACACCCAGGCAAATTGCAATGCTTAATTGTTGCTGCTGCTGCTGCAACTTTGGCTGGTGGGTGCGTGTTGACACTTCATTAGTCAATCATCAGCAACATTCACGCGTTTGTGTCCTAAGTCTTTTGTGTTGGGCAGCCAAGCGAAAAGTTCAAGCTAAGTTGTATTAGCCTCGCCGGTGAGATATGATTCGCAGCGTTGCCAGATGTTGCACAGAACATATATAACAGCTGGCTTAGTGTTACTTAAGCGTTTAAGCTCTGCTTTGGTAGCAGCCTACAGGCCTTCACATGCGCCTCAATACGTAATTGACTTGGGAATTTATGTATATCTTATCTTGCCAGCTGTTTGGCATTCGAATAAACTGCTTATGCCAACGTTAACAATCACTTTAAAAGCTGTGTTTACTGTCTGCTCATGTTAAAGCAGCTTCAAAACAAGCGAACATACAAATTCGTGTAGTCACTATATTGTGATCAATATACAGCGTGTTGAAGTTAACAGACGCTTTAACATAAACTTCAAACTTTAATTCGTTCCAACTTCTTCGTCTGCTGCAAGTTGCTAGCTTCATAGTAGCATGAAGTATTTATCTTAGAGCCACTTCGTCGCCGAAATGAATTGATTTCTTGGCCAGAAGATGCCAAAATGTATTAACAATGTTAACGAACAGTTGAGCACATTTACTTCAGGTTCTATGCATAAATATCAATTATTATTGAATATTTATGGTTTTGGCCTATAATTCTCAAGCGGTTTCTGCGCAGGCTTGACTCGCTTGCCCACAGGGCGATGGAGGGGATTTCAGCTTTGCTTGCAGAATTGTTGTTTGCCCATGCTTGAAAAAAGAGTCACAGTTTGTAGTTGCCGTTGTTGTTGTTATTGTTGTTGCTGTTGCCATTGTTGTTGGTGTTATAGCCTACTTATCTACGAAAGTGCTGCGTCAATGTTTTTCTTGCTTTTCCTTTTACCCATGTATCCCATATATCTTTTCAAATGTATCCCGCAGTTGTTGGTTTTTTTTTGTGGGCGATTGCAAAATGTTGCCGCTTGCAATCGCAGTTGCCGCTGCTCGTGCTTTTGCTGCTGCTGCGAAGTTGTTGTTGTTGTAGTCGCACTTGAGTGCCTTTTGCATTTGCCCAAAACACAAAGCATGTGGGCTTTTATTGTTGCTTTCGTGAAGGGTACTGCCTGCTTAAGTCAATAGGTCCGGCAGCTGCACCTGCACCTGCACCTGCACCTGCACCTGTCCCTGCCAAGGTTTCACTTTAGCTGCATGCATTTCCTTTCACACACACACATAGAGATCAAGATACACACATGTATTTTCTTATCGATAGAAATCGTTGCTTACTTGAAGTTCTACGCGCACGAAGCATACAACTCGTTTGAGTTATGGGTGGGCGGGCAGCTCAGGCGGATCCTGCGCGCATCGAAGCAAACAAAAAAAAAAGAGGAGCTTGTTGATTTATGTATATCGTATATCATTTATCGTTAATCGCTCTTTGTGTATGGAGCTTTGCGACCGTGCGGCTGTGTTGCACGCTTTCAACTGAACGCAAAGTTAAACGCGAAATCCGTGCAAACGAGCCAAACGCCGACTGCGGCGTCCACGACGTCAGCATCGGCAACTGTTTGGCAATAGCAACAGCAGCAGCTACAGCAGCAATTGCGCTGACAACAACAGCAACTAAGCCAAATGGCTAGCTAGCGAGCAGCTGTTGCATATTATTGGCACATACCCGTCAAACATGTTGCATATCGAACATGTTCGATGTGCTGATAAGACGAGCGATTATGAAGCATGATAATGAAGAGCGATGATAATGTTATAAATTGGAGAGAGATGGGGAGAGTGGGACAGAGAGGTGGACAGAGAGAGAGAGAGAGAGAACTGTGGAGGTAGAAAAAAGAGAGAGAATGAGAGAGAGAGAGAGATGGAGAGAGAGATGGGAAGGAGAAGTGAGTGAGATAGGAAGAGAGTGAATGGGAGAAAGAGTGAGAGAGAGAGTGAGAGAAAAAAAGAAACAGAGTATGACGGAGAGAGTGGGAGGCGGAGAGGAAACGAAAGAGAGAAGAGTAAAGAGAGAGAAGAAAGAGCGAGAGAGGGAGAGCAGTTGGAAAAGCTAGTAATAATAATGATAAGAAAAATCGCCTCAGAGAGAGACTTATAGACTTTATAGATCTTCACTGATTATGTGGAAAAATGCTGACAATAATAATTGTATTCACAGCTAATAATATTTTATTTTTAAAAGAGCTCCAGCTGAAGCCTAAACTATAAACTTCAAGATCTACGCAGAACCAAGAAAAACAGTGAAACATAATAGAACGGATCGTGCGCAGTAGATAGAGAAAGGTGAATAGACTCTGAGCAGATGTTACGCAGTTGAACTTGAAGAACTTGAAGTTCTTTGCTCAAAAGAGATGGTCTCCACTATAATGAACATGAATAGTAATGAGATTATAATGTAACAAAAGAGCAAGAAGGAGAGATATGAAAAGAAGAAGGGCATGAAGAAGACAAACTGGCTGTAGATCACTTGAAAAAACGATTTACGAAAGAGCCAAGTGAACAATTAGGCTAAGAGAGTCAGTAATTGGCTGTAATTGGCGGGAGATAAAACAGGAATATAATAATGAAGACATTTATTTATTAAGGCAGCTCAAGTAAGCATTAAAAATGGAAAGCAAAGATGAGCTAAAGGACAACCTGGCTGGAGTAATTACTTTATTATATTAATTAATTATACTAGAATGAGACAAAGAAGTGCTAACGGAGTGGGAATAGACTGAGTCAAAGAGAGTGGGAAGTATTTTTAAGGTAATCCTTAAGATTTCATATATGTATATGCCAATTTGAATACGAAATATAGAAAAATTGAAAGTGAAGCAATTTATTTATTATTATTATTTGTTAAATATATATATGTATATGTATTTATAACATAGCTAAACTCATGAAATCATCTTCACTTCTGCTAGATATTGAGCTCGCTGCAGAGAATGTTCTTCAACTCTTCAATCTTGGCCAGTTGGTTGAGCGAACATTGGGGAAAAGTTGAAAAGAATTTAGTAACTGGGCAAAAGCAGGGTTCAAAACTTGGTTAATTACAGTTGCCCCCAAAATTGTGGTTAACACACTTGTTGCTGCTGTGGCTGCTGCTGTTGTTGTTGTTGTTGTTGTTGTTGTTGATTGCGTGACCGCATTCCGCAAATAACATGCGCATTCCCCTCTGCCAGCAGCAGATGAATAAATAAAGTAAAATCGCTTGAAGGAAGAAAAAATGGAAAATGAAGTTATTTACTTGTTGGCTAAATAAAGATTTTGCGCAGTTTAGTCTATTTTTTTTTTGTTTTTGACAGTCTGTGGCAGCTACCCACAAGCCGTGTGGCACAGAGCCGAACAGAGAGACAAACAGATAGGCGGGCAGTCAGTCAGGCTGGCAACGCTTTTGCGCCATTTGCTGATTTTTGTCACATGTGCAACTAGCGGCTATAATTTATATAATCTAGAAAGAGAGAGAGAGAGAGAGGGAGGGAGAGCGAGAGTATGAGAGAGAGAGGTAGAAACTAGGAAAATAAAAAGAGACTAACTGAAACTGAAACTGAAACTGAAACTTAGGCAGCTGAAGATTTACTAAATCATGTTGAAATGTTTTTGCAACTAGCTGTTGCTGCTGCTGCTGGGTGTTAATGTGCAATTAGCTACGTTTTACGAACTTAGGTAGGTGGCTCGAGCTGCCAGTTCCATGCGCCAAAAATTCATTTCTCTAATGCCGCAAAAATGAAATGTGGCCGCCCTCAAAATATGTTTAAGAGGCTCGCGATCTAAGCGTTGCCCAACCGTCCCATACCCCTTGATTTCCCTAAAACTCTGCCATTTGGATGTGAATAGATTTTTGAGTAGCAACTGGTTAGTTAACCTTGCATGTAGTCTTAACTAAAGCATCAAAAGTGTTCAGTGGTTCGGTTTTTGCTATGAGCAAAACTCTCTGAACAAAGTTTTTGTTTCCAGTCTTACTCATGTGGTTTCAAGACAACAAATTCTTATTCATGATTTTCTTTTGTATAGCTTTTGTTTTATATTTATTGGGTCAACTGTTTCGGTTTGTGGCTCATGAAAAATATAAATTGTTATACAACGCGGCTTGAAACTGGCATGAAGAAATATTTCAAAACAATGTTAAAGCCTAGAAAATCTTTGCAAACATCTAAAACTTAGTAAATAATGTTTCATTGACATTGAAACCCTTCATGCTCAGTAAAAATCCATTTGACCTACAGGGTATCTGTAAAAAAAGCAAATTATAGTAAAAGCGGACTTTCGCTTGAGGCTTCAGGAAGCGAATGAGCCTCTCCAAGCTGCTGGCTACTCGAATCCGAGCTACACTGTCTGCTCTGCTCTGCTCTGCTCCGGCCGGGTCTGGTCTGGTATTACAGCAACCGCGTCCAATTAATGACCAGTTAAAGACTCTTGCTCTGGCTAAGGGCAGTCGCCAATCGCTGCTCGGCGCTGCTCCAAAGCTGGCTACGTGAGCCCAATCAAGTGCCGTGCCAGACACCTTCCACTTTGGCTCATGACGTAAGCATTTCCATCGAACTGCTCAAAAAAATGAATTTGTTTTTATTTTTCTTACATTTTTTTTGTTTTTGTCTTTTTTTTTGACAATGCTGCCTGCCAAGCGTTTCCCAGATGTCTGTCCCCCGCCGCCGCCGCTCGACTGAATTGCAAATGAAATTACATGTCTCCGATATTCGTCGGGGCTGGACCCGCCCCGCATCGGCTCGACGCGGCTTGGGGCTCTGCTCGGGGCGCTGCTTGGGGCTCGGCTTGGCTTCGGTTCGTTTTGAGTTGGATTCGGGCGGCATAATTGACCGAAATTAAGCAGACATTATTCAATTTGGTGCCGTATCTGAAGACAGCTGCTTTTGCCGGCTTCGCTGTAGCCCCCTCCCCCACTACAGCCCCATCTCTCTGCGTGCTTTGGTGTGTTAGGCTGCATCGTCAAAAGTGTTCGACATCACGTCGACACATAAACCCGACTCGCTGCCGTCTATTGCGGCATTTATGGGATAGTCATGGAGCGGAATTTCATATAGAGTAACATATTTGCCAATGCATTCCGCGGCCACAGCTCAAGTACCACTCAACATTGATTGAAACAAACGAATCGAAACCCCAAAAATTGCCTACTCGACCTGACACTCGATGACCCATTGGTAAATGATCTCATGACTCTGCCAAATCCATTATATCAGCTGTGAACTATTTTTTTTTGTTATCTCTATCTATAGCTATTAGAGCAAATCAAATTGTATACATTTCTGATCTGCATTGACTTGAGGCATGTCGGTCTCTTACTGCTCTCATGCTGGCCATAATTGGGAAACCGTTTAGCCTGTATAAATGTTCGGCTCAGCAATCAACTCTTCATATATTGAAAATATCTTTATGAAACGAGTTTTTGCTTACAGATAAGATAAGTTAAAATTATAATGAACTAAGTACATTTATTTTTAATATCAATAAACAGAATTTTATTGGATGGAATATTTTATGACATTAACGTTTAATATAATGTTGGTCCCTCTGAAACATGCAATTTTACACTGATCACAAATCGCTTTTCAACAAATATAATTTAAATAGAAAAATTATTTTAAATAAAAATTTCAGGAATTTACAAACCTTGCTCTGATGAAATGTCAAATCAAACTTAACGTTAATCAATTATCAGCTATTAAATGGCTTGCCAAATAAAGCTGTGTTAACAGCTCAAAGTTGTGAAGCTCTAAAAAAATAACTCTTGAATCATAAAGGTCCGAATTTATTAAAGATTGAGTTTGAGTTTTTTCTAATTTCTAACGATCTGAAAGTCGAGACATTTGAAATCAGACTTCTCATTGTCAGTTGGTCAGTTTGATAATCAAATTAAAGACTTTTAGTGCTTCACTATGAAAAGCCCTATTCAAGTTTCTGTTGAATGCGCAGCATTCGTCTTATTTGATTTTAATAGCTGCAAATGGATGTTGCAACAGCTTGTGTCAAGTCTTCTTCGAAATGATGTTGGCCTGAGCTACGTGTTGATCCTCACAGACAAAAAGCTGCGTTTATCACGCCTTGCAACAGACATCTCCGATGAGCACAACTACCTGCCGGGCAGCCTCTTTCACAACAACAACAACAGCAACAACAAAATGTGCCAATTAGTTTTGCGTTCCCTGTTTGCGTGTTGCATTGCTATTGCCCCTCAGCCGATTAATGACCCAAATTCGCAGCCGCACTGACCACAGACACTTTTGACCACTTCGCACTGTGTGTCATCATCATAATTATTATTATCATTATCATCTGGCGTTTCCTCATTATGACCAGCTCTGGCTGTTTACTTTTGGATGTTTACTATTTCGCTTTTGCCGCGGACCATCGTCTTTGGCATAACACTTTCCATTATATTTTCGACTCACGTACGCCGCATCGTGTTTTTTTTTTTCATTTCTTTTGCGTTTTGCCAAACCACGCCCGACCCGATCAGACCCGCCGCGTCCCTTTGTGCAGCCACCGTTCGCCCTCAACTGTTGGCCATAGTATGACTTGGCATTTCGCTTAAATCAAATCAAATATTTACTTTGGGTCTTGGGCGTTTGTCTAAAGGGCATTATATAAGAAGCGCCTTGGGTGGTTTATGACCAGCTCAGCTTTGCGCTGAGTGCACAAATACCCTGTACTTATAAAGATGACTGCGGGCGAAAAGCGAACAATTCATGCGATCCGATTCATTCGTGCGCAACAAAATGCATGCGGTATGTCTGTGTGTATATAAGGCCGCATACAGGGTATCTGCCAGTCAGGCATGCTTAGCTACATAACATTCTTTTTATGAGCGCATGCGAATTGCCAATTGTAAACTTTTGATTGGGAAACGAGTGGGTCAGGCCAAAAATTAACGCTGCGTCTTGCAATTGAAATGGTTAATCAACTGGGCCATGCCCGAGCGTATTGATCGAGCGCATTAGCTAATCGATGTTAGCCCGGGCAGCTCAACTAAGTCAACTAACCGACATAACTGCCTGTTTTAACTGTTGTTTGTGCCGTTTCCCCGGCTGACACCTACGAAATAAAACGTGAGCGCTGCCACAAGTGTCGTCAATGCGTTACTTTTAGTATGTTAACCTTGGCACAAATCAACAGCAATAGGTGGGACAGAAAATCAGAGGGATAATGCGAGATAGAGAGAGAGAAACGTTCGCTTACGAGCAGGAAATACTTGATAGCCACGCCCCAGCGGCGGGCGCGCGGTTAGTCACGGAAATCATTTTATGATTCGCTTTGATTGCCAGTCAACTTTGAGTAATTTGACATTTGGCCAGGCTTTTAATTTTGCGCCAAATGCCGGAAGCCAAAACAGTTAAAATGGCCAACGTCTCGTATACGTGACAGCTGCAAGCGATGCAGACTGCAGTCGCACTCGCAGCGGCTGTGTGAATGTGCCAAGTGGGCTGGGTTGCTGGACTAGCTTATTCAATCAAGTGCAGCATACGTTCGGGTGGGAATTGTTAATTATAGTTTGCGCAGCACAGGCACGCTGTCCCTGATTCCTGAATGAGTACTGTTCAAGAAAATATTAATGAATACGTATTATAGAGTTAAGAAGTAACTGCAGCAGTTGCTGTACAAAAGTGTTGCATACTTTCGAGAGCGATGAAAAATTATGTTTATTTTACTTTTTTATATTATTTATTTATATTTGCAATCTGTCATATAAAACAAGCACCAAATTTTAATTATATTATTATAATTATATATTAATTATATATTATATCACATATAAAAATGTGGCTTAGAGCACAGAGATAACGATGTGAAAGATGCAGCGTGTGATATATGCTTAGACGGCGGTTGACGGAGGCTGTCGTCAAGCCTGTTGATGGCAAGAGGCTTGCTGTATCTGTGAAGGCGTTCGATGTGGGTTTTGTTTTGCATCCAAGAGACTCCAAGCTCTATGTGGATTTCCTTGCTTGAGTGGAGTAGATATGACGAGAAAATAAGCAATGATTAAATAACTTCAAATTGAAAACTGTGCAAACAAATTAAAGAGTCTGTACTAAAATCACGTCTCTCATTAACGAATTCAAAGTTTCCAACACAACAAACGAATATATTTTTATACTCCGTTTCGTGAGCATATCAAATGAACGAATTTTGCTGATAAAAAGTATTGCATACTTGTAAGCGCGGAGTTGAAATACAATAAATACTGTGTGTTCAGGCAATATTTATAGAAAACGAGTAACAAAATATTAAAGTAAATTGAATAATGTATCAGCATTAATTATTTAATTATTTTGCTTATTATGGGTTCTTAAACAGTTAGCAGCCAACGTAACACAAGGCAGCCTCAGCGTTGATTAGAAAAAAACTGTTGCATACTTGCAGGCGGCAGCTTGAAATTCGAATGGAAAACTCAATTTAAAGATGAAAAGTTTTTATTCATTACGAAGTAAAAAAAAAAAACAAATAAAAAATGTATGAATTAGCATTTAGTAATATCAAATAGCAATAAATAAAAATAGTTATATAAATACTAAGCAGACAAATAAGATATTAAAATAATAAAATAATTGCAATTATCAAATAAGACTTAACAACTAAGCAAGACGTTGTTTTGCAGCAACAACGAAAAAAAAGAGCAAGAGATTAATAATAATTAATTACACACATAATTGACTAGTTGATTAAATTAACAGTAGCCATGGAGTACAGCTAGCCAGCGGCTGCTACGGCCGGTGCACGGCGTGCGCCCCAATCCTCTTTGATCATGTCCGATGCCTTCTCGCCGATGGCTATGACCGGCGCATTCGGATTGCCGTTGACAATGGTCGGCATGATGCTGGCGTCGACCACGCGCAGTCCCGAGACGCCGTAGACCCGCAGGCGTGGATCGACAACGGCAGTAACATCCCAGCTGGGGCCCATGCGACAAGTGCCCGACGGATGGTAAATGGTGAATGTGAACTGCTTAATGCAGCATGCCCAATACGTGTCCGATTGGAACGGCAGATGCCGGCAGCCGGGCAACGGTATGTTATGCAGCCGTGAGCCGAACCGCTGGAAGGCCTGCGTGTTGGACACATTGATGGCCAGCTTGATGCCCTCGACCAGCACATTGATGTCCTGCTGGTGCGCAAAGTAGTTGGGTATCAGCTTTGGCGGCTGCTGTGGATTGCGCGAATTCAAGCGCACCCAGCCGCTGCTCTTGGGTCGCAGCAGGAGCGGCAGTATAGACCAGGTTTCGCTGTGCTGAAGCGGCTTGTAGACTGTGTTATAGAAGCCATCCCTTAGATTCAAGATCTTGCGTATCTGCTCGCCGCCATCAGAGTTGATCGAGCTGGGCAGAAAGTGAAACTGTACGTCTGGCCAGTCGACCGCTGGATCCTGATATTTGGTATTCAAGAAGGCGACGCCCTCGACGCCCGAAAAGGTCATAGGTCCGCGCTCCCTCATTATGTACTCCATGGAGACGGGTATGGTCTGGAAGCGATTCCGCGTTACGGTCAGTGGTGCATCCACTACAAACGTAAGTCCGCCCAGACCCACGTGATCCTGCATGTTGTTGCCCACCGGCAGATCCGATATAACGGGAATATTGTGCTCCTGCAGATGTTCGGCCGGACCAATTCCGCTCAGCATCAGTAACTTTGGCGAGTTGAGCGCTCCGGCACTGAGGATAACCTCGCGTCTCACAAACACCAGCTGCTTGCGGCCTCCCTTTATATACTCCACGCCCACAGTACGCTTATCCTTGTCGAGCAGCAACCGTGTTGCCTCCGCGTGGAGCAGCACATCCAGATTCTTACGGAGGCGCACGGGGCGTATGAAGGCTTTGCCGGTGCTGCAGCGGGACCCGCGGCGTATAGTGCTCTGGGTGAGCATAAATCCCGTCTGCTTGGCGCCATTTATGTCCCTATTCTCATACCCCATCTCAATGCCCGCCTGCAGAAAGGCGATGGAGAGCGGTGTTCGCCACGGTGCCTCCTGCACCGTCAAATAGCCGCCCGTTTCGTGATAGGGTGTGGCCGCCAGGTACGGATTGCGTACGTCCTCCGATTTTAAAAAGTACTTGAGCATGTGATTGTAGTCCCAGCCGGGATTGCCCAACGAAGCCCAGTGATCGTAGTCGTTCTTCGAGCCGCGCACATAGACCATGGCATTCAGTACGGAGCTGCCGCCGAGCACCTTGCCGCGTGGCCAGAAACAGCGATCGCCCTTCATGGCCTGGCAGTATTGGCGCGTCGATGAGGGCGTCGTCTGGTACTTCCAGTCCAGATCGGTCAACTGCAGATAGCCCGCCAGCGCGGGCACATCCGAGATCTCCGTCTCATCGCCACCCGCCTCCAGCAACAGCACCGTCCAGTTGCGCACCTCACTCAAGCGATTGGCCACCACAGCGCCAGCGGAGCCACCGCCAATCACAACGAAATCATATTGGCGACGTATCTGCAACGATTCAAAGTGTGATTATGGGCTTAGCTGGCAATTGCCTAATGTTTTGCTTGCTGATCTTTGCAGATCACTGAGTTACAGTTCCTGTGGCAAATTTCCCAGCTCTTCTACAGCTGCTTCGCACCGTCTTTCTGATATGTAGAAGCTCACTTTCTGTCTTTCGTACTTTCTCAAGGGGTCACACAAATTTCTCTTGCTTCTGTACAGTCAGCTTTCATTTCAAGCAACTATAAGTCTTTTCGGACAAGCGAAATTACTTGGTGTTTCCATATTTGTTCCGGCTTAGCGGAAGGTACACAGATACATACAACAATAAATCAATCTATCATACAAAATTATAATTCCACCTATGAAATCATTAGCTTAGGCCTCTGTAGTCAATATTTATATTTTGATTTTCCTTAAGAACAAAGCTGTGGTTACCTGGCTACACCTTATGTTTCCAGAGACTTAAGAGCTAAGAGTTGAGACACTTCACTTACGATTGATGGCTCCTGAACCTTGTTCTCGGGATCGACGCTTTGATAGCGATAGTAGTTCATGCCGATCGCCAGTAGCGGGATCATGCCAAGCAAAGACGTCATTGTGCCAAACGCCATGTTTCAGTAATTGTCAAATCCAAGGATCCTCCTGACTATTCCTGGCCGCAACGACTGCGTTCGTTGAGCAATTGGAGCTAACACTGGCGCGTTGCTTGCTCGCTGGATTCGAATGTGGATAGCCGAAGCTGTCGGCGGGCGCACTGGCCGACAGTGTTGAGCTGGCCGAGTCGCCGCCTCCTAATATTTTGGGCGTGTAGTTGCGTATGCCACCCGGCCGGGCCGACTTGAAATGGGCGCGCGCCCGCTCGTCCTCCTCTAAGATGTCCAAATAGGACTTGATATACAAATGATGGCTCAGATAGTGTTTCTGCTTGTCCAGCGAACGGCCGGACTTGCTGGACAGCAGCGAGCTGGGGCAGCCGCTGCTGGAGCTGGCCGAACTGCTGCTAATCGCCGAAGAGGATAGCGAGGATAGCGACGAGCAGTGACAGGACGAGTTGTATATGCCGCTGTCCGAGCTCTGCGAACTGCTGCGCTGCAGATACGTGCCGTTCAACTTGGCGTAATGGGAATCGCTGTCCAACGGTAGGCTGCTTCGGTTCGTAACGTTGCCGGCCAGGATCTTGGTGCGCTCGTACGTCTGCTTCGTCAGATTGTACTTGTGCCGCAGTCTGTAGTTGGCGTCGTAATTGTCGGTGCTGTTCGAGCTGGAGCTGCTAGACAGATGGCTGGCGGGCGTATAGATGGGATCCTTGTAGCTCTTACGATGCGGCTGGCCACGCTTATGGTTAAGGTTAAGGTTATGGTTCAGGTTGTGGTTCTGGTGGTGGTTCTGGTTCTGGTTCTGGTTGTGGTTGTGGTTATGGTTGTGGTGTTGCTGCTGCTGTTGCGATACCTCTTGGCCCATATTTCAACTGCAATATGGACAGAACTGCAAGGCGAAACGATAGTTATTAGTGTTGGAATGATACTTGAAATCTTATTATAACGCTTCTATTATATAAGTAAAGACTTGAGTATTGAGGCAACCTATACCGAAATAGAGGAAATCCTTCAAGTGAGATTAATGTTAAACATTTTTGTTTTGTTAGCTGAGTTGTCAGCGAAATAAGCTGCAAATGTTTTGGGCATTGGCTTTAGGCAACTCCGTGGCTCATAAAGCTCAGCTAATTAGGAATTTCCTTGCTCACATCAAGACGTTGATTCAGTATAAAGCACTTCCAGGCTAAGACTTAGCCTTAGTTGATGTTATAGACGAGTGTGCATGTTGCTCTGGCTCTTTAATGGAACATATGCCCAGGTTGGAGCTCGTTATATCATCATTTTTGACCATCTGCGTCTCTTACGCTCATTCTGTGGCACATACAACGCTGTCTTAAACTTCTTCTATCACGTAACGAGAGCTCTGAACTAGTTAATTATTAACGGGCTCTTCGCCGCGGAAACGATGACGTCTCTTTTGCAATCCAATTGGCCAATTGTTGACGTTCATTTGCATGGCTAGTATACAGATGCCGCTACACGCGCTGGCAAACAAAAGACTTAGGCAACGAACTTGTTTACATTTTTCGCAAGCAAAACGAAAAACAACAAAACTTGAATGAAAGAAAAAAGGTTATCAAATCACAGATTGAAAAATCAAATTCGAATGATGTCAAAACGGCATCTCATTAAAGACATGCGCGATTGCCTCTAACTCGATCTCACTCTCTCACTCTCTCTCTCTCTCTCTCTCTCTCTCGCTCGCTGTGCTGCGATTATGCGATGCGATGCGGTTCAAGTTTTTCAAGTTCAATGCCGCCAGGCGGAAAAGCGCAACTTTGCATTGCATTTTCTGGCTTGTTTCTGTTTTTATTATTATTTTGTTGTATTTGTTTGTTTGTTTTATCTTTTTTAGCTGTGGTAAAATGCAATTTCGTTATTTGGTTTATTTGTCCGAATGTCATTTGTGGCCGCCTGTTCCGAGTGTCAGCTTTAATTGCTGTCCGTTAGACGCTGCTGTGGTTTTTCCAGTCTCTTCAACATGTTGTCGCGCTCGATTTAAACGATACCAGTGAAAGCCAAACCCCACACAGGGTGAGAGGCAGACAACGATAGTGCGGGAGAGAGGAAGAAAGAGACAGGGCGAGACAGAGGGAGAGCACGCGATTGGCTACTACTGCAACTTCCTGCTCTTGGAGCTAGTCAAAAGTTTTTGGCTTTACTTTTAGATTTTTATATTTGGCACTCAGACAATCCAAAATTTGTGGACGAAATAAACAATAAGTCGCTTGGCGCGTTTGGCCGTCTTCGCGGTTCGCTTGTAACTGAGCCACAAGCCGACTACAAAAATTCCAATATTTCGAACACAAAAGCGCCGTTAAAAACCCAAACGCAACAGCACAAAAAAGGAGAAGAAAAAACAGCAAGCGCCGAACGCGTTCACAGTGCAACATGTTAATTTATGCAACGCCCTTGGGACAGACCCCATTTGTGATTTGGGCCAACTTCATCTTCATCTCCATCTCCATCTTCATCGTCAGTTTCGACTTCAGCTTTATTTCATTGGCCGTTATGATGCAAGCTCTACTATTTGTTTTTTTGGCTTTTCTCATTCATTGAATTGTTCGGCTCAGGGCTTTACATCATATATAACAATATGTATATAGAGCCCCCATACGCCCCTTCTCAGCACCTACTCCGAGCGAACTACAGCTATAGCTCCAGTTAACTGATGAGCAGCTGTCGATTGTCCGTTGTAGCTGTTGCTGTTGTTGTTGCTTATGCAATTTACACATTGTTAGAAATTCAGTCTGGCTCACATGGGCAGACGCTATAACAGTTGGGTCTATCTGTCAATTATGATTTGACAGCTTTTAATTATGACTGCGTTTAGTTTACTGCGTATAATTGATGACATTTGGCTGTTTATCTTTGTTATTGTTTGTTTGTTGTTTCGGTTTTTGGCTTCGGCTGCGGCTTCCTCAGTGGGTCACACTCGGCCATCTAGCTGCCAACAGCCAACTGACAACTGCAGGTCTTGACACTTTCTCACTTGAGTCACGCTCGTTGCGTATTGAAACACACAAAAATAAAAAGAAATTAAAACGCGTTACTAATTGCCCAGCTGGCGTTAGCCCAGCTTTGTTTATTAGTTAGTTGGTCGCTTAGCAACTGACGCCAAGTCCCGTTCATATTTCCGGATGCATTGGATAATGCTGCGGCACATTAGCCAAGCGAGTGCATCGACAATAAAAGCTAATTGTCTGTTGCACTAGTTATCGATAACAACGACGATAAAAATTTGTCTGTTGCCTAGTTATAACGAAAAGCGCAACAGGGTGGAACGCATTGAAGACCTGCTAGATCTAAAGCAAAATTTATCGATAACCGATGTAGCAATACTTCTACTTGACTGTAAAAATATTTTGTTATCGATAACCTGAATTTCCAAACAAAGCTATCAATGCATATAAATTTGATTTGAAGAACTCTCACATTAGCTGATTTTAGTATAAAGTGTGTTATCGATAACTATTTTATTTCTCAAACTTTGAAATTTATCATAGAAAACTAATATAAACATGCTTTGAAAGATCTATAAACTATATTTATTACAAAGAGATCAAAAACAGTATGTTTTATGTTATCGATAACATTTATGTGTTTACCGATTGGTGTGTTCTATTTAAACGTTTTCGATTCTTGATTTATAGTTAGATTATCAGATCAGCTTGCACAATATCTAAGAGTTTGTAGTGATCGTGTTATCGATAACAGTTGTTCTTGTGCCTATTTTTGCTTGCTTTCTTACGTCTAGTATGCAGCTAATTACTGCTAGCAAAACTGCAGGCTGATAACATATACGTGACGATGTGTAAAATAAAAGTTACTGTTCTTTGAGTATATGTTATCGATAACATCAAACTGGTTAGCAATCGCCTAGTCAGCCTCACAATGTAGCTATTTGTACTATCGACATCATTTTGCACAAAACTTATCTTTGGCTCAGCCAATTTTGGTGCGCCTATCCGCCCAGCCATAAGGAAAAATCTCTGATGGAACATGTAATCGATAAAATCGAAGCCATAAATTCAATGGTTTTTTCCCCATTGTCCGAACATGCAACATGCGCGACATGTGACAAGTGGTTGTCGCCTTTTGCTTTTCCAGTTTTCCTGCTACGCCTTGGTCTATATCTGCCGAGTTGGCTCTGAACTTGATTGCTGCCAATGCCAATCAAGTGGCGCCCGAGCAGGGACATTTATACATTTTTTTACAAATTTCTTTCGTTTTTGTTTTCGTATTTTGGTGCTGTTGATATCTTTGAGACGCGTTTCTGTTTATCGGCGTTTACTTTCCTTTCGGCTGGTTTCTGCGTTTAATCGTTTTTATGCAGCAGTAGCCGCATGATCGACTATTTATAGCCTCGACGTGCACAAATTGATAATAATTTGCGCGCGCAGGTGCGAGGCGGCGCCAGCGACGGCAGGTAGAAAGTGTTTGCCGGCGGGCATGTTCGAGATGCTCAAAGGGAAGTCAACTTGGACTTCGGCTTGGGCTGTGCAAGAGCGATTGTTATTCACAAGTGGAATTACATAAGAACGCGCACAGCCGGCATGCGAATGAGGCAAAGAACGTGTGAAGCAATGGTGATGCAACGGCAGTGGAACGAAATGGAACGTCCACATCATAGAGAATACTTCTATGAAACGATATACAAAGAACTGAACTGCAGTTTATGGACATACTAAAGAATAGTTTAAGCAATATAGAAACCTATGATATATGAAACTCTAGTTTCATATTAATCTGACTATTAAGCAAAACTCTTAAAATATTAAAACTGCATGGAAAGGAATGAAAACTATACAAATTATATAAATATCAGATATAAACTAAAGCAAATGGCATATTCATATAATATGGCATAGCAATGGGATTGAAATAAAACTGAAACGAAGAATCTTTTATTGAATTGAAATAGTGGGAGGATTATGAGGGACGAAAATATTAAAGTAGAGACATGTAAAGGCAATAAAAAATTAATAAAAATTTAAATTAAATTAATGAAAATGTAAATATAACAATAAAATAATTTAAATATGCCGAAGGCCGATCTAAAAATATTTTTTTTATAGGTATATGGAACTGCTAATGCATGGAATGAAGTTACAAGACAGAACATGGTAGTGCAAGGGAAAACAAATTAATTAAATTTTATACGTTTCAATAGACTTTCTATATTGATAAATATACAGATAGACAGATGGATAAATAAATAGGAAGATAAATATATTTCTATATATAGAAAAGTAGATATATGACATGTACATGTGTGATAGATAGGAAGATACATGGATTGCTAGAAAGATAGATCTATAGATAGGTTGATGCATATATAGCTAGATAGATATATATAGAGAAAGAAAGATAGTTATATAGAAAGTTGTAGGCATAGATACATAGCTATAGGGCTAGTCAGAGAGATAGATAGATAGATAGACAGACTTATATACAATGATATCAATTGAATAATTTATATACAAGTCACATAGCAATCATATGGAAATGGCCAATAAAATGCATTTGTAATGATAATTTAGCGTGTTTTGGCATTCCGTATCGGAAACGCTATCAGAAATTGAATTAAGACTCAAAGTAAAGATTACATAAACGAATTGCAAGCGTTGCGCGCTTTCCAAAAAGTGAAAATTAGGACAAGTAAATCAACTGCGCGGATGGCTTAAGTAGCTCGTGTGTGTGCCAGTGTGTGTGTGTGTGTGTGCGTAGTGTGTGTGCTTAGTACAAGTCACTTTGTCAACTTACCTCCGCTTTTTGTCGCTGTCTTTGTTGTCTTTGTTGCTGCTGCAACTGCAACTGCAACTGCTGCGGTGCTGCCTCGTATGCGGTTACCACAAACGCAGCCGCTTACTACTTTCCTTTGTCTTACACATTTTATACATTGATGTATATATATCTCTCTGTATATATCTATATATATCTATATATCTCTCTTCACTTTTCTTACTTGGCGTGCAACGTCTTAACAAAAAATAAATAAGAAAAAAATTGCAAACACAAAGCGAAAACTTTCGGGTGTACGGCGCAAAGTTCACTTGATTCCTTTGCAGAGCACGCGTGATTATAGCTGATTTCTAGATTATCTTTCTTTTCTCAAACTTGTATTTTATTTACTTTTTATATAATTGTCGACAGTCACGACGAGAGTTGGCGACGGCAGCGAGCACTGACTGTACGATACGCACGCCACGGGCTCGTCTTGTTCAATGAGCAACTCGCTGGAGCGCAGTCCACACTCGAGCTGCCTCCCAAAAAAAAAAAAAAAACAAAGCCAAAAACCAAAAAAAAAATCACGAAAAGCTCCACGCTACGAGCTTTGACCATTGCGGCTGCACTTTCGTTTTCATTCGTACGCGCCAGCGTCTGGCCCCTCGGCTGCTCCTTCGTCAACGTCTTTGTCTGCGCTCTTCGGCTACGTGCGCTGCCCAACGTCTGAGCTGGTTTTCTTTCTACTTCTGGCTCTTTCTTTCTTTCGTTTTTCTTACTTTCTGCACAGCTTTTGCTGCAGCTTGAAGCTTTCTGCTCCAAGCTTTTGCTCACTATTGACTTGATCGTTATTGTAGATCAACTCTTCAGTCCACTACCCAAAAACTGATTCGGCTGGCAATAGTTGGCAATCATTTTGATACACTTTCCGAACGGGGCTTGTGAACTTCATCAGCAAGCAAATTACATTTACAACTTTTCAGCGTTTTCATATCACTTTTTATGTACCTTCAGGTTGGGTTCATGTCAAACACATTTGCGATTTCTTTGTGAAATTTAATGTGAAACCTGACTAAATACCCTATGTACAAGAAAACGTATACCCTATACCATACTTAGCTAGTTTTTATTGAATCTCTTTTCGTTTTTTTTTTTGCTTTTGCGACTTCACTTAGTGATTCATTAAGTGTTGAGCGCACACATTTGATATGCAAAGAGACATCGATATCTTTCATTTTCATCTTCCTCTTCTTCATTCATATTTGATTAAGCATAGTCATATGCATCTGTTCATCTGCATGTCTCTATAGATAAGTCGCTCAGTTTTGTGGCCAATTTGACCAATTTGGTGTTTGAAAAACTTGATCGTTTTTTAGTATATTTGAAAATAAATTTAATTTAAATTTTAAATTAATTTTAATTCTTAATAATAAACAAAATATATAAAATTTGATACGTGTTCAGTTGTTCAGTTCTTAAGTATCCCAAGAGCAGTTGGGCTGATATATTAAATGATTAATATAAAAATCATATAAAGCTTTCGTATAGAATTATCTCCAATACTTAAAGGTTCTCCAAGACTTAAGCTTATCGGCTTAGTGCATCCTTGTTCTGGATTTCTCTCATTGTTTCACACATTTATCTGAATCATAGACTCGTTAACGCTGTCTCTTCTATGGGTTACACTCCACTGCAATCAACTCATAGTCACTATCACCTTCAGATCTTTTCGTTTTTCCCATAGTCCAGTTTAGGCCTCTCTTTCTTTCACCCATGCTCTTTCTCCCTTCACCATTTTCTCTCTTTCTGGCACTCGTTGTAAGCACAGCTTTAATATTTTTCTCGAAGTTCACGTGCAGAGTGCAATGTCTTCCAGCTGAAACGTTGAACGACCCGCACAGAGCGAGAGGAAACCCACACGACGCTTTCGCATGGTGGTAAACCCACTCTGTACCGCTGCCCACAATTTCAGCTGCTCCACACTGTCAACACAGCTGGCTTCTTCATTCATTCATTTGTTCATTCATTAACTCATTCAAGTGGCTTGAAACGTCACGACGCGTCGTTTCGGCTGCCATTCGTGAACTCTATTTGCCGTTTGCTGTTCGCCATTCGCCGAGTGTGGAGCATCTATGGCCTGGTTGAACCACAGCGCCAACATTGAACTCCAAGCACCACAACTTACAAAGTTAAACCGAGTTAAATATGTTTTACCTTGCCGCTTCCGGCATGTCCCAGCCATCGGCGAGCTGCGCCGCATGGCCAAAAAGTTGACATTGAATGCGTAGTATTTTTTTTTCGGTTTTTATATATATATATTTTTTTTTTTTTTTTGGTTGAAGTTGGCAACTTTCGTTTCGCAAATTTTTGGGGTCCAAAAACTCAACCAGCCAGTCAGTTGGAGGCAGCATAAATATTTATGCGTTGCACTTGAGAGCGTTCCTGGCAGCAGCCGCAAAAGCAAGCCGCCCCTCGCCTGATCTGCCCCCACAGCCTACCTCTAGCATTGGATTTATGGCCGCTTTCCGCGACCCAAGTCGTCGGGCTGGACTCGAGGAGTCCGAATAATCATAGCAGCCATAATCGAAATAAAGAAACCAAATCAGAATGTTCATGCAGCTGGAATAGAGTATACCCTGTTTTTAGTTTGATAATGGATATAGAAGAAGCAAGAGAATGTGGTCAAGCTTTCAAATATTCAGAAGGAAATACCTTAACTGCCTTAGGCAGCTTCTTGTTTGAGCAGACTTACACAGAGTAAAACTTTTTTAGTTCTAGTTTGCCAGCTCTGACTTGAGCAAAAGGTGTAAGTCTAAGGGGCACTTAGTTCCAATTGAGGTGTGTCTTCCTGGATGCTGATGAAAGTCTAAGGGAAATTACGTAATGGTGCTGCAGGGCTTTGAATGCGTAATGAATGTTAAAAAGTTTGGAGTTTGAATTAGATTAAACTGCCACTACGACAGAAGCTCACATTAAACTTTTTATACTAGTTGCCGTACTAAAAACTTCAATATAAATGAAAAGAATACGAAGAAAAGAAACTTGTACAAAATGATACCTCAGCGAATCGCAAGGTAGATTCCATAATTCTAGATTACTATTGGGCTGCTTTTCTATAAGTCTGCAAAGATATATTAAAGCATGTTCATGAAAAACTGTAAGCAGCTGAGTAATATACCCCGTCAGGCTGTTGCCAGCAAAGTATTACAACTGCACTGTAATTATATTTCATTTTGTTAACAAAATCATCGACCAAGCCTGGAGCCAAACACAATGCATTATTCAATACATATATGTATCATTGTTCAAGCATCGTTAAGTTTTTTTGCCAGCCCAGCCCCTAGCGGCCTAACAGCTCGGCCCCGTCTCCAAAGATCTCCTGCGTAAAGCCTAATTGCAATCATCTTCGAAAAGAGTTCGTAATTGCAATTGAAATCGCTTCGAAATTCCATTTAACGCTTCCCCGGCGCATCTAATTGGATAACGCATTGAGTTTACTTATTTCTTAGTTAGGTTTTTGTTTTTTCTTCTTTTATTTCAGCTAATTTACGCACCCATTGTTTGTAAAATGAGGAAAATTATATGTATTACTTGGTATTAGTTGCTGTCCAGATTGCGTAACATCTACCTGGAGCATTATTTAAAAAACCATTCGGAAATTCGGCAAAACATTTCCGGCGAAATAAAAATACTTAAAATTGTAAAATTGCTGAACTAAGGTTGCCTTTTCCTTTGCTATTATAGAAAGAAGCAATTCTTTTGCTCATTTACCGAACAGGTATAGCAGCAGGCGTGCCAGCACTGTTAAGTTGGCTCGATATATATCGCTTTGCACATCATTCGTCAGCTCTTGACACTAATATCGATGCGCAACTGTACTTTTTGATCCCTATCAAATTTACAAGTGAAACACGTCCCGAACAGCACCCCACAAACGTGTGTTTGATAGAGCCGACGTGAGGCTCTAGCTGGCAACAAGACAAATTTATATTGCGAGGTTATTCGACGTGTATTTAGCTGAAACAATAGTTGACAGTGGAACAAATTTGCTATTGCATGGAGAATAATACAATATATTTGTTTGAGATACTACACTTAACTTATTTCT
Organism: Drosophila hydei; assembly: GCF_003285905.1. NCBI lineage: Eukaryota > Metazoa > Arthropoda > Insecta > Diptera > Drosophilidae > Drosophila > Drosophila hydei. Next base: position 1,580,962 of record NW_022045696.1, on the reverse strand, counting down.
TAACTGAGTTAATTGAGATGCAAAACTTTATGCTGAAATGTTTGCCTTTTTGTTAAAAACCTTATATTGCCATGGCTACACAAGGAGTATCTTTCGAGCATGGAACACAAGTGTTTACCGTATGTCCTTGATCGTTTTGACTTTGGCGATGATCAGCAACTCCAATACTCTCACGTATTCTACTTGAAGGCGCCAGGAGCGCTCCGTCAGGGCAATGTGCACATGCTTGAATTATCTTTATATACAGAACAGCAAAATCATACAATAATTGTTTATAATCTGACATTCGAATTGTGAATCTGATTTTTACTTGTCAAATGTGGTTAGTCAAATTGAAAATTTGTGGCTTTTTTATAGGGAAATATAACAATAATCTGGCATAGCTTTTCTGGTCTAATCTAGAGTAGTATATAGCTAGTTCAACTACTTCCACTAATAAAATAATTTAAAAAAAAAAAAAACTCCGATTATATTGATGCTTTGCCCAGCTCGGAAGTGGCTTTAGGTTTTGTATGTGCATTAGAGTTTTGAAGTTTAGATTCTAAAGAAGTAAACAATTTATTATTTCCTTTCAAAATCAATTTTTATTTGAAACTTAGACGTGATGTGAGGCTCCTCTCGCATATTGTTATTATCAGTGAATTAAAGTCTAAAAAGTCTGTTACTGAAAGTAAATATGCAAAGTATAAAATAAAATATAAAATGCTCAAAAAAAAAAAAAAACTCTTGAAAGTAGGCTAAACAAATACTAAAGTGCATCCTATTAACTTAAATATTTGTAGTCAAAAAATTAGCTCAAAATAGGTTTCTTAATTATTTATATAGCATACTTTCAAATGCGACTTAAGTTAATTTTTTTCTTCTTTTTGGAGAAAAGCTTTTAATGCTTCATATATTTTTATGAAATTTTTAATTTAAAAGCCATGACTGACATTTCAAAATTTAATTTTTATTTCAGGTAAGCTTTAAAGCCGAGCTCAGTTAAGGTTTGTGTCACCGCTGCTGCGCGATTTGGGTTCGTGTGCTAGCTAAGCAAGCGCAGGTTTGAAATGCACTGCAAAACACCGCATAAAAACAAGTAAGAGTGCTCTAGTCTGGTGTGTCCGACTAGGAGATATCTAAACCAAAGCTTCTGGTTCAAGCTTTCTACGACCCTTTTATATGCACAGCACATTTAATACAACATTTGTTTGTTTATTTGTTTACTCATTTATTTATTCGTTAGATATAACAACTATTCCAATACAAATAGATAATATACTTCGTATCCAACTTACTTGCTAATTGAGGTGTTTTGTTTTTGTTTATGTTTTATCGTCAATCGAAAGGTTTTTGTTTTAGGCCAAAGACTAATTGAGGTACTCTAAGTGTACACGACGAAGTATAAAAAAAATGTGTTTATATTTACCATCAGACACTCGCACAAAAAAAAAATGTTTATACGTAGCATACACATACACGTATATGTATATATATATATGTACACAACAAACGCATTAGCATAAATGACTCGATATTTACAAGAAGCGCTTAGGTGACTAAGGACAACGCACAGGAGGAGGAGCTGCAAAGCGAACTAAAGTTTAATAAATTAGACACGCGACGAGAATTAACTAACTAAAAGCTAAACCCAGCCGCACAACTTGCTCCAATGACACTGACCTCAAGTAGCAGAGCTTTAGATTAATCTTTTCCAGAAGGAACGCAAAGAGCTTTGCGATGCGCGTCAAAGCTCTTCATATATAGATAAGTATAAGTGGGTAGAAGTTTGTCAATGAGGTAAAGTTTGAGAAGAGCTTTTACTTAATTCAAGCTTAAACATTTCTTTTCAATGAAGAATAAGCTGGCAAATAGCTTTAGGAATGTTGTAAATGTAAAGCTCTAACGGCTAAACATGTGGAAAATACTAGTTTTGAGGGGATTACTGATGAAAGTTTCAGATAAAATCAAGCATAATATACAAAATGAAAGCTTCTTAAGAAAAGTGAAACACGCATAAAAGTGAGAAAACACATTTAAGCTACAGTGAAGCTACATTGCACTGACTACTTGCAATTGAGCTCACGGAAACTAGTTAATTTGTCTAGCCAGTTGTGTGTCGACTCTACAGGATTAGTCTTAAGCTTAAGCCTCCCACTTTGAGCAACTGTCATTGAGCTGTTGGCTGTGCCCCGGGCCCACACCCTGCCCACCCGAGCTACGAGCTGGGCAGTGGCCATTGTCGCACGGTTTGCGCGAGTGTCTCGTTGCCCGCGACCGGGAGGGAGCGCTTCGTGCGCCACTGCTGATCCGTTGGCTTGGTGCTGGGTGTCAGCCACAGCTGCTTGATGAGATCGGCGCCCTTCTCGGCGATCATGACGACTGGTGCGTGTATGTTGCCATTGGTGATGGTCGGCATGATGCTCGCATCGATGACACGCAACCCGGGCACACCGTAGACCCGCAACTGTGGATCGACCACGGCCCAGGGATCGCTGGGCGGCCCCATTTTGGCCGTACCGCTCATATGGTATATGGTCATCGTGTATTGCCTGATGAAACAGTTCCAATACTCGTCCGTAAACAGAGTCAGGTGCTTGCAGTTGGGCAGCGGCTTGCTCCAGAAGCGTGCGCCGAAGCGCTTCATTGCCTGCGTCTCGCCAACAGCAATCGCCGACTTGACGCCCTCGCGCAGCACATTCACATCGTCTGGATGGGTGAGGTAGTTGTGGTAGAGCAGCGGGTAGCGCAGCGGATTCTTTGAGGCGAGTTTTATGTAGCCACGACTCTTGGGCCGCAGCATCATGGGGAAGATGCCGAAGACATCGCGATTGTTCACCTCGCCGAATACCTCCTGGTAAAACTCATCGGTCAGACCGTGGGCCGTCTTTACCTGCGACCCACCGTCGGACATTACCGAGGCCGAGGTCATCATGAAGTTCATGTCGGGCCAATCGTCGCTGGCATTCGCATATTTGGTATTGATAAAGGCCACGGCCTCCAGCCCAATGCTGGAGGTGAGCGGTCCATCCTCTGTGATGGCATAGCGCAGTGCTGTATTTATATTGACCATGCGCTTCATCACAATCGAGATGGGGTAGTCGATCAGGAAGGCAATGCCGCCCACCGCAATGTGATCCTGCAAGTTCTGGCCCACGCCAGGCAGGTGCTGCACCACTGGAATACCCACGCGACCCAGCTCCTCGCCATGCCCAATGCCTGACAGCATCATCAGATGTGGGCTGCCAATGGCGCCCGCTGCCATCACCACCTCCCGCGTTGCATACACGTTCTGGAGGCGTCCGTCCCTGATGAACTGCACGCCGGTGGCACGCTTCGTGTGCGGATCTGTGAGCACCTTTGTCACATGTGAGAAGAGCGCCACGTGGAGATTGGGCCGCAGTCGCGCCGGACGCAGAAAAGATTTGGCTGTCGAGCTGCGCGATCCGCGCCGCATGTTAAACTGATAGAAGCCAAAGCCCGTCTGCTGGGCGCCATTCACATCGACGATATCGTAGCCCATTTCCTCGCCGGCCTGTAGAAATGCCGGTCCAATTGGTGTGTTGTAGGGCGAGTCCTGCACCGTCCAGAGGCCACCTACAATGAATAGAATTCAGTCAAAGCTGCAGCTGTCTAGTCTAGAGCTCTGCCTTACCTGTGCCATGGTAGCGCTTATTTCGCGCCAGGTAGGGATTGCGCTGATCCTCCGACTTGCGGAAATAGGGCAAAATCTCTTCATACGACCAGCCGGGATTGCCGAAAGCTGCCCACTGATCAAAGTCGCGTCGATTGCCGCGTATGTAGAGCATCGTGTTTAGCACGGAGCTGCCACCGATTACCTTGCCGCGTGTCCAGCAGCAGCGTTTGTCCTTCATGGCCTGGCAGGCCGTCGATTGGGGCTGTGTGCTGTAAAAACAGTCAGACACAGAGAGCAAAGAGAGAGAGAGAGAGAGAGAGCAAGAGTGATAGCGAGAGGGAGGGAAGAGAAGTTGGTAGAGAAAACGTAAACAATTAGCAAATGTGTTGGCATCGCTTTCATCATTAATCAACAGGTAAACACCGCACGACAATAAAATCGCATTAGCTAAACTATTCAAGGGCCACGCCCACCCGCCAACAGACGTCGTTTACTCCCCATTTTCTCGCAGCGACAGCCACTTTGACCGCAAAAAATATCACAAGCAGCAAAACACAAAATAGTGGCTGGCAACAAAAAGCCAAATACGAGCGGCCAACAATTGTTTGCCACTGGGCAAATTTTATTACAGCATCAACAACAACAACTACTACAGCGGCAGCAACAACAATAACTAAAAACAAACAACAGTTGGGGCTTCAGAGTGTTCGCTTGGACGAAAAAGTTTATGCAATTGAAACTCGGCCCTCTAATTGTACATGATCTGCGGCATTAGTTGGCATTTAACTCGTTTGCCTTGGGCCACGAACTGTTTATAATTAAGCTACTCAAAGTACGCCGAATAGCCAAAGAAATCAAAGTACTCAAGGTACTTATTTAGCGTCGTTATTATTAGTGGCCAGGATTTGCCGGCCTTTGGGCTTGAGGCAGGCTGAAAATGTTTTCATAGTCAAGTTTTCACATAGCTATGCGTATAAGCTGAACAGGTAAGAGAGGAGATCAACTATATAGATAAGGAGAGAGAGAGAGAAAGAGAGAGAGAGAGAGAGAGAGAGAGAGAGAGAGAGAGAGAGAGAGAGAGAGAGAGAGAGAGAGAGAAAAAGACACTGAAAGAGGGAGAGTGATATTGTAAGAGAGATTGTGAGAGAGATTGAGATGAAGAAAAAATGAGAGAAACAGAGAGGTGGAGAGATTGAGCGGGAGAATGAGTGAGAAACAGAGAGATTGAAAGATGCAGAGGGAGTGACATTGAGAAGGAAAGGAAGAGAAAGATATTGAAAGAGGTAGAGAGTGAGATTGAAATTGAGCTTGAGAGACAGAAAGAAAGAGAAAGCGAGAGAAAGAAAGTAAAATGGAGAGAGGCCAAAACTAATTATTCCTCGTCTCAGAGGATCTCCTTACTCTTATTCATACAATCAGCAAAAACGAAAGTTAATTAATTTCATTGTCTTAGATGCGACTCTCCCAACTCGAGGAACTCATAAAACACATCATTTTACTTCTATGATTAATTTTCTCCTTCCTTTACGTCGGAGCTCTGTTGCCGTTAGCTGCAATTTTCCGCCACATCTCGCTTTAGCAAATGCTCTGGTTCGTTGTTGGTTTCCCATGTTAAGTCGTAAATGCTTGACTGCAATTAATTAGCAAAACACCTACAAATGTTGTCTGGCAGCCCAGGCAGCTACCATCTGCCTCGCTGGCGACATCCTCTCGCTGCGCTAATTAGTTGCATCCCTTGTCCCGTTACGCATTTGTTAAACATACAGGAAATAGCACGAACTGCAAATTAAATGACAGCAAGTAAAAAATACCATCACGAGCCAACAGCAAAACAATCAACAATGAGCTCAGCAACTGCTGTACGACTGCAGCGCAATGCATGACAGAGCAATACAGAGGAGAGCGCTCGACTAGCCCAATACCCTGTACAGTGCAAGAAAATGCAATGAGATAAGTGATAAGTTTTAATCAATATTTACATAGGTGAGTTTGCTAGTTTGATTGATTGATTGAATGACTGACAGAGATCAGACTTTATCAGAACTGAATCGCCTTCATGAGCTTCTTTAAATTCAATCAGACCCTCACGTGTCTACAGGGTATATACAAATTAAAATAAAAAGGAAACGAAATGTCAGTCGCGGAAAACTTGGTCAAGCTGCAAACAAGACGTGTGTAATGACAGAGATAGATTGCCATTGAAGATTGAAGAGTAAGAGTTTCGGATATGAAAGTGTTCAAAATGTTGTTTTATGTTGTATCTCGTTGTTGCTGCTGCTGCTGTTGCTGCTGCTGTTGTTGTTGCTGTTGCTTTATTGATGCATGCTTATACGTTGCCGATAATCTCTGTTTATTTGCTTTGATCGTTTGAGCTTATTCACGCCTTCGACATGTCGACTGGGCCCTAATTAATACGCTGGCATTTATTTCGGGGGTCTTCGTTGCCACCTGCCATGAGCCAGCTGTCATTGGGTTTTGCACCACTGTGCGCCAGCGCATTGCTGGGCGTAGCTCGTAGCTTTATTGGCTATGCGGCCTGACTCAATAAATCATTCGTTAGCTTAAATATGCGCGTTTTTCGAGTAGTTCGAGTCGCTTGGCTCGTCGGAGTCTGTCATGAAATATTAAACTTTCCCTCTGCTCTTCCACATCCCAAAAAAATCATTTACAAGTGACGTAAGAATCACGTGTGTTTGTGTGTATGTGTGTGTGCTAGCCATTTAACAGTTAGCGCACATAAACGTTACCAATTATTGTTAGCTAATTTTGGGGCCCTCTTTGAGGGCAATTATTTTGCATTTTACATATTTATGGGCGGGCGACTATTTGCTCTTTCAACTGGGCCTAGCTGGAGTCGCACGCACTGCTCGCTGGGGTGATATATTTATTTGCCAGTCATGAATGCGTATATTAACATCGAAATGAGTGCCATAAGTCAGCTCATATAGTCTACGGCTTGCATCGAAATGCCAAAGGCCTGTCTGCACTTAAATCTAGCTCTAATTTAAAAGTTTAGTTTAACGTAACAATTTACGAATTACTTTAACAATTGGTTAAGTTAACCTTTAGCTTTAGCATGCACTTTGGCGTCAACCCTAACACTATTAACTTTAGTTAACTGCGACTATTTAAAAGAGTTAGGGTTTTTTAAATATATAAATTTTATTAAATGTTTTTTAGCCCATTTGAAATATTTTAATAATTTGCTTCAGATGGATTTATTTATTGGAAAACAAATTTGATCATAATATATATATAAATATATGTATTTACATAAATATATAATTTTCAATAAATCAATAGTTTGATGGTTCGATTCTATGACCCTTGCCTAAAGGTATATCTAGAAATATTTGTATGCATTTCGTAATGCCAGCGAGGATTTAACTATGCTCTTTGCATGCAGCTAATGCTTGTAGCTAAACCTAAAGTTATTGTTACGTTAACGTCCCATTAACACTTAAAGCATTAGTTAAACACCAACTCATTTACATCATACGAGCGTTGTTTATGTCTTGAACTAATTTCCGTTTCATTTTGTGCGCGATGATTGCAAATTTAAATGTTAATTCAATTGACAGCTCGGACAAGGCATTACACACACACAGACACATTTAGATGATGTATGTGTGTCTACGCTGAAGTCAAGGTCTCGATTTGTTACATTATGCGGCGCCTGATGACAATTGCAAATATTTGCTTTGCCTGATTTGGCTGTTGTGAGCAAGTTCGTGTCCTAAGTCTTTTGATTTGCACTGGCCCCAAAGTGAGTTTAGCAGTAGAAGAAAAAAAGTTGTGAAATGTTTTAGCGCTATGTTGACGACAGGTGTATGAGTGTATCAGTTAGTATATCTCTTGCGGGCCAATCTCTTGAGCGTTTCTGCTGAGCGTTTTTTTTATAAGCTACTCACTGAAGCCTGTCGCTCGCTCACGTACAAGACGAGACGCAGGGGATGTTGATATTTTCATTGTTGTTGTTGCTTGTAGATGTTGCTTGTTTGCGTTTCATGTATTTTTGATTGGCAATTGTGCTCATTGCAATTGGCCAGCCAGGCAACCAGGCAACCAGGCAACTCGCCTCAGCTTTCAGCGCTGCTGCGGCTGCGGCTGCCGCTCTTGTTGCTGTTGCTGTTGCTATTGTTGGTGTTTCTCCGATCAGGTCTGGCGTTGTGTTTCATTTCGTTTCATGCCATTTCCAGCCTGTAACCGATTAACCCACTTTATGTCGCCCGATCCGGTTTTAGCCATTTGCCATTCGTTGCATTTAGATTGAGAAATTGTTGCTGTAGGATATGCCGGTTCAGGTGAGACAAATAATCACAGCCACCCCTCTCCCCTCGCTGTTCATTCCCCCCACCTTTGTACAATTCAATCCATGCATAAATACATTTCTGACTTATGCGCAACATCCGAGTGCAGTCGCTCGATGTCTGCAGTCAAGCGCTCAGCTTTGGGCGCTAATTACGCGCGTTGACATTTATGATTGCACGGCCTAAGCGATGTCAATTTGTCAATTTGTTGAGGTCATTCGAGCATTACAAAAATCAGCAGCAACAACAACAACAACAGCTGCAGCAGAGGCAGAAGATTTTCGACTAATCAACCTGATCTGCGGGAGACACAGGCCGAGCAAGCTGTCCGCTTTGAGTGTGTGAAATATTTTTGTATGCATCAGCCTGATGGGCGTGCTTCTAATCTGTAGGATTGTCTGCGTGCGTTGCCAAATAACCCATTATCAAAATAAACACCAAGTGTCACTGTAAACACCAACATTATTTGGTTAACAGTCTTTTAATTGCTCACAGCTGCGTAACATTCGAGTCAAATGTGGCGGGGAGCACTGTAAAAATTAACATTTGTTGATTTTCGGGCACTGCTGACCCCCGTTAGCCGAGCAGTTAGCATTTAGCACTCGCGTTACTAACATAACAACAGTTGCTGGCAATTGTTATGTGCCTGTTGGTTGCAATTGCTCTTCCTACTGTCAACAATTTTCACAAGCTCTATTTGGTCTTCGCATAAGCTTGTGAAAAGTCCGCGTTGCCATCTCACTGTGTATTGTTGTGTGGCGACGTCAAGCTATGCCAATAAATTTGAATAAATAAATAGCTGAATTTAGACAGTTTAATTTAATTTAATAAATTTGCTTCATAATTTAGTTGGCAGTGTTGCCGTCTGTTTGGTTATAATAGCTCTGGCAGCACTTGAAGACATTTTTAGCACTCAGCAGCTGCTGAGACTTGTATGCCCTTTCCACTTGCCAGGGAGTGTGCAGCCTGGCTTTTATGAGATGTGAGCAACAGACTTTGTTTCATATATCTATGAAGATTCACGCTGTTGGCAATCTGCTAAGCGTTGCCAGACAGCACAAGTTTCTGCTGTAGGCTTAAGATGACTAAGAACATCCTGAACGTGGACTTAATTACTTTATTAAGCAGAGTAAAAAATCAATCTTATAGAGCAATTTAAAAGTAGTCAAAGTCCTAGTTAACATTAGCTCTTAAATGGTTTGCTAAACTAGCTTATATTTTGATACTTTGAGTAATGTTATAAATCGACAGCTCTGCCTGAGCAGCTATTTGAAAAGCCGTAAAAAAGGCGCAAATTCTTTATATATATATATTTAAAAATGTAAGTAAATATTTCGAATACTTGACTATTTCTAAACACATGCAAATCATTGAAGTGCAACAAAGCTCGATGTGGCAAGCAGAGTATTTTTATTTCGGATAAAAGTGTTCACAGTATTCGAATCTTGTTGATTGCGGCAGCAGACGAAAAAACAGTAAAAAAAAAAACAATATATTAACGATGCCAGGGATTATGCTGGGCGCCCATGGGGACAGGGTACTGGCCTTAGCCGAAGCGCTTGTTGTTGTAGATTGGCCGCCACGCGAAAGTGATGCAATGGCGCGGAAAACAGGCGCCGATTGCCACACGCTCCATTCCAGTGTGTGGCTGTGTGTGTGAGTGAGCGCTGTGTGTCTATTTTGTATGGATTTGGCCGGGAGGCAAGCGATCTGGGAATCGACAGGAGGCGGGCGGGCAGGCAACTGCCCCGCTCTGTTGCATTCAATTACAAGCAAATGCAGGCGAAGCAAAGCCGAAATGAAATGAAAAATGGAAATGCTGTTCGAATTGAAAAGTGTGCATGTGCGTCTGCATGGGTGTGTGCGTGAGTGTGAGACTATGGTAATAGCTTGTGGTCGCATGCTAATGCCAATGGAATTCTGACTGGCCGAAAAAAAAAAAAAAAACTCGAAAAAAAAGTGAAATTTTTGTGGCCGCTATGGGGCAGGGTCCAAGTCCAGAGCCCAGCCCGGCTCGATGCGGGCCCTGCCGAAAACAGTTAAATGGATTACGGTATTGAAAAGCGTTCGAACAATACTAAACATCGGCTCATGAATAATAAGCAGACAGGTGGCTGGCAGCAGCTGAGCCAACGACTTGAAGACTTACAAAATCTGAGATATACACAACTGTTCCTAACGGTAGCGTGTTCTAATTTTATTAGAGTTTTCATTGAAGAGTCTGTGAGTGCCGGGCAGGTGAGACATTAATTTCTTTTAATTGCAAACTCGCTTTTTTTGGAAAGGGGCCGAGGGGGCGTCTTCATTCTACACAAGATGCAGGTCACGTAGGCAGCGCGAGCGAATGTTGTCTTGAGAGCTTTGCCATTAATGTAGAAAAGTAATCGTGCTAACAATGCTCGACTTGGCATATGCCCTGTACATATATATATGCTGCCGGCATATACGATGCACAGTCTTAAAGATACCCTGCCCAGAGCTGGCAGCTAAAAGGCAATTGTCGACAGGCAATAGATAACTCTGTAATATATTTAAATTAGAAGAATCGAGAGACAAGTGAATCGAAAGAAAAGTCGCAGCACTCGCTCAACAAACAGCCCCATGTCTGCAAGGGTATATAGTTTTCGCTATATGTTTTCCATAGATTTCCTATGTCACGTGTCGAGCTGTCCAAGTCTTGCTCGATATTTACGTAAAGCTACCAAATTAATTGGAACAGAGCTAAGCTCTACGTGCCCCGCACTCAAAGAGAAAGAATCTGAGTCTTAAGATCAATATGAACTAGCGCCAGATCTGAAATGCATAAACCTCTTACTATTATGCATATTGTATGTATGTCTGCAAAATATGATAGTCGCTTTGTTCGTTACACAATGTGCACACTGTACAGTGCAATCTCTTTACAACTTGTGCTGTGCACATTATGCATGCATTATCCAATGCAAAAATCGCCATTGTCCGCTGTGGCTGTGCAGCACAAATTAAAGTCGTCTATAGACAAAGTCTTTCCCCATCAAAATCCATTTGTCGTTTGCGTGTGAAAAGTGAGCGCAAAAAGCCAAACACTTTGACAGATTGCTGCTAACTGAATAGAGCTGCCCTGAGGGCAGCTGATCAAGGGACCGAGTGCTCAGGCCCGTAGATGTCTAAGCTCAATCGCCGACCAACTCAAGACAACCCCGAACTGAACTCGACTTCATCTGCAGCTTCTTGCTATAAGCTTCAAGTATGAACTTAGCCTGTCAAACATGAATTTATGAGTATCTCTAGGCACATTTATATGTTCTGAAGTAATTTGGCTCAATAGTGGGTTAATACCTTAACCTTGTTTAATAGGAAACTTTTGTTCCTTCGTTTATATCTCGGCTCAAGCCTAATGCTTAAACTGATCTCGTATTATTGTCATTCAACTATTTTTATAGCTCTATAAACATTTAACTACTGTATCAGGTTCATAGAACTCTTTACCTTGGGGTTGGCTTTTTAACTTCGTTTTCTCTTTTGTTTGGGGGCTGGGCTCAAATCTTTCCTTGCCTCACTTCAAAAGTTTCGAAGACTCAGCTTTCAATGTAGAACTTCTCGTGCGAGCCGGCAAGTCTATCTACTTCCTCGAATGGACACCTCAAAGTGCATAAAGTAGATCAAGTGTTACTTTGTCATTTATCTATATATCTGAAGTTGGCTTGCGATAGCTGAAAGGACCCTATTCGATAATATGAAGAAGATAACAAAGTTAAACTCCCAAACACTTTTGCTGGGCTAAGGCTTACGCGTTGGTAGCATCATGAGCTAGTACATCGCATAAGCAAAGATCGCTCTGAAGTACATCTAAAATCGGACCGAATATAATAAATATAGACACTTAATTATTTGGCAAAAAGTGTATCCAAATACCAGATCTAATGGACACGCAGTCAATGACAACTTGCTCTGAATGGATGACTCTTGGCCATTTGCATTTCACAACGACACAAAACATATTGTTGGATTTTGATATGGAAATGGAATCGGCAAGTCACCTAGACGTGTGTGACGCATCAGTAGACGCGACTCAAAGCTCCGGGGCGTGTTTTGTTTGACTTGACCGAAAGGTGGTAAACCGAATGACAATTGTGTACTTGGCTAGTAATTGTTGTGGTCGTTGGCGTAGTTGTTGTTGATGTTTTTTATTATTACTATTATTAGTGTTTGTTTGGGCTGTCCCTCAGTGCGATGTGGGTCACTGTGAAGGCTCGTCCCTCAAACTTACCGATACTTCCAGTCCATTTTGCTTTTGTGCAAATATAGCGACAGCAGCGGCACATCCGATATTTCGGTCTCCTGGCCGCCGGCCTCCAGCAGCAGGATCTTCCAGTGTGGCACCTCCGACAGCCGCGAGGCTAGCACCGTGCCCGCCGAGCCGCCGCCAATGATAATGAAATCGTAGGCCAGCTCCACCTGCTGCACGTTAAACGGCCGATTCTCCGGATCGAACAGATCGTAATTGTAGTACGCTATGGCGGCGATCAGGAATGGCAAAATTGTCAGCTTGCCGACGCCCACCACAGCGGTGGTCAGCTTGATGGCAGCTGCGATGCCCAGGCCCAGTTTGGAGGCGCCCACTGCGGCCACGCCCGCTGCGGTAGCCGCCTTAGAGGCGGCGCTCGCCTTGAAGAGCAGCCCGCCCACCGAGACGGCGGCGGCGCTTAAAGCGGGCACAACAACCATATTGAAGGGATCTCTCGTGCTCTCACTCTCTTTCACTCTCTCTATCTCTCTCTCTCTCTCTCTCTCTCGTTTAGTTGTCTATGCCGCTTCAGCTGTTGCCTCTGCTCAGGTGCAAATCCTTAAGCGTTTTCTTCCCTTGCGCCTTTTGCACTCAGCACATCGTGTTGCCCTTCAGTTTCATCTTCTTTTTCAAGAATCCACCTTTTCGACACTTTCATTTACGTTCACAAATCACGAGTCACGTTCACCAATCACAATTGTTGCTGCACTTTCATTTAGGCTTCGACAGAAAATAATAAAAAAAAAAGTGTTGTTGTTTTCTTTTCGAGAAATAAATAAACAGTAGTGCGGGTCGCGTCGAGTCTTCGCTTTGAATTCCTCGTCGCGTATAAAAATTGTTTTTTTTTTTCCAAAAAAAAAATATTTTGAAAAAAGGCAACCGACTCGTTTGGCAGCCGCTGCGTTTCTGAGCCACAAAAGCAACTCGTGTGCGACGTTTTGTCTGCTTCGCTTTTCTTGTTGCAAGCCCGTCGAAGCGCCCGCTGAAGCTGAAGCTGAAGCAGCGGCTGAAGCGGTTGCGCATGCGCTCGCCCTGTGGAGCCAGCTCGTCAGCTGAGGAGCTCTACGCGCGCTGTCTGTCGTCTGCTCTGCTGCCGAGCTGAAGCTGAGCGCGTGACACGATTCAATCACGACACGATTAGTGCACTTAATAAGCGTTATGAACAGAGCATATGAACTGTCTTCTCTCTATTAACTCTCTATTACTCACTCTGCGTCTTTTCTTTCTGTCTCGCTCTCGCACTCGCTTGCTTTGCACATGTTTTCTCTCACTCCTTCATTATTTCTACTTCTTTTTCTATCTCTCTTTTTCTTTCTCTCTCTCTCTTTCTTTTTCTCTCTCTATATATATATATATATGTATGTATATTTTTTTATCTCTCTCTCCCTCTCTCTATCTTTCCCTTTTTAATATAAAAGAAATTCCTAGATATATTTATCTGGTTTCGCATAAAACACGCGCTCCTCTCTAATTACAAATACACACTCACACACTCACACATAACGCATTATTTGAGAGCGAAGTGAGGCCGCGCGTTCCAGCTTGGTGGCTCCTTTTCGCCAGCTGCTGCTGCGGGAGCTGTTGCGAAACGGTTCACTATTCGTACTCACATTCGCAGTCGCTGGCGATGGCATAGCGCATAACCGATTGGCAACCGCTTAGTAACCGTTTGGCGCTCCTGCCGCATTGCTCTCGCCTGCCGTTGGGCATTTCGGCTTTGTGTTTTGTGGTTTTTCTTCTCGCGTCTTTCGCTTATTACCTTACTTCACTCACTCGCTCGCTCACTCACTCACTCTCTCACTCTTTCACTCTCTCACTCTTTTTATTTCACTTAACTAAACGACCTTCATGCTCACTTAACAGTTATGTGCACTTAGCCGACGATCTCCGGCTAGCCTGTGCGTATGTGTGTGAGTGGCGCTGACTGTGTGTGTGCGCTCACGTAAGCCACTGGCCTACTCTGAGGCGGGCGATAAGGAATCGAATGAATTTTATTACTTCGGGCGGATGCAAAAACTATATACTGCGTCTATATATGTGTATTTATATTAAAGAAATTACCAAAACAAAAAAAAATACTCAAAATTATATAGTTTACTCATGTGTAGTGCAAAAACCGGTTCTAAATGCTAAGCGCAATTGCCAAAATGATTGCCACAGGAAAACAGTTATTTTGATGTGTGTCAATCAGCTGGGAGTGAATTCAATTGAATGAATCAAATCAATGATACTTAATCATATTTAATGATATATATTTACAGCTTGTTTCAAGTATGTCAAATGGCTGGCTAACAGAGCGCGTTGCTGTTACGACTAGCAGCTGTTAAGCAGTGTTTGAAATGTTATGTTAATGTCACACTGTTATACACTCTGCATTCTTTACCTCTCGAATTTTGAGCTACATGCTATTAACATTCTTTGCTTTATTGAGCGTCTCATCTCAACAGGAAAAGTACCGTACGCCCACTTGTAAACGGTAATAGTTCACCTGTCCAGCAGAGGCTTAACAGCGAGCACATGTGTCAATCAAGTGCTCAAGACTCGCATCGAATTCAATTACGCAAACAAAACACATGGGAGTGGGGCTTAAGGAGGGGCAAGAGGGGGCGGCATACTCTGTGAAGTAGGCTGCTCCACGCTTGCCCTCAAAGAAGATACGTAACAAAATGTAATGACCGCAAATTAAGACGGCGACAATAAAGCGCGAGGCGATGCCTGGTCAATTGTTTTTCTATGTGTCACAAAAGGTCGGACGACAATCGGTTTTCCGCGCTGTGCGTGACTTTTACATGCGAAAATGTGTCGGCTTCGCTGGGAAAGCCTAACGCGTCCGCACTGCGGTAAAAAACTGAAACGTCACTAAGTAAATAGAGTTGACCAACTTTAAGTTGTACAACTTGACCGTGCGGTGAGGGGCCCTCCAATGAGATGTGAAGTCGTTTATTGCCATCTAAGAACGGTCAAGGGCTGAGAAGTGGGCCATTTACGACTCGATGTCATTGAGGTATGGACGTTGTGCAACCTGCTCTCGAGCTGCCCTCATAAAAGTAACGGTAATAGACTAATAGACTGAGACTTTTGAAATTGGAATTTTGATATGCCTTAGCTGCAAACTGTTTTTGAATCAGTTTCTCGAATTTCATAATCGCAGTCATAATCTTAAGCAATCAATTAAAGAGTTACCCAAAAAGTCGAGATTTGTCATTCTGTGTTAGACTTTTATACAACAGATGGCGCTGCGCGGGGCTCGCTTACAGCAATTACTTTTACTAATTTACCAAATAGGTTTAATTGTTGCTCAGTTAAGATAACTGTTTTCTAAATATATACTCACAGTTGCGTAAATACCGTGCGAGAAGCATAAAGTTTATTTTGGCTTTTTCCCTCAAATTTAATGGCGTGAAATGTTATGCCAACAGATGGCGCTGCTCGGCAATCGCTCGGCCTAGCACTAAATATTTCCATAGCGCGAGATGGATGGCTAAGTGACCCAATATAAAAGCACTTCCGCTACAATTAGAGGCGGCACATAATAATAAAGTGCACAAATTTCCGGTGCTTACGGCTCGTTTTGTATTTGGCTCTATGTCAACTTTCCCAATCAACGCCGAAATTTACTTAAAGGCAATTAAAAGTGAAAGACGCACAGTGCGAGCTATGTTAAGGCAGAAGCAATTTTAGGTGACATAATGAATGCTTTAATATACATACATACATACGTACATATATATATATATATATTTTTTTTATTATTGGATTGAAATCGCAAATGAATTGCAAATGTTTGGCGCAAGCATTTTTTGCGCATCTGCTGCGAATGTATCTGTATCTCTAACTGTATTAGGGCCTCAGTAACTGTCAATGTATGATAGATATGTAAGTGTGAGCATCTGAGGCCAACCACAAAGCCAAACGGTGCGTGGCATATTGCACGAGCACTACGTGACCTATACCAAAAGAAACAAAAAACCTAACTTACAAGCTCATATATTATTTGTCAGATAAAGATACACGCATGTACTCACATGTGGATTACCCCACGGACACACACTCACGCACAGCAGACAGCTGCTGTGGCAACAGGTAGCTCTGGGCTGACATCTATCATCTAATCTGTTGCCTAAACGCCTGTAAATGCATTTGTGCTCGTCATCGTTGCCCCGCTCGCTCGTAATTCAGTGTCAAATCAGCGTAACGCATCTCAGATGGATCTCTCATTGCGTACCAAACAGCTCCATTTCGTAGTACCTTACGCATCTGCTAGCAAGTCTCTGGACCAAGTGCAAGCATTGCACCAACCCACTCCAGCAGCCTGGGAGTGGCTCAGATTAAGTAATGGCTGGGGTGGAAGCTGCCCAGGTTAAGTTGAAGGAAAATATATAGAATTTATTATCTCATTTATGGAAGCTATAAAATTCCAGTTTCGATTTCAATTAATTTCCATGCGAGCAAACTTTGAATCATCTGCCTGGAGCTCAATTGTAGGCAATCTCTTCAAGCGCACCAATCATGAATCACTACTCAGTTAGCTGCAATACAACTGTAAGACAACAAGTGACAAGTTGTTCAATGTTCCCCGACTGTTCACAGCTGGAGCCGCAGTCGCTTTGGCGCGTGGGACACTCTTGTGAAGCGTGTCGCTAGGTGCACTCGTGTACGACCCACCGATTAATTGCCATCGGTTTGTATGCATGGGTGTTCGGACTGGGTCTTGCTGTGCGGCATAAAAATGAGCCAAAATTTGGCCGCGACCACTAATTGATGGGGCAAAAAGTGAAAGCGATCAATCAATTGGCAAAAGTTATGCCCCAGACCCAGTAAAAAAGCGCTTATATCAGATATTACGTTTATGTATTGACATTTGTAGGTATAAATTTAGAAAAGTATTTAAATTGATGCCAGTGATCCTACATGTGGGCTGCAGCTACTGCTGCTGTTAACTTAACTTAAAGTATGCCTGTGTCCACCAGCGTGAGATTCTTCGAATATTTTTTGCTAATTACAAAAATTACCTGGAGGCGGGGAAGAGAATTAAGAATTTACTTTCAAGCTACGCCCAGCTAGTGGTAGCTTACATCAATGTCAAGTCTCCAATATCAAGAATCTCACTACTTGATTATTGACGGCTTGCGATCCGTGTGTTGGGGTTGCATGTTTTTCCTAGTTTTTTTTTTGTGATTCTTGACTGTCGTTCTTGTTTTGTTAAGGTTTGTCGAGTTGTATATATATATAATATGTTTTATATATATATATGTATATGATATATATGTATACAATATATATATATATATATATTTGAGATTAATAACTATGTATTCATATAATTGTCACTTCTGCATGAAACGAGGGCAAACACAAGGAGGGGATCTCCTCGGACCTTGCTCCCCGGCCTTATAAATAAATTTAATATTCAATCGCAACAATTCGATTAAGTTGAATTCGTTGAGTTTGCTTAATTTGTTGAATTTGTTGAATCTCCCTTGAAAGCACACACAAGTGCCAGGTTCTTGCGTGTGGTTAGATCCTATCAACAAAATAATTTAGTATCGA
Organism: Drosophila hydei; assembly: GCF_003285905.1. NCBI lineage: Eukaryota > Metazoa > Arthropoda > Insecta > Diptera > Drosophilidae > Drosophila > Drosophila hydei. The sequence goes on along the minus strand of NW_022045696.1, from coordinate 1,563,219 downwards.
TGCAACTGGACTTACTGCAGAAATACTCACTATTTTAGTCAGTGTTTGGTGTAGAAAATGAAATGAAAACAAATAAATTGATGATTGGCAGCCTCCTTGCCTCAAAAACGATGTAAGTGTTGTCAGAACAAATATAATATATGGATGATCGAAAATCTACGAATTAGTTTCCGGTTTCCATTTGTGTATAATATATAGAGCAATAAAATTTGAGTGTATCATTTTTAAAGCAATTGCAATTGAATTATCAGAGCAAACACAAGGATCTTTTGTGTCCTCGGACCTTGCTCCAAACCCAATTTCACCGTTTTAACTTAAAAACGTTAATCCATTCCAGCTAGATGTTCACGTAAAAAACTGCAAAGAGAAACGGGTTGAGCCGGCTTTAGTCCTAACAACAAACTAAGCATAAATAATTCGCTTCAAACAGCAAGGTAAAAGAAAGTCACCAAAGGTCTACGGCGATTGACCTCGCATAGGAATACGTTTGTATTTGCCGGTACAACTCTGGACATACCTTGGCTTTGATGAGGAAAAATTCTGAATTTGATTCTCGCGAAGAAATGTTAACTCATCTTGAAACTTGCAAGGCCAGCAAAAGGAAAACAAAAACATTCTTAGTGTAGATTATATCACGTGTAACTTGTTTAGCTGTTTCTGATGTTCCTGTTGTTGCTGCTAGCCAAAAACAAAACAAAAAAAAAATAATTGAAACATCTTAAAACTTTTACCGAGACATCTTAACAGACAAAATTTAGCGAAACATCCGACTATTCCGGTCTACATTCTTTTCGAATTTTAAATTTTGATACACGTGAAATTTAACTGTTTTAAGATGTGAGCACTGCGGAGCTCTATAACTGAATAAACGCTTTACATTACTCGTCTAGACTCACCAGCCTCTGGCTGTAATTTCGCCTGCTTTGATCCATACAAATTTGTTCTATTTGAAAACTGAGTGCTGCCTCAATTCTGCAGCTCCTCAAGGAACGCAACGTTTATTTCTCCATCCCACTCATTTGTAAGACGCACTGACTGATCCTAGTGCTTGAGAGACTGATCACAAGGCATAATGGAGTTTGAGAGCGATGGATATGGAGCTCTTACCTGTTATAGGGCCCATGGCTCTGTTTATCTTCTTTCACGAGGCACAAGGAGCATGTGGGTTGATGCCTGATCACAAAGCCTTTCGCATTTCCTTTTTTGAAGGTGGAGATTTAGCATCCTGAATGATTGTGTGGATCATTAACTTATTGTTGCGCCTGGGACATAGTAAATTGGCATTTATTATATCTTAGGTAATTATTGATCACTGATCTCTGATCACTGATCTCTGATCACTGATCTCTGATCACTGATCTCTGATCACTGATCTCTGATCACTGATCTCTGATCACTGATCTCTGATCACTGATCTCTGATCACTGATCTCTGATCACTAATCTCTGATCACTGATCTCTGATCACTGATCTCTGATCACTGATCTCTGATCTCTGATCTCTGATCACTAATCTCTGATCACTGATCTCTGATCACTGATCTCTGATCACTGATCTCTGATCACTGATCACTGATCTCTGATCTCTGATCACTGATCTCTGATCACTGATCTCTGATCACTGATCTCTGATCACTGATCTCTGATCACTGATCTCTGATCACTGATCTCTGATCACTGATCTCTGATCACTGATCTCTGATCACTGATCTCTGATCACTGATCTCTGATCACTGATCACTGATCTCTGATCTCTGATCTCTGATCACTAATCTCTGATCACTGATCTCTGATCACTGATCTCTGACCACTGATCTCTGATCTCTGATCACTGATCTCTGATCTCTGATCACTGATTAACTGATGGATCACTAAGATATTCTTAGAAGTTCCTCCCATCGGCGACATCGATCTTACCTGAAGTTGAGAGAGTATCATAAAGACGAGCTCGCCTGACCACAATGAGCTTACTCTTAAATTTTCCAGTATCTGTTCAGCTTTGAGTTTGGCAGTGACTGTAGATCAGTCTTTCGGCTACTGAACAGTCTCCAGTGCGCTTAAAACTGTAGCGTCAAATGCTTTCACAGTTTTGGGCGTACTGCTCTGCGAACGTTGTGTGCTTTAATTACAGTACGAAGAGCTTTGAAAGCTTAAAAGCTTAACGCAGCTCTAAACCACTTAGTGCGATCACGTTTGACATGCACTGGGCGCTACGAAATATACAATCGAATACCATTTTTGAAACGTGCTCGCTTTATTGACTAACTAAAGAATTAAGAAGAAGAAAAAAAAATAAAGAAGATCATTTATACATAATCTGCTAAATGGATGGAGTATGCATTGTAGCTCTCGTTTGTTCAGTTATGAAGGGACTCATAGCTCCGTGTGCTGGCTGGCGCCCAGGTAGTCCTCCTTGATCATATCGGCGCCCTTCTCACCAATCATAATGCAAGCAGCATTCGTATTCGCGCCGACAATGTCGGGCATAATGCTGGCATCGATTACTCGGAGTCCACTGGCGCCATGCACGCGGAGACGGGCATCGACTACGGCCGTGGGATCGCTGGCGGGTCCCATGCGAGCCGTACCGACTGGATGGTAGACGGTGGTGGTCATGTGGCGTATGTAGCAGCGCCAATAGTCGTCCGACTGATAGGCCAGGCCGTTGCAGGCCTCCAGATCGACCTTGTGTAGGGCTGCCTCGCGTTCGCCAAAGGCTCGCGTCTCCGGCAGCCGCTTGTAGATGTTGAGGGCGCGTATATAGGTCTCCACATCGCGATCGTCGGTCATGTAGCCTGGATCAATGAGTGGTGGATCTAAGAAGTCGCCGCTCTGCAGCTCCAGGCGGCCCGCCGAGAAAGGCTTCAGGTGCAGCAGGTAGGTGATGTACGTATTGGACTTTTCGTTGGCGGCCAAAATGCTCTTGGCCACACGATCATTGAATCCGGTGGCCTTCACATAGCCACGCAGTTCCGGACTCTGCATCAGACTGAAGAAATTGGTTGTCTGTATGTCCGGATTGGGACCATGCAACGAGGTGGTGTTGATGAAGCCCGTCAGTGCAGTTGCCTCGTGATGCAACAGCTTGCTGTAGCGACCCATCAGCAGGTTGAACATGGCATCCACCAGCTCCTCCTCAGTGGGCTTGCGGGCCGTCGACTTGTCGATCTGGAAGATTACGGGCAAACTGGCGTGATCCTTCAGGTTGCGACCCACGGGTAGATCCAGCTTAACGGGCACACCAACGCTTCTCAGATGCTCAGCAGGGCCAATGCCTATGGCAACAGAATAAAAATGAATTAAGAAGTGAGAAGGCCTTCATAGCAACAGAGACAGAAAGCGTTTACATGGTCAAAGCTTAAAGAGTAGATAAAAGCCATAGACAGCCTGACAGTGTTTACGGGTAACCCAATATTTGTGGATTACAAACGAAGGCTTATTTTATATTAGTCGAGGATGTTATAAAACTAATCGCAGAGCTCAGTGCTGCAAGAGTGTTTCATAAAGCGAACAACATGAGAATATGCAACTATCGGATAGCTTTATCTCGACCATAAAAGCCTCAAACAATTCACTTGTTTTATATTTTTGCATAGCTTTTGGCTATCTTATCGGGGCTGGGCAAAGATTAAAGAGAGGAAAAGGGAGTAGCGATTAGCTTGACCTTGTCAAACCTTGGGCAGTTGCTATGACCCGTTTCACCTACCTGAGAGCAATAGAATCTGTGGACTGCCAATGGCACCCGCCGAGAGGATAATCTCCTTGCTGGCACGCACCGTGTACTCCTTTTCGCCGCGATGCACGAAGGTGACGCTCTCGGCTCTCTTCTTGCTGTCCAGGTTGAGGCGCTTGACGTGTGCGTGTCGCACAATATGCAGATTGGGCGTGTCCTTGTGGAGATGAGAGCGGGCGGTGGTTATGCGACGTCCGCCATCCTGAGTGCCCAATATATCCATTTGGCCGACAAACGAGCCCTCCGTAAAGTCCGGCGCACTGCCGTAGCCCATCTCGAGCATGCCCGCTCGTATGGTCGAGCGGAACTCATTGTCCGAGACGTAGTTGTTGAGGCCCATGGGTCCACCAACGCCATGATCGCCGGGCTTATAGTCTGGCCGTGTGGAGCGCAGATCTTCCGCCTTGCGGAAATGCTTGAGCACCTCGTCGTAGCCCCAGCCCGGATTACCGCGTTCTTCCCAGTCATCGAAATCGGTGCGTGTGCCGCGCGCATAGATCATAGCGTTCATGCCGTTCGTGCCGCCCAGCATCTTACCGCGCGGCCAATGGCAGCTCTCGCCGAGCATGGCCATGCAGGCACGTCCATTCGGCTGCGTATGATACTGCCAGTCCCATTCGGAGAACTGTGTGGCCATGTGCCAGGCGACAAATTCCGTTTCGATCGGCGGATCGCCGCCTGCCTCCAGCAGCAGGACGCGCCAATTCGTTTGCTCCGCTAGCCGACCAGCTACGACGGCACCCGCACTGCCCGCACCCACCACAACGAAATCGTACGGTTCATCGAAGCCGCCAGCATTATCCAGCCAATCGCCGCGATCTGGCGGCCACTGGTTTTGCCCACTAAGATCACAATATTTGGAAATCAGCGTATGCAGCAGCAGCGACATCAGCGTGTTTGCTGGTCCCGCCGATCTAGCAGCACACTCGGCGCTTAGGAACTCCATATCTCGCACTGATATCAAACTTCGAAGGCCTATCGACGCCTGGTCAGTGGCGCTGTCCGTGCGCTACTGTTCACCGGACAGAGCCGGCCGCCGGCATTTGTACGGTCTCGAGCCACCAGGCATTCGCATGCCGCTCGCGTCGCCGTAAATTACCTGCGCCATTTGCATTGCAAATAGACCACAATTCGTATAGGTGATGTGCGTGTGTGTGCGTGTGAGTGTGTGCTTATACATAGAACGGAGCGAGCTCTGCCGGACGCGCCTTTATCACTGCTGCAGAGATTATATGTGACATTCGAGAGCAGGTGCAGCCAGAGCTAAGGCGAAGCCTAAACTACGACTGCGAACTACTAAGCGGACGGCTCTTGATAAGCTACGCTGGCCCATTCAATTGTCGGGCCCCCAAATCGTTTTTTATGATCGCACTTAACAAGGCAATTCATCCAGGTCTCTGTCTCCGCCTCTCCCTCTCCCTCTCTCACTCTCACTCTTAGTCTCTCTTACGTTGATAAGTCGCCTCCGATAAGCCAAACATATTTGTGTGCTCTATAGCGGGTGGGCGAGCCATGCTCACGGGCGAGGCATCTCGCAATTGCCGTCAACAGGAAAAGCGGCATACCTGGGTTCGGTCAACACGAAGCGACGGGCACTCTGCCAGGTGCGCCTGCCTCTCTCTCTCTCTCCCTCTGGCTCGCTCTGCTCCGCACCTCTATTTATATATTTCTATTTTCAAATGCCTTGTAGAGTAAACAGCTGCTGCTGTCTTCGACTAGTCGAGCTTGCCTAGTCTGGATACCCTGTAATATTTATGCTTGCTGATAAACGTTTATAGTAGACTCTTGGCGCTCTTTATCTCATTAATATTATATGTGTTCGATTTATCGCTAACATATGAAGCGGGCCAACAAAAGCAGCTAAAGCTGACTTGGAAATAAACTAATTTTGGTATTGTGACTGTGCCACAAGAATTTGCATACCGAAATGTGGTGTGTCTAGTTTTTATAACCTGATATGAGTGCCATTAAATGAGACATATAAATTGATATATATATACCTAATCTTTTGTTTAAGTGTATCTGGCTGAGCTTAGACAACAGATAAGCGAGCATAGAGCTCATTGAGCAACAGGCCGCGATGTGACGTGATTCACTTGCTCGACACTTAGCTTGAACTGATCAATAGGCAAATCATAGGAACATCCATTAATGTGCATATTGCTTACACTCAGTTGGTTTTATATAGTTCAATCGACTGTGAGGCGAAGTCACCAAGCAAAACATAAAGCGCAATAATCAATTCTTGTGCGTCTACTAAGCGGAATACTAAATGGATTGATGGAACTGTTTGTCTTCTAACTGGCTACGCAGTAAATAATACTGAACGGGTTCATAAGGCAAATATTTATAGACTTTATTTAAATGTGTATCAGAGTTGAGGCACCAGCTGACCCCGTGCAGTCTACATGTCCTCGTGCAAATGCGCTTGCTGTGTCGGCTTCGTCCAGTGCTGGGCAATAAAGTCCGCTGCTCGCTCGCCAATCATGACCGTGGCGGCATTCGTGTTGGCGCTGACCACGGCGGGCATGACGCTAGCATCGGCCACACGCAGATTGGAGATGCCGCGCAGCTGCAGGCGTGGGTTGACACAGGCGGCTGGATCTGAAGCGGGGCCCATCTTGACGGTGCTCGTCTGGTGGTAGCAGGTGGTGGTGAAGTACTTGGCATAGCAACGCCAGTAGTCATCGCTGGCGTACTCGCTCGAGGCTCCGTCGCACTCCTCGATGGGCATGTGCATCAGCTGGGCGCTGTGCTGCCTGTAGGACTGCGTCTTCACCATTGCCTCCTGATGTCGTATGCCGCGCAGCAGCGTCTCCACATCCACTGACTCAGCCAAATAGTTGCTAAACAGCTGCGGCGGCTTCTGGTAGTCCGTGCTCTGCAGGCGTACTCTGCCCGCGGACAGGGGCTGGGCGAGCAGCACAAAGATGCAAAGCAAATGGGAGTCTCTTAGCTGACTCTGCAAGTGCTGCACATAGCGCTGCTGCAGGGAGAGTCCATGCAGGAACAGCTTCAGGCTATCGTGGCGGCCGCGTTGAAAGAACAGATGGTGAAACTCCAAGTCCGGATAGCGAGCATCGCTGCTGCTGTTCGAGTTGACGAAGCCCACCAACGACGCGGTGCCATGGGCGGCGAGTGTGCCGCTGTGTTGTGTCAGATATTCATAGATGTCGTCCAGTATATCCTGCTGGCTGGCTGCCTTGGCCACGCCGGCGTCCAGCTGGATGAAGAGCGGCACGACCACATGATCCTGCAGATTGGCGCCCACGCCAGGCAGGTCCTGCACCACAGGCAACTGCAGTTGCTCCAGATGCTCGCGTGGCCCGATGCCCGAGCGCATGAGCAGCGCCGGCGAGTTGATGGCGCCCGCTGACAGTATTGCCTCCTTGGCCACGCCAATGCGATAGGTGCGCTCGTCCCGCACAAAGCTAATGGCCTCCAGGCGCTCGGCAGCTGCATCGAAATGCAGCTGGGTCACCTGCGCCCGCTTCACCACATGCAGATTGGGGCGCTCCGCGATTTTCGACAAATGTCCCTTGGCGGGACTCATGCGATGTCCGTGCCGCACCGTGCCCTGCACAGAGGCGTAGCCCACGAAGCTGCCTTCGACAAAGTCTGCCACACTGGGCACGCCCAGCTCCTGGCCGCCGGCGCGTATCATATTCTGTATGTCCTCGTGCTGCAGCTCGAACGGGTTCAGCGTCACATAGCCCTGTGGATGAGTCGCATTGCCCGCCGGGCGCACCGAGCGCTCAAAGTATGGCAGCACTTCGTCATAGCTCCAGCCCTCGTTGCCCAGCTCCGCCCAGTGGTCAAAGTCGCGCCGATTGCCTCTTACGTAGAGCATCGCATTGGCCGCTCCTGTGCCGCCGAGCATACGACCGCGTGGCCAATAGCACTGTCCATTCTGCTGCGCCTGGCATGCTGTGCCGCTGTTCTCTGTCTTGTAGTTCCACATGAACTCCGAGAACTCCAGTCCAAACAACAATCCCGGCAGCTGTGCGCGCAGAGATAGAGTTGGAGAAGTATATAAATCATAGTCTCAATTATTGTTCTAACATCAAACGATTTCATCCGAGTGGGCATGGTCGAGCCCACAAAGTCGTCAAGCTCGACCTTCTGCCTGCTATGTTTAACTGGAAAACTATAATGACTAGAGAAAAGTCTTAGAGGAAAGTCGCCTTGTGTTAAGTCTGTTCCAAATAATCGACTAGAGAAAAGCTCTTATAGAAAAATCAACTTGTAGCATATCTAGATTAAGTCTGTTCCAAATAATCAATACCTTTTGCCCTTTTCCTGATATCTCAATTTTTTTTTAATTTTTCCCAAGCCCACAGCATGAAATGAATCAAAGTTCAATTGCAAATAAAGTTCATATTCTAGAGGCTGTCCTATTTAATTATTACATAATCCATGGAACAGCTTTCATTATTGAATATTTCTCTGAATTCCGTCAGTTCGCACAGAAGTTATTCAAGCAAACTCTGTCAATCTTTTATTTATACTAATCTTTTCGTAGTTGGCAAATCATTGATCGTAAATCTAAGATAGCTGATCATGCAGCGAACATTTTACATGCTTGCCTCGTAGATATCCTATCGAGGTCTTATTTAATGTCTGTCGCTTTATGGTTAACTGAGCAGCCCATTACCTAAACCTAACTGGCAAAATATTTGCTGAAGTCACGTTAAGAATTGTTTTTGTTTTCTTTCTGTTTCTAATCAGTTGAATATTTAACTTATCTAAAGTGACTTGTTTTCAACCATTGGAAAATTACAAATGGAATGACTTGAATTCCTTGAGAACTGTTGGAATATTTATTTAGATAAGTGAAATCACTTATCTTCATTTTATGTATTTTGGCAATCCAAGATTTCTACAAGCGTTTGCTATATATTTTCTAATGTCCATATCAATGAGCAGATATTTAAATCTCTAAGCTTGATGCAGTTAAGATTAGCTGCAAATATATGTATGTATATATATATATATATATATATATAAGACTATACTTGAGCTAAGCTTATATCGATATGCTTGAAACACTCGTTAACTCGCTGTATTTCAGAAGGTTTCTATATGAGTTCGTATATATATATATATATATATATATATATATATATATTGAAGTAAATGACACTCTATGCCCAAGCAAATATAATATTAATTTGCACATTTAGCTAATCATGAATGACATCTAAATATTGATGCACTTGCTACACCCTTAGATACTATAGATTTTTATTTCCTTTCAAGCATTCAGTGCTAGAGGTCAACGGTGCCTAGGGTTTTCTTAGTGGATTTTGAACTTTGATGCTTACCTCGGATTCGACGGGCGGATCGCCGCCCGCCTCTAGGACGAGCACACGCCAATTGGGATTCTCGCTGAGCCGGCTGGCGATGACGGAGCCCGCGGAGCCGGCGCCAATGACGACAAAGTCATAGGGCTCTTGGTGGGCTTGGTCTTCGGCCAGCAGCAGTTGGCCATGGTCCGGCGGCCAAAGGGACGTGGGTGCGACATTGCACTGGGCTGTGAGCAGCGCTTGGAGCAGCATTTGTACCATTCCGCTCCAGATGCCAATGCCGTTCGGCGTGCACTGCACATCCCCGGGACTCAAGCCGAAGCTCTGGTTCGCTGTGCTTGTGGCCAGCATTTCGATGTTAGCTGAATTGAGGCGACGCCAGCGTCTGTAAGTCGCTTTTATAGAAGCGATAAGCTCAAAGTTGACTGACTGACTGACTGACTGCGTTACGCCTAGGCAGCGATTACAGCAAACTTGCCTTTTGTTGACAAAAGGCAGCGAGAACGAGCAAACAACAATCGAGTCCGAGCTGCGTCATCTGTAACAGCTTGACAGTGCAGCGACCCAGTATACGTCCAGCTACGCTTACAGCAAATCAGTTCAATCAGCTGATTGACTGACTGAAGACAAATGCCAAGAGCTGCGCGCCTGTAACTAGTGATGGGTCTCTAGTTGACAAATATCCCATATATATAATATATATATCACATAGCCTAAAGGCAAGCAGTTGAAGAGTTACACATCTTAACTGATAACTGATATATCACATATCTCGAAGTCATCGCACAGCCTTTAGTTGTAATCCAGAGATGTGACACTCATGGCCTCACTTAGCGAGCTCTTTGAACTTTTACGCAACTCAGATTTGTACAGTAAATGATTAATTGCTATATTTTATATGAATAAGCCTGCCAAATGCCACTTTTTTTATTAATCACGCAACTGCAACGCTCACTTGATTACTTGACTTATGTGTGACGCTATTTATACCAGAAAAACATTACTCAATTGCAATCTCTATGGGATGCTAAGATTATAGCATGACCTGAACTTCAAATTGTCAGTTGTCCAGCTCAGATCACAAACTTCCTTTGAGGTGTTATAGAAATCCTAAGTAAAATCTAGGCAACTTAAAGTAACTTCACTTAGGCCAAGGCTTCGTCTTTAGCTTATTTAATTTAAATTTTCATGAAATTTTCAGCTGTCCAGCTCAGATCACAAACTTCCTTTGAGGTGTTATAGAAATCCTAAGTAAAATCTAGGCAACTTGCAGTAACTTCACTTAGGCCAAGGCTTCGTCTTTTGCTCATTTCATTTAAATTTTCATGAAATTTTCAGCTGTCCAGCTCAGATCACAAACTTCCTTTGAGGTGTTATAGAAATCCTAAGTAAAATCTAGGCAACTTGCAGTGACTACACTTAGGCCAAGGCTTCGTTTTTAGCTTATTTCATTTCAAATCTTTAGTCTTCTAGCTGCAATGATTTGTTTGTTTGTTTAACAAATCAGCTGAGCCCTAATCGAAACAGGCTTAAAATAAGCTTCAGCTTTTAATGAACCCGTTTACGTAAACGTCTCAATCGAGAACGTGTGCAGCTGAGGCTAAGGCTCTTTTGGTAGAGCATTCACACGTCTTAATGTGATACGATTGAGTGCTTAAATAAATCTTCAATCAGTTCCTTGGAGTTCCAGGACCACAAAAGACTAAAAAAAATATAGCAAGTAAATTTATATAAATTTATATAAATGTATAAAGTGAAGTTCCCATAAAACTTGAGCTGCTCTAAAGAAGAGCTGCGCCTCGATAGGCAGCGACTGCAACTGGTTTATTCGACGTCAGCCAGAACTGACCTGGCTGTAGAGCAAAGACGTGGAAAACACCTTCGCATTGTAATCTGCGTGATTTATGCGCCTCGAATTCAGAGTCATTCGTGCAGTCTATATAGGAATTATTATCAACTTGTGGGAAATTGAACTAAACGCGCTCGAATTAGTGCAGCTGCCAGCCAGACCCCAGTGACAATGTCGACCGAGGACAGACACTCTCTAAACGGCCATACGAACGGCCAATGGCAAATGGCAAATGGCAAATGCAAGTTTTTCATTTGCTCGTTGACCGATTAAAGTTTTTGTCTGATAATTGCTATAAACGGCGCCTGCCACAATTGAACCGCATTTTTAAGCAGCGAGTCAGCGCGGCCAGCTTAGCTACACAACAGATAGGGTATCACGTGCGTGTAGATGCCCTCTGCAAGGCTGTGCTAAATGGCCAAGAGCACTAAGCTCATTGACTCAAATCTATGCAAATTCAAAAGTTGATTTAATCCATGATTGAAGATGTGTTAATATAAAAAATATAAATCTTAATGTAGGATATCTGTTAAAGTAAATCTCCCTCAATTCTACGTTAATAAGCGCTTTATATATCCTGCTTACTAGAAGTATTGACCTGGTTTACTTGCCTTATCTGCTTTCGTCTAACTTGTTACAAAAGTCTTGAAAATTCTGCTCGAATTTAGCTGAATTTTAATAGACTCATAAAAGTCTTCTATGGCTGGCTGATAAAGAGCTCAAGAGCTTGAGATACTTTATAGTCGAACAGAACAGATAAGAGGCCGAGTCGAGTCAGCTCGCTTCTCACTATGCACAAGTTTATTGCACCCTTTTGCAGCCTATACCTAATTACAGGGTATTAAAAAAAAGTGTATATACAGTATATATATATATAAATGTAACCAACAAACAAAGGATATTAAATTAATTGGGTATTTTATGTTGAGCTGGCGCCATCTGTCGGCGTCTCACAGGCCACTGTTCATGGCGATGCGAATAAACTGAACGGGCGCGGGCGGCTCCACGTTGGCGGCAGCAGCAATCCAATTGCTCACGGGCAAGAGATTGAGCCCAGCGCTGAGATCTGCAAGGGGATCCGAAGTTGTAACTGGCTAGGTGCAGATACTCGTAGGCGGGCAGCGAAACTCACCCGAAGGATCGTTGAGCGCGGGCGCTGTTGCAGTCGTCGCCTGCTCCGAGGGCGAGGCCTCCAGCAGCAATGGTTGCTGCGGCAGCGCAGCTATTGCGGGCAGCACTTGCAGTAAGCCGAACAGCAGCAGCAGCAAATGCAGCTGGTGGTGCTGGTGGTGCAGCTGGTGCTGGTTCTGGAGCTGCTTGGTTCGCGTCATTTTGTTAGCAGCGGATGTCGTGAACTGGCCCGTAAGAAAATCTCGGAAACCTTTTTGAAAACTTCAGCGCAGCGAGCACTTGGTGTGTGTGTGTGTGTGTGTGTGAGGCAAACTGGTATAACTTGTCGCGTTTGCCATTTGGTTCAGCGCCCGCTCATACAACACGACAAATTCGCCAAAACAGCAGCGGCCACAGCACAAACAGCAACAATTGCTGGCGCCTGCTGTCAATGCCGCCAGAATTAGCTGGGAAATGTCAACGGCAGCTGCAACAAGCCAGCCAACGGCGATTGATTCTAAGAGCTGCAGCGGCAGAGGACAGGAGCAGCAGCAATGAACAGTTCGCTGGCAACAGGAACCACAGCAACAGCAACAACAATCGCACAATCAGAGCAACAGTTGCAACAACTGCCACAGCAACTGTTGCTGCCTAACATTTCCAGCTCAATTATGCACGAATAGCTTTGATCGATCTTTCAATTCGAACGCCCCCGCGCCTCGCTTTATGCTCGGCCAGTTACAAAGCCAAAATCAGGTTTCCCATTCACGAGCTAAGTTTTTTCCTATAAATTCTGCAATGGGAACTGGGAAGAAGCAGAGATCTTGCTGTTGGCACGTCAAGATTTGCAGCTGCCAATGGCACAAGGCTGCAGCTGTCAGCCCCTGCTGACCCCTAGCCATTGACCCATGGCTCAGCTATTGTTGACCCGCATTTGGCACAGTTGAAAATAAGTTTTTAACCTTCGCTTGGCCAAAATTTGTTTCGATTCGTTTCTATTGTAACGTGAGGCTGGCTTTCATGACTTTGTCACGAAGGCAATCTCGATCTCTCGATCAGTTTGATTGACAATTGATAAAACCTAAATAAGCTTCAGTTATTTCTTGAGCGTTGCTCCTAGAGCTGATCTCATCAGACCTTGCATTGGTCATGGAACTAACCGGATCAAGAAAAACACGATCAGAAGAGTGTTCCTTCCGGGCAAAGGTCTTTCCACTGCGACAAGCTGTCCGCTCTAGTCTTCTATTCACATTTATTTAAGAGCTTACAGCTGACTTTTAGCTTAGCCTGTGTGGCAGGTAGTTGACCAGCTGACGGCCTAGAGCCAACCGCCGTGTGGGTAATGATGCCAGTCCTCCTTGATCATGTCTGCGCCGCGCTCCGCGATCATCAGCGTGGGCGCATTCGTGTTGCCGGTGGGAATCGTTGGCATGATGCTGGCATCGATGACCCGCAGACCGCGCAGACCACGGACACGCAAACGCGGATCCACAACACCCAGGGGGTCCTCAACCGGTGCCATTTTGCAGGTGCCGACGGGATGGTAAATCGTCTGCGAATAGTACCTGGCCAGGCACTCCCAAAACGCATCGCTCAGGTACTCCACCTCCGGGCAGTTGCGCCATTCGTAGATGTTCAACGTGGCATTGAGCCGCTGCATTGCCGGCGTCTGGGTGAGACGATGCGCCAGTTTGAGGCCCTCAACCATGACGGCCATATCCAGTGGATCGTCGTAGTAGTTGGCATGTATGAGCGGATGCACGCGGGGATCAGCAGAGCGCAGTTGGAGATAGCCACGCGAGCGTGGACGCATCACTAGCGGGGCAATCACAAAGGAGTCCTGATAAATGATGGGCTCAAAGCTGTTCGCATAATTGTCCAGCGTGATGGCCGCGCCTCGTCGGCCAATCATGCCGCCGTCGGCGCCGTAGCCATAGCTGCCCAGGAAGAGTTGGACGTCTGGCCAGTTCGCATCTCGCGGCACCTGAAACCGAGTGCTGACAAAGCCCATCACCTCGCTAACGGGCATCGCATAGAAGAAGCCCTTGTGCTCGTGTAGGAAATCCTGCACGGACTCCTCGTTCAGCAGGTCGGGCACTATAAAGGACATGTGGCTGCCCGGCTGGGGGCTATTGAAGGTGTAGATGGCGCCCGAGGTGGAGATGTGATCCTGCAGATTGCGCCCCACTCCAGGCAGATGCTGCACCAGCGGTATGCCAAGCGGCTGCAGCTGCTCGGCGGGTCCCACGCCGCTGACCATTAGCAGCTGGGGACTGGCCAGGGAACCGGCAGCCAGCAGAACCTCTTTAGCGGCCAGCACCTGATACCGGACTAGGTCGTGCTCGAAACTGACTCCCAGCACGCGCCTGCTGCCCGGCTCAATGTGCAGCCGCTCCACGAAGGCCTTCAAGACAATGTCCAGATTGGGTCGCTGCCAGCTACGACGCATGTAGCCCTTGTTGGCGCTGCAGCGCAGTCCGTTTCGCAGCGTGCCGTGGGGTGGGGCAAAGCCCATTTGGGTGCGGCCATTGAAATCGCCATCGGGATGTGTGAGGCCCAGCTGTGCTGCGGCCTCCATAAACACGTCCAACAGCAGCGAGGGGGATCTGTAGCGCTCCACGCTGATGGGTCCACCATGGCCATGATATGGATTACGCTCGTAGCCGGGCACACGCATATCCTCCGCCTTGCGAAAGTAGTGCAGAACGTTGTTGTACTCCCAGCCCGGATTGCCCAGCTGCCCGGCCCAGTGATCATAGTCGCGGCGATTGCCGCGCACATACATCATCGCATTGATGGAGCTGCAGCCGCCGAGCACCTTGCCGCGCGGCCAGAAGCACTGCTGCTCCTCCATGGCCAGGCAGTAGCGGTCCGAGTGCTCCGTCAGGTACTTCCAGTCCCAGGGACTGCGCTGAAAGACCGGATACATTTGCGGCAGATCCATGAGGAGCGGCTCATCGCCACCTGCCTCCAGCAGTAGCACGCTCCACGCCGGATTCTCTGAGAGACGCGCCGCCAGCACACAGCCCGCCGAGCCGCCACCCACAACGATGAAATCGTAGCTGGGCCGCAGCTGATCAATGTATATGGAGTGGACGCGCTGCCGATCGTCCACAATATCCGGCCGGTAGTCCTTGATGCCCTTGTTCAGCAGAACAATCACCATAGCCGAGGGGCCCAGCGTCAGCAGGAACCGCCACATGGTAACAAACGTATTCACAGCCGTCATCGTGCGCCGCCAGCTCCACTCGCTGCCTTCAATCGAACTGAATTGCCCTACGAGGCCAAGTCCGAGCTCTAAGCCATTGCACAAGCTGCTGACCCAGCGAAACGGTTTCGCCCACAGCGGGTGCAATGACCAATTTACCAATTGCTGCTCTCTCGCATTGTGTAATATTTGAACTCAACTTGGGTCTTCAGCTCTGTGGTTGTGGTTCCTTCTTTCATATCGTAGTACTCGCAGTTTCGTGCAGTCGCTTCCTCTGCTACATACCCTGTAATGGCACATAGCTCTCTCGCTCAGCTACTTCGCAATATGCCAGCTCCAATTGCTCAATTGCTTCTCTATCATATTTCGTATGCTCCGCAAAGGTGTTTGTCTACTTGGCGAACTTTCAGTTGTTATCTGTGATGTTTGATGTGAGGTCAGTTGAAGACAAAGCACTGATTAGATTAGCACTAGTTGCTAAGGTAAGACATGATATACTCGCATAATCAGTAAGATATACAGAGGTGGCTATAAAAGCCAGCAGCAAAGAAGTCGACCAAAACATAAGTCTGGACTGAAAACTGCGCACACAGGCAGAAAACAGCACGTGGGCTAATGCGTCGGGCCTGCTCGACTATCAACTACCCTTTCTTCCATTCAAAGTGGTGGTGCAGAGAGGCGTGGCACAGCTGACAAAGTTCACACAGTCTTGATCAAGGCTATAAACTGAGTTAATCTATGTCTGCCCGCTTCGATAACTTTTAAGATTGCCTTATCGATAATAATCGAAAAAATTTCCTTATCGATAACAACCGATCAATAATTTATAAAATTGCCTTATCGATAATAATCGATCGATAACTTATAAAATTGCCTTATCGATAATAATCGATAATTTCATTTGCATTTTCTAATTTACTGCACAGAGTTGGAACAATTCGAATTTTAGATACCCTATTGCTATTGAGATGGAAAAATCAATTTGAAATTTCAGATGTTATTACAGTGTATATTGCAATGACTATTTGCTGTTCAGTTTTAGAGTGGCTAATATAAGCTTTCATTAATATGCCACGCAGCTGCACAGCATTCTAGGGTATTTCAAGCACAGAAAGCGTCGATTATTATAGGGCATGCTGGCAGCAAGTTAACAGCAGAGATCGCTCAGTTGTTAACAGTAAGCACCTACATCTATTAGCTGCGCTGTTAGTTAACAGCGAAAGCTCGCTCTTTTATGTAGGGCATATGGAAGGGAAATGGTGTAATGGGCAGCTTTCATTCGAGCAACTGTTAACAGTCTGTTGACACAGCTTTAAGCGGCGCTGTTAGCATGCAGTAAAAGCTCACGCTCTGTCTCGCTCGACCTTACATACTCTCTATGTCTTTCTCTGTCTCGCTCAGTGTATTATTGTCGAGTTCATTGGGCCAGCTAAAGGGCGAACGAGCGACGCTGCATGCGTGCGGGCGGGATTAAAAGCTTCGAGTCGAGCAGCATTAAATACTTGAAATTTAAAACGCAGCGTAAACAACCAGAATTAAAAACAGGCAAAGCTGTAAATAAAGATAAAAATAATATTTTAATTGCCTAAAACAAAAAAAAAACAGATGAAATAAAGCAACTTAGCTTCATGTATTTAACGAGCAGCACCAAACTTCGCCGGGCCCACAGCAGTTCGCAATGAGACGCCTACGAGGAGCCAAGTGGGCTGCATTCCTTCTGCTGCTGCTGCACCCTCTGCCCCTGCCTCTGCAGGCCGCTGGCAGTCAGGCACCCAGCAATGGCGTCGGCCTAGGCTTGATAGACTCCGTGACGTCAGCACTGAATGCATCCAGCCGGGCGCTAACCAGCGATTGGCCAGCAAGTGTAATAGGAAATCCCACGAGTCCAGCTAGCTACGATTACATCGTGGTGGGTGCGGGCAGCGCGGGCGCCATTGTAGCCAGTCGGTTGGCAGAGCAGCCCAATGTGACGGTGCTGCTGCTGGAGGCGGGTCAGGACCCACCGCTCGAATCGGAGATCTATGCACTGAGTGGCTCCATGCACCACGACCCGCGCTACATGTGGCTGAGCGAGGCGGAGCCGAATCCTCAGTGCTGCCAGGCCATGGAGCCACCGCATGGCTGCTGCTGGTGGCACGGACGCATGCTGGGCGGCACAGGCGCTCTCAACGGAAATATCTATGTGCCGGGCAGTGCAACCAACTTTCGCAATTGGCGCTGGCGTCTAGGCCTCCAGGGCTGGGATTGGCCGCAAGTGCAGCGTGCGTACCGCCAGCTGCAGTCGCGACTGAAGCTGAGCTACTTTCCCATCGAGCCGCTCAACCAGCGACTGGCCGAGCTCATCTATGCTGCCAGCTCGGAGCTAGGTGTGCCCCGGATGCAGCAGCCCTTACTCTCCGGCAGCAGCTTTGGCTACACACATCAGGTGCCGGCCACGATAAACCAAGGCAGACGGGTGAGCAGCGCTCGCAGTTACCTGGCTGGCGTAACCCGTCCCAATCTTACCATACTGCGCGGTGCTCAGGCCCAGCGGCTGTTGCTCAGCGCCAGCGGACAACGGCTACGCGGCGTCAGCTACTATCACATGGCCAGCAATCGCACGCTCACCGCTTGGTCCAGTCGCGAACTAGTCCTAAGCGCAGGTGCGCTCAACTCGCCTAAGCTCCTTCTGCTGTCCGGCATTGGGCCAGCCCGACAGCTAAGCAGGCTTGGCATACAGCCACGCCTGCCGCTGGAGGGTGTGGGTAAGAATCTTCATGATCATGGCATGTTGCCGCTGTTCTTGCGCTTCTCGGGCTCCAGCTGCGCCGTCAACAGCAGTCGACCAGCAAGTGGGCGTGGTGCCTTTGAGCCCGCCTCTGTGGCGGAGTATTTGCTGCAAGGACAACGCGGTCCGTTGGCCGCGAGCTTCTCGATGATGGGCTTCATCAACTCGAGTGCGCCAACGAGTCGTTCCGGGCAGCCAGACGTGCACGTGGTCGCACACACGTTGCTGCCACGCGGCGGCGACGGCAGCTTTGGCTACCTGGGCTTTCGCTCGGCCCTGATAGCCGCTCAGCGAGCGGCCCTGCAGCAGACAGATCTGCTGCAGATCATGGGCTCGCTGATATTGCCCAAGTGGCGCGGCAGCGTCTCACTGCGCAGCAGCGATCCGAGCGAGCCACCGCTGGTAAGGAATAACTATGCCTCGCATCCAGACGATCGTGCCACGCTGTTGCGCTTCGTGCGCTACGTGCAGCGGCTGCTGAACACACGCGCCTTCCGGCGCTGCGGCCTTAGCTTGTGGTTGCCGCCGCTGCCCGAATGCGATGTCCTTGAGCCGGACTCGGATGCCTACTGGCTGTGCCACATACGCTACATGTTTGTGGGCGCGTGGCATGCAGTCGGCAGCTGCCGCATGGCCGCCTCCAGCGAGCCTCTGGGCGTCGTCGATGAGCGACTGCGCGTGCGCGGCATTCAAGGACTGCGAGTAGCGGACGCCAGCATCATCCCAGAGATTACGGCGGGCAATACGAATGCGCCCGCCATGATGATTGGCGAGCAGGCGGCCCGTATGATACGCGAGGATCAGCTAGGAGATGAACAGGTGGAGGATCAATCGCAACAGAGTCTGCTGCCCAATGAGCTGCTCGAACAGGCAGCATCAGCGAATCCACCTACAACAGGGGAAACCAATGAGATACTTCCTTGAGCCAGCCAATTAAACCAAAGATCACCTATATAACAGTGATAAATAACAGCATACCATATAAGGACACTTATAATCAAGCAATATCTTCATATACTTAAGACGTTAATCTTTGGAAGATCTGATCTACATTGAAACCACTTTAGAATCTTATTCCTGTGTGCTTCACAGATAGTTCATGAATTAGTCCGAAGAGCCTCCAGTTAGTACCATTGATCCTACCCTCACATACTTTAGTCCACACCGCAGATTATTTGTTATTATTCTTCTTCTTGTTTTATTCATCTCAATACTGGTCTAGACTATAATTTGTTCTGGCAAAGGATAGTCGAATATACCACTTGAAATTGAAAGAAAATGTTCATTTTACTGGACATTGCTTCACTGTTTCGTTAAGTTACAATAAATACATAAGATTCGCTTATAAATACCAAAAAAAAAACTATTAAAGAGCTTGGATTAAGTCTAGGAAACACAAAAAAACGATAGAGACAAGTACACTCACAGTTCGATTCACACACAGATGCACACACTCTAATCCACACACACACACACACACATATACGGAGGCATAAAAGGAAGATATTCGCTTATCAGACTATTGTATTCTTGATCCAGAACTCTTTTATCATATCGCTGCCCTTCTCGGCGATCATGATCACGGGCGCATTTGTGTTGGCCGAGACGAGCTTGGGCATGATGCTGGCATCGATGACGCGCAGTCCGCGTATGCCGTAGACTCGTAGCTTGGCGTCGACGACCGCATCCTTGTCCCAGTAGGGGCCCATTTTGCAGGTGCCCACCGGATGGTAAATAGTCGACGTGTATCGACGCACCATGCACTCCCAATAGGTATCCGTGAATGGGACGAGATGCTCGCAGCCCGGCCAACGTATGCTGGACAGTCGGGAGCCAAAGCGCTGCATCGCCTTGGTGCGGGAAAGAGCGACGGCGACCTTGACACCCTCGATGAGGGTCTTCAGGTCGAAGTCGTCCTTCAAGTAGTTGGGGAAGATGTAAGGATAGTCGAAGGGATTGCTGCTGCGCAGCTTAATACTGCCCGTGCTGCGTGGACGCAGCAGCATCGGAATTATGCTCCAGGCATCCCGATTGTTGATCGGCTCGAATACCGAACGGTAAAACGAATCCGAGAGGCCGTGCGCCTTCCGCAGCTGCGATCCGCCATCGGAATTCGTTGAGCCAGAAACGAAATGAAACTCTATGTCCGGCCAGTCCAGCGAGCTGTTGGCATATTTCGTATTCACATAGGCCAAGCCCTCAACGCCACCGAGAATGGTGAGCGGACCTTGGCCAAAGACCGCGTACTGCAGCACCGTGGACATGGTGTGAAAGCGGTTCTCCACTATGGACACCGGCTGATTCACGAGAAATGTGAGTCCGCCCAGTCCGATGTGATCCTGCAGGTTCTCGCCGACGCTGAGCTCCTTGATGAGCGGTATGCGATGCTTGGCCAGCTGCTTGCGTGGGCCAATACCGCTTAGCATCAGCAGCTGCGGACTGTTCACTGAACCGCCCGAGAGGACAACCTCCTTGGTGGCCCGCACATGATAGAGCTTCTGCTCTTTAACAAATTCCACTCCAAAGGCCAACTTGCTAACCGGATCGATCATAATGCGTGTCACGTGCGAGTTCATTGAGATGTGAAGATTGGGACGCAGACGGGCTGGTCGCAGGAATGCCTTGGAGGTGGAGCAGCGCGAACCACGCCTTGTCGTGCCCTGGGCAATCATGAAGCCCGTCATTTTCTCGCCATTCAAGTCGCGATTGTCGTAGCCCATTTCCACGCCCGCCTCCACAAAGCTGGCCGCCAGGGGCGTGTGGTAGGGCGCTTCGCCCACAGTCAAATAGCCGCCTGTGGCATGGTAGGGCGTGCTCGCCAAATATGGATTGGTATTATCCTCGGACTTCTTGAAGTAGTAAAGTGCATCGCGATACGACCAGCTAGGATTGCCCAGTGCCTCCCAGTTGTCATAGTCATGCTTGGAGCCGCGCAGGTACAGCATGTAGTTAAGCACGGAGCTGCCACCCAACACCTTGCCCCTCGGCCAGTTGCAGCGTCCGCCTTGCATAGCTGAAAGTAGTAGATCGTATAGCATAAGAAACGGTAGCATGAAAGGTGACGACAAGGAAAGAAGAGAGTGATCTGCCTAAAAAGATTTGGGTAGAAGCTTTCTCCTTGTCCGTTGGTAACACCTACCCAAGCAAGAAGTGCCTGACGGTTCCGTTTTGTACTGCCAATCAATTTTGGATAGCTGCAAGTATCCGGCCATCAGTGGGACATCCGTTAGCTCTGTCTCGTCACCGCCCGCTTCCAGCAGAAGGACATTCCAATTTTCGACTTCGGTCAAGCGATTGGCCACCACAGCGCCGGCCGAACCGGCGCCTATCACTATAAAATCATAGTGGTCCAGAATGTCGTCACTGCTCACATCGCTGGGCTTCGACTCGGGATCCATGATCTCCTCGTACTGGAAGTAGGCAACCGCTGCCATAAGCATGGGTATGAACCAGGTGTTGCTGGTTGCCGCCGTCACCGCGCCCCCGATGGCCGAGGCAGCGCCAACAATAGCCGAGCTCATGGTTGAAGGCTCCTTCTAATGGCTGTCTCCAAGTCAGGCGATAGCGATCTTCCAACGTGCCACGACGTGTCTGCAATTGAAACAAAAATGAAAAGAAAAGAAATAAATCAGCAAATATGTGATGAAAAGTCACGTTTGTAATATATGTAATCGGGTTAGGCGATTCGATTGCTCGAATCGAAGCTTTTCACGCGCCTCAACATTTCGATCACGATCTGCGGCACTTCGGCAATTTCGTAACGCGATTGTGGCTGCCATTTGTTATGCATACCCTGTACCCGGTTGCCCAACATGCCCCACTCGCTTATCAGATCTAAGCGACGAGTGCAATGGACACCTCTTCAGCAAGCTCTCAGCTGTACTTCAAGCAACAAGAACAAGTTCCTTAGCTGGCCATAAACATTCGTTTACCGTTACAGAAAGCTCTAGCACGTGTGGGAAAGCTTGACAAAGCTTAAGCCTGCATTGCAAAAGGCAAAAGAGAACAGTGCGAATCTCTCTATAGTTACTTGGAATGCTTAGCAATTTGACCTTCTGAACGTATCTATGCTTTGTGATCCATTGCAGGCAAAGGGTAATCCCCCTAGCAAAGAGATTGTGAGGTGTAAGCAGGTCTTCCCAGCGATATATGCATATACAATAGACTCTAAGCCAACAACTGGCTGTAACAATACAGCAACAATACGGCCAAGTATTTTTTGTTGCATGCGCTGCACTCGGAGTTGGGGTAAAAGGCCTCCCGCATAAAAGTGAAATCTCTCGCATCGATTATAAAACCTTCCGAAACAAAATCCAACAAAACAAAAAAGAGAAAAACACCGATTTTCTCTCAATTGTTTCTTGTCAAAAAGCTAGGCAACAATTGCTGTAAGTACACAGCAACCAGTTTGGTGGCAGCCCTAACGGCGGCGCTGCCGCCAAAACTGTTTCCTGATTTTGCATAATCTTTGGCTAGCTTCGAGCTAAACTAACGGCTAACAGCGCCAGCACTTGCCGCTGTTGTTGTTGGTGTAGTCACAATTACAAACTTGTTGCTGCGCTTGGTTGCTGTTGTTGTTGTTGCAAACAGGTTGCCACTGCGTCGAGTTGAATGTGCGCAGCGCTGCTCAAGTTCAAGGTACTAGCGGAAAAAAAATGCCAAAGCACCGCAGTAACAGCAGCAACAGCCACGCAGCGGCAGCGCTGCTTTTGCAGCCATGCGAATAGCCGCTAAATAGTCAAGCAAATATCGTTAAAGAGAAATGCATAACAACATACGCAGGCAACAACAGCGACGAGCACAACAGTTACAGTTACAGTTATCACAACGAACACTTAACGAAGCGGCGATGAATCACTTTCGTTGAGAAAGCTTCTGCTGGCGTAGGCGTCGCTAACGTGCTAACGTCGCTGTCGACGTCGTCGCCACCACTACGCATGCGTCGACGCGTCGGCTTAGAATTTTTGACTGTTTGCGTTCCTTGTTGTTGCCGTCGCTGTTGCTGCGCTGCCGCTTCTCTTGTTCACGTTGATTTCTTTTTGCCCATTGGCACACTTTTGCATTGTGATTTTGTTTATTTATATATTAACGAACGCACACACACATGCACGCGTGGATATGTATTTTCCTTTCTTACTCACTTGCGTTGTGGATCTATGGCAAAGGAGTTGATATTTAGCTTAGTGCAATTGTTGTTTCTTTTGCCTTTGCTTTTGCTCACTTTAAGCTTGCGTTCGATCTGAAGCTTCTCTTTTTACTTGTACGTTTATGTACGCTTTCTTTAACACTTTCTTTCTGTGCGGTTACTACGGCCGCGCGCTGCGACGTTCGCTGGCCAACTGAAGCATTGAGCCATTAAAACGGAGCCCAAACAGCAACAAAGCTAGAAATGGCCACTCCAACTCGCTCTCTTTCTCTCTTACACACATACACACATACGCGCGCACACACACTCTCTCAGCTCGTATGCGCCTTTGCAGCTGCGCAGCCTTCACCATGCCCTTTGGCGTTGTTTGATGGCGGCGACGGCCTGCATTGTGGGCAGCGTACAGCAGGCGAATTGAACCGTTAGGTGGCACCTCAAATGGACAAGCGCTTCCTGTTTGGCTTCTCTTGCTGGCACTCTTGGCTGCCACCATGCTCATTCATCAAGTCTTTGACGCGATGTGACGTGTTTGCCGGCACGTAGACATAACACATATATACACACCTACATACACACACACACACACACACGGGCAGTGCTTTGACGACTGCGAAATGCTTTCACTCTTACTATATAAGCCATTGGCCATTATGATGCTACGCCCCTAGCCAAAAAGAAAAAAAGTGCGTGTGTCACAGCCAGCAACATTTGTGGGTCACCAACAACTCGGACACAGACTTGGCCTGCCCCAATGACGTCAGCAGTGCAAGCTGCAACTGAAAAGCTTTGAATAAGGGCTAGTTTTTAGCGGCTTGGTAAAAATAGACATCGACTGCCTGTATACCCAGTAAATATGGGTTTTGGCTTACAATTTAACTACTTTTACTAGTACTATTTAAATATAATAAAATTATTTAAAAATATTTAAATATATTTCTAAATATTTATATTTAAGACAAAAAACCAGCTAAGCTTAGAGTAGTTTATTCATTTATTTTTATTTTAATTTTATTATTATTTTATTATTGGTAAAAGCTATGGAAGTTTCAGTATATTTTATAATTTTTAAGTCCATTTGCATAATATTTTTTTATCTATTTAATGTTTGAAAATGTAGCTTTAAAGCTGCTAAGCTGCCAGCTCTATTGAATATTAACTCACTCCTGCTCACCCTCTCAATCTTTCTCTCTCTCTCTTCTTCTCTGTCACTCTGTTAGGTGGCTGCTGTGGCTCGACGAAGAAGCGAACAATTGTCGGCGGCTGGGCCTGGGCCTGGTGGCTGGTGACGGACGTGCAACGGCTCTCGCTGAACGTGATGACGTTGAATCCGATGTGCGAGAACGTGGAGACCGCCCAGGGCGTACCGCTGACGGTGACCGGCGTGGCGCAGTGCAAGATCATGAAGGTATGTGGGCGAGCGGGCGAGCCGTCATTCTCTCCTCTTTTCCTTTTTAGCCACTTTCATCGGCTACGTTAGCTGCTCTCTCACTGGGAGCAAGTAATTGCAGTTTTTCAGTTTCGTTATGCAAGTTATTTAGCTTCCCTTTATCCAACAGATATACCTATTTATATATACATATATAATCCAATTCTTATATAATCTTTCGTATTTGGCATGCATTTTTCGTAGCTACGTAGAAACGCGTCTGAAATTTGGCTTACAGTTCCTTTTAGCATCATATCTACCCAATGAAACAGTTTATAAATATATATATTCATACAATTATCGTATATTTTAATCCGATTTAGCATTTTTTTTTATTAAGTATGTTTTAACTCTTTCGAATCCCCCCACCCCACCCGATCCCTACCACATTTCCGAATCAATTCAATTATATTTAGCCTTGCAAGCGCCTTAGAACTGATCCATCAAAAGTAAGTGTAGAACGTATCGTAAACTTGTGAAAATTGCTTTAGTTTCGTATAAATATGTATTGAGTATAGCATTTGAATCATTGCTGTGACTTGGCGCACTACTTCCCATGCACAGCATTCATGAATTCACAGTAACTGTGACCCATAGCACTTTTCGCACAGTCTCACTCAAATAATAGCAGTGCCGCGATTCGAATCACACTATGAATCACTACTTAAATCGCAAATAATATGTATACATATATGTTAGAGTC
The DNA here is from genome assembly GCF_003285905.1 of Drosophila hydei. Classification (NCBI taxonomy): domain Eukaryota; kingdom Metazoa; phylum Arthropoda; class Insecta; order Diptera; family Drosophilidae; genus Drosophila; species Drosophila hydei. Next base: position 1,537,972 of record NW_022045696.1, on the reverse strand, counting down.
AACTTGAATCAGAAATCTATGATTGAATGATTTATGTATCCACAAATCGAATCATAACCAAGTTCGATTGTATATAATAGTGCACAATTTAGGAACTCTGATATTCGAATCATTATTCACAGTTTGCAGTTTGCAGTAGCTATAAATTCACCAATCATAGTTTACGACCCAAGCAACTGATTCAATCATTCACAGTCATTATGATTTGAATTAGTTTAGTTTAAGCTAGCATCTGTTAATAATACATTATAATACATTGACTAAGAATTCCAGTGTAAGCAATTTGAATCATTATTCACAGCATTTTCCGTTTGTCAACTCATTCACAGTAGTTGAACCTTGCCTAGAATATTCCATGGCATTTGTAAATATCTGTAAATCAAATAAATATTAGCCTAAGAAACTGAATGGATCAAAGCTCACCAGACTTATCAATGAATCAATCATTCACAGTAGCACTTCTGAGAATTAGAATCGTCGGCTCACAATCGTAATCGCTCGTTATGAACATTTTGTTTTTCTTCTTTCTTTTATTTGTTTATATTTTTTTGTCACTAGGCATGATTTGATACGCACAGTTTATTTGGCTCTTCAGCATTCAATGATTCAAAATTAAGTTCTTCGTTAATTATTTTCATTTCATTATTACAGTCATCTTCGTATAAAAATAATGATTATGCTAACAACGAGGTATGTTTATTGCGTTAACATCGTTTGCTCCTTAACAATTTTCATTTCGGTTTTGGTTTCGTTATTCACACTCACACTGACTCACTCCATAGCACACACCCACGCACAGCTCACGCACGATTCAGACCCTGAGTCGAGTTCCCTGTTTCTACCATAGATGCCATATCATTTGCTGCATGTCTTTGTCGTTAAGATCTTATGATTTGTATCACATGCACATATACATGCCTGCATAGTAAATAGTAAGCGTAGCACTCATTCATTATATTGTATGCGAGAAAAGGCGCCCTTTATGCCCTTTAGCTTTATTCAATTGAGTCTACAGTCTACATAAACAGTCGAAATTTTTTGACATTTGTGTTTTTTTACCTCTTCTCTACTTTCTTTTACCAACCACTTACCCTGCGCTCGAATCGTTCGAATCAACTGAACTCAACTCGACTCCAATCAACTCAACTCATCAAACGAATCCGACAAAAAAAAAAAAAAAAACAAACAAACAACTGTAAATGATAACAAATCAAAATTAACAAATCGCTTGAAAAACAACAACAACAACAACAACTAATATATAATAATAATTATTAATAAAAAAAAAAACAAAAACTTCATCTGAATTACGCCTACTGCTAAACGTCTGCTAATGTTAATGTTACTGTTACCGTTACTGTTACTGTTACTGCTAATGTTACTGTTAATGTTACGGTTACTGTTACGTTTAATGTGTGCGTGTGTGTGTGTGTGTGCGAACCTGTATTGCGTGTGTGTGGGTATAAATGAATCGTAATTACTCGAAAACTAATCAAAAACCTATCGATAACAAATTATTAAATAATTGCTATTTGACTGTGTCTTTGGATTGTCCGTCCCACTCTCTCCCTCTACCTATCTCTCTCTCTCTCTCTCTCTCTATTCATCTCTGTGTGTGCCGTATCAAACAACAACAAATATTAATCAATTAATAACACGATCATCAATTCATTTAATCAACTATTCGCATACCCAAACACACACACACACACACACACACACACCGACACACACACACACACAGATGATGAATGTTTATTATTTTCATCATCAGGCCGACGAGCTGCTGGGCACCGCCAGCGAGCAATTCCTGGGCAAGAGCGTCAAGGAGATCAAGCAAACCATTCTGCAAACCCTGGAAGGACATCTGCGCGCCATATTGGGTAAGTCAACATGCGACTTTAGATACACGTAAGGCTATATTCTCTTCGACTTTATGTTCCTGTTAAAAGCTTTTCTGCCTGTTAAGTGGATTGACAATGAGCTCCACGCAAATCTGATCAGAGTTGGACAGGTTCTATGGGAAACTAAACTATTGCCATGTCAATGTTAGTGTTAGGGTTGCCAGACTGTTTAAAAATATTCAGAAATGCAATAACTTTGCCAGCCATCGGGTGCTACCGACTGCCTAATACTCGTTCCCAGAATTATTGCTATCCACCTCACAGAAGTAGCTAAAGAAATATATATATATATATATATATATTGATATATATATACGAGTATATATTCAACTAAGTCAAGTTCCTAGCTTCATTAATGATTAGACAGCCGGGCCAATATACTCCTTTCGCCTACACAACAATGCTGAAATCGGGCTCATCACGTATGTGAAGGAATGAATCCCGTTTAATATACTTTTCCCGTAAGCGAAGGCACGAGTCTGAGTCACGCTAATTGCTAATGGATGTGACAAAAGCCAGGTTAAAGAACTGACAACGTGTCGCCAGCTGCTTTAAGAGCAGTTCAGTTAACTGGTATTGTTAACACTTGAAGTGGACTTAGAGCTCAGCTCAAGCTCTATGATAATTGGAGCTAGTCGAGTACTCGGCTAGAACCCTTGAATAGTTAACTTTCAGCGTCTCGCTGCCTATCGCTAGTCATCGGCTACGTCATATTCTAATCGAGTTTGTGGCTCGACCTTGCCGCCAAATTGATTGCTTTAATCAAAGTAGACTTGAGAGGCTTTACGAGTGCGTTGAACTGAGCTCGGTGCGTGTGATTCGAATAGATTCGAAAAGAGCCGCGTTATTACGGCCGAAAGAGTGCGAGGGCTAGAATCGCTATAATTGCTATACTTAGAGCATAAATCGTATATCTCATGCCCAAGGCGATTTCCAATTGTGCAACGCGCGCTCAAATGGAATATTTAGTTTGACGACGCGTCGTCTTGGTACGGGGAGGCTCTCTCGTGTTTGCTGTGTCAGTTGTAAGCGCGTCGAGCGACGCTCCGGTCGCAACGTTTCCGAGCGGCTGCCAATTGTAGTACCTACCGCAAAGCCGCCCCCAATCGTACCGACCTCTATTCCGTTTTTTTTTTTTCGAATTGAATCGCGTGTGAACCGCTCAGCTGTGTGAAGGGTGTATGTGTCGAGCAAATAGACGAAGCCCTCTTCGATCTTGACCTTCAATTTGTTTAGGGGTCAGCCTTAAATAGTCGAACATCAAAATTATAACTAACCTTGCCAATGTCTCAAGAGGCATACCAAAGTATTTGTGCTATGATTCAGATATTCAGATATCCTTGGTCTGAATACTTGAGCTAGCTTTACCTATGCCGCCCTGTGCCAATATACCCAGGTCTGTCCAAGTCCTTGCAGCACACAAAACAGTGGTGCCAAATAATAGATAAGCAAACTGGAATACCTGATACATAGAGCTAATAGAAATAGAGTAAGCTCGTCAAATAGTTCTCAGACAAATCGAAGGTCTCACGGAAAACACTATAAATATCGAATACGACATCTGAAGTGAACATAAATCAAAATACGTTAAAAACAATGCAAAGCTCTGCGAAAGCCAATATTGAAAAGCTTTAAGTGCTTTAAGCTTCGGGCAGAGAAAGCTCGTGCTCTGTCCCTGCCCGCTGCACGGTGACGTGCGCTGATAAGCGCCCAGCACTCAGTCGATAAGACTGCGCCAATGACGTCAAGGGTAATACAAATGTCTTAATTAAAAGTAAAGAACTAGTTGAGTGGCTAGGCTAGGTATAAACGGTTAATACAGTGCTCACTGCTGTCAGTGTGTACTTAGACGGGCTACTAATTGGGCCTTGAACAGGCCAACAGTCAACGGCCAACAGCCAAGAGCGAGTCATGTCGATGGTGTGGATTGGTACCTTTAAGGTGGTCATGATAGTGGGCATCACCTGGTTGGTGGTTAAGCGGTAAGCGAGCGCTAGCTAAGCTCCAACTGAATGTGACAATATCTCTCGCTCGCACGCTATACCCATCTCTCTCTCTCTCTCTCTCTCTCCATCCTTCTACAGGAACGCTTACAGTCGAAGAAGTCTACAAAGATCGCGACCAGTTCGCTGCGCTTGTGCGCGAGGTAGCAGCACCTGATGTCGGCCGCATGGGCATCGAGATTCTGTCCTTTACCATCAAGGACGTCTACGATGATGTGCAGTACTTGGCCTCGCTGGGCAAGGCGCAGACGGCGGTGGTTAAGCGGGACGCCGATGCAGGCGTCGCTGAGGCCAATCGCGATGCTGGCATCAGGGAAGCCGAGTGCGAGAAGAGCGCCATGGATGTGAAGTACTCGACGGACACGAAGATCGAGGACAATACGCGCATGTACAAGCTGCAGAAGGCCAACTTCGATCAGGAGATCAACACGGCCAAGGCCGAGTCGCAGCTGGCCTACGAGCTGCAGGCGGCCAAGATACGCCAGCGCATCCGAAACGAGGAGATCCAGATTGACGTTGTCGAGCGTCGCAAGCAGATCGAGATCGAGTCGCAGGAAGTGCAGCGCAAGGATCGCGAGCTCATCGGCACCGTCAAGCTGCCCGCCGAGGCTGAAGCCTATCGCGTCCAGACAATCGCCCAGGGCAAACAGTAAGTGAAACGCAACCAACTCGATGCGAACAGACATTTCTAGTCGTCAAATCCCAACCAAGAAGAAGTTGTCAAATTCCATGCTTTATCAGAAGAAATTTATGATTATTGACAATATTTGCAACATGGCATAACTGACTGCTTAATATTCTGTTCAATCTGGAGATTAATTCTTGATTTCATTTCACCTTGTACAACGCAACGTATGAGTAATATTTAAATTTAGTTACTTTCAAAACACTTATATAAAAGTGAGATCACTTGTTCTAACTATATCCATATATTGCTCATGCATATTCAAAATTTACAGTTTCAATTCTGAGTTTTGTGTTATTCTCACTCGCACAACGCGTCGTATGAGTAATATTTATTTGAAGCCGAAATTCTCGATTAACTCTATATATATATATATCTCTATATCTAAGTATATACATCTATATACTGTTCAATTATGTTAGCTCTGATCCAATTTGTCTCCACTCTAAACAGGTGCCAGACCATTGAGAGCGCCAGAGCCGAGGCGGAGCGTATCCGTAAGATCGGCGCGGCGGAAGCTCATGCCATCGAGCTGGTGGGCAAGGCGGAGGCGGAGCGCATGCGAATGAAGGCGAACGTCTACAAGCAGTACGGCGATGCAGCTATCATGAACATTGTGCTCGAGTCGCTGCCCAAGGTAAGACAGAGAGAGCGGGAGGAAGTCGTGAAGAGAGACAGCTATATGAATTTGCCTTTGATTACAGATCGCTGCAGAGGTGGCTGCCCCATTGGCCAAGACGGATGAAATTGTGCTCATTGGCGGCAACGATAATCTGACCAACGATGTGACACGCCTTGTGGCCCAGCTGCCGCCCTCGATCAACGCGCTGACCGGAGTGGATCTGTCCAAGGTGCTGTCCAAGATACCCGGCGCCAAGGCGTGAAACCTATTCGAATGGGATGTGCAGCAAATGGCAATGACAACGTAACCCCAAAAGGAATTGCAACTGGAAATGAAAGAAAGAGAAAGATAATGAAACACAGAGAAAGAGAGAGAGGGAGAGAGGGAGAGAGAGAGCTAAAGAAAAACGAGAACGAAAAAGAGAGAAGAAGAACGCATTTGTTAGAGCGAGCTGGCGAGCGCATTTGAAGAATCAATGGAATCGAACGATAATCTCACATATATATATATACAGCGATATATATATATAGCAAAATGTACTCCGATATTATGTGTGTCAGTGTGTGTGCACAGCAGAAAACAGCAGAGGCCCCCGCCCCACCAGCAGAACTCCTGGGAATAGTTTGATAAATCAAATGAGAAATCAGATCAAACTAAAGCTAAAGCTAAATATATACAACAAAAAAAAAAAAGAAAATTATGCATTTCGCACGCATTCGCAAACGCATTTTGTGGCCTTTTCTCGATAAATAAGCAGAAATTACCAAAAACAAAAAAAATTATACCAAAAAAAAAAAGAAATAAGAAAAACAATTTGTAAACACAAATTTATTGATACACGCATATATATATATATATATATATATATTTACACACATTGACGTATGTAACACTCACACACACACACACACAGAGCTGTGCGTGCATGTGTCTAATGTAATTGTATTTAATTTGTATTTCTATCTGTCATCATTTAGTTCATAAGCTCAACAATCATCGCACAAAAGCATTCGAAAACGCGTCAAGTGTTGAGCAGTGCTGTGCAACGCACTGCTTGGTTGCTTTGCAACACTGCCAACATGCAATTTAACAACACTCGAACTACAATTACTGCCTGTAAAAGACAACGACAACGTCCCACTGTGCCAACCGGAACCAACAGGCACTCTCACACACACACACACACTCACACACACACACACACTCACACACACACACACACACACTCACACACACACTCAGTTTAATGCACCCTAAATTTCAATGACGCCTCAGTCGCAGCCGCTCTTCCACATCCGCACACGAAATTTCCCATTTATTGAAACTTAAATTTAGTTAAAACAATTTTTAATGTTCACAATCTATTTGTCCCTCTGAACGAAATCAATATATATACATATATATATATTTATCTATATATATTTATTTATTTAGAGAGAAGGCGCTATAAAACGATATTTGTACGAAATAAATGTTTTTTTTTTTGTTTATGTTTTGCCTTAACCTATTTTGGTTTTCTAGTATAATTCGACAAGGCTGCAACACTTTGAGGAGTTGTCCCAACTGCGACGCATCGAGGCCAGCAATAATTGATATTTTATGCAATTGTAATTCAATCTAAAAATGATCTTAAGTCAGTTAAGTGCAGTTCGAACCTCAGTTCTATTTAAGAAACCAGGAACTGCTTAGAGTTGAGAGGAAAGACTCTATTGCGCAGCAGATCGAGACAGCTCAGCACAGTGAATGCAGCCACGTTAAGAGTAAAGAAAAATGAAATTCCGATTACACAAATTGTTAAGAAAGAGAAACGAGAAAAACAAAAAAAAAAAATCTAGATTAACCGAAGCAGAATCTGCAAAGTAAACGCATTTACACACAATTCAGAATAACAAAAGTATAAATATATATAATGTACATGTATATATATATATATATGAATGAATATATATATTTTTTTTTTCTATTGTATGTTAAGTGCAAATAACTTAAATTGATACATGTTTCACAGTGCAAGAGAATCTAACTAAATAAATCGAATCTAAAATTTTGTGTATTTTGTCGTAAATAAATAAATTGAAAAAGAAAAGAAATATGCCCAGTAGAATGTCTTTAACTGGAAACACTCGGGGATACGTTAGTCACTCAAATCTTTATTACAAAGCTTTCATATACAAGTAAAATACATATATGTAGACATCCGTATGGTTGTAAATATATCAATATCTAGACACTAGCTTACATACTTAGTAAAGATAACAAAAAAATGTGGCTTAGGCTAAGTCCGTTGGGGATTGGACTGATATAGGTGTATACTATGGTATACTATGCAGGTCCAGCGTTATCAATATCTACTCTGTTGCAGTTTAGGTACACACAAGCCTAGGCTACGAGTCTAAATAGCGCTACGAAACTTACAAGCTATGGACCAATCCAGTGACTATTTACTCGCTACTCGTTACTCGCTACTCGTTAACAGCTACCCGGTTGTTCCTACTCTCGATAGTCGCTAGCCATTCTTAGCACTTGCAATGCTCTAGCAACTACTCGCTACTCGTTAAAGCAAACTCGTTAACAGCTACTCGGTAGTTCCTACTCGTTGCTCGTTACTCAAATCCTGTCACTCGCTCCTCTGTAGTTGCTATCCATTCTCAGCACCTGCAGCTCTCTATCAACTACTCGCTACTCGCCACTCGTCACAGGTTGTTGCTACTCGTTACTCGCTACGTCCATCCCGTCACTCGCTGCCTTACAGTTGCTATCCATTCTTAGCACTTGCAATGCTCCAGCAACTACTCGCTATTTCCTACTCGTTACTCGCCACTTGTCACTCGCCACGCGCTTTTAGCTTTTCACTTCGCGGTTCTAATTACTCGCTACTCACTACGTGCTACTCGTTACTCGCTATGTTCTACTCGCTATTCACGCAGCCACCCTGGGGGCCACTTGTCTAAATGCAATGCTCACAATGCCCGCATCTTGCCACACATTGACGGGTCACATTTGATCGGATCCACAGAGATACCAAACGGTAATCGAAATTCACAAAAAAAAAAAATACATTTAAAAATAGTTAGATGTTTAACAGCTATGTAAAAACTTCAGTTGGCGAGATTGGCTGGCTCAGTCCGAATACTTTTCTTTGACAACCCTACGCAGTATTTTGCCGGTCGGACTCTTGGGCACCTCTTCGACAAAGATGACTCCACCCTCGAGCTTCTTGTAGTGGGCAACTCGTTCCGCCACATAGGCGGCGATTTCCTCGGCTGTTGCCGTCTCGTTCTGGCGCAGCACAACGATGGCTCGCGGCGCCTCGCCGTTCAGCTCATGGGGTATGCCAAAGACGGATGCCTCCAGTATCTTGGGATGGTCGCGCAGCACGGCCTCTAGCTCAGCTGGCGGCACTTGAAAGCCCTTAACCTTGATCAGTTCCTTCATGCGATCCGTTATGTAGAAGAAGCCGTCCTCATCGTAGAAGGCCACATCGCCCGTGCGCAGCCATTTGCCCGGAAAGAAGGTCACCTCATTGGCCTCCGCATTGTTCAAATAGCCGGACATCACCTGGGGTCCACGCACACACAGCTCACCTGTGATGCGCGCTCCCACGCCCTTCGTATCGCTTCCTTCCAACGGCACGATCTTGGCCTCCGTGCTGCCTGGCAGCAAGCCTGTCGACGCATAACGTGTATTGCCCTCGGGCGTCATCAGGATAACGGGCGATGCCTCCGTCATGCCATAGCCCTGCATGAAACGCGTATTGGGGAACCTACAAGCGCAGAGGGGAGAAAGGGATTAGCTTAAGGACGGACGTATGCAGTGTATTTTATATTTATATGGAATATTGTTAAGACAGGGTTGAAAGAAGAGTAAGAAGAACCTAGGCGGAGGTTTACACGCAGCTTATCCTGAGGTTAGCAGGAGATATTCAGAAAGCTTATAAAATAGTTGGGGTAAACCTGCTAGAGATCGGAAGTCTAAAAACATGTCGTCATCACGAGAATAAGAAAGACTCAAGAAACTTAAGTGCTAATTAGGAAATCAATGGGAGGTAAGCAATTAACAAGAGGTTGAATTAGACAGATTATAAAGAGACTTACGAAAACTTATCAGATAATTAACTGAATCTTATCAGGAAAGTGGCAACAATGTGTAAGAGCTTATGAGGAGGCTAATTAATGCTTATCAGCAAGTTATCAAAAGTTAACTAGATTGCCAGTTGAGCTGCTTATCAAAAGTTGACACGACTAGGGAATTAACAAGAGATAGACCTAACCAAGAGAGGAGCATATTCCGGGGATAACAGTAGGGTCTGGCTATAAGGGCTTATCCTGAGCTCTTTACTCACTTCTGCAAGAAGCGCTCGATGTCGTGTTGGCCAATTGGCGCGGCACCGGACATGACGACGCGCAGCGCTGAGGCCAAGTCGTTCGTCAGCTTTGGATGATTTATCATGAACAAGGCTAAGGAGAGGGTGGGAGAGAGAGACAGCATTAATAAGTGCTAGACAGAGACGTCTCTTACAGCTACTCACCAATGGGCGGCACAAGGTTGAGAATGCTGCCTTTGTAGGTGTCGAGCGCCTTGATAAAGTCGTCCGGCTTGAAGGCGGGCAGCGTGGCCAATCGAGCGCCCTGTCCCAGCTTCGAGAGCATGACCACGGTGAGGCCGTAGATGTGAAAGAAGGGCAGCACCGCGGGCAGCGTGTCCTGGAACTGGAGCGAATCAATGGGCAGCGCATCCTGTATCTGTTCGCAGTTGCTGCTGATGTTGTTGTGCGACAGCACCACGCCCTTCGGCAGGCCGGTGGTGCCCGAGGAGAAGGGCAGGAAGACCATGTCGTCAGGACTCGCATCCTTGGGCGCGCGCAACTCGTCGTAGCGCACGTTCTCCGTGCTTATCAGCTCAAAGAAATCAATGGCGCCCGCCGGCAGCGACTCGCCCTCAGTGCTGCGCACCACAGCGATGGGCATCGGCTTGCCAGCCAGCTGGCATGCCTCACGCAGCGTCCCATAGCCTTGCACGCTGCCCACCAGGAACTTGGCATTGCTGAACGTCAGCTGGCGTGCGATCTCATCTGCAATCCAAAGCGAAAGATTAGCTTGTGCGCGAAAAGCTCTGAAGTCGAAGGCCGTTATTTTGCATTCTGCTTTGTGCGACATTCGTAAACGTTTCCATTCACCTTCTTCTTCCCACTTTTCATCTATTCAGTTACAGTTTCTTAAGGACTTGTTTTGATTTGTCTACTCCTCTCCAGCACACAGCTCTTATTGTTGCATTCTTCTTTGTGTTGCATTCGTAAACGTTTCCTTGCTCAATATGAACTATAACTCGTGCTTTGATGCTGTCACGTTCTCTTATATTCTCAATCTGTGCCCTATATATTACCCCACTGTCCCACTATTTTCATATGTTTCAGCTTCTTAAGGACTTTCCTGAATTTGTCTACTCATCTCTGGCAAACGTTGCTTGTTTATCGTTTCTTGATTCTGTTTTCTAGCTTTGCTTTTGTGTCGTTCGTAACGTTTCATCGCTGCCTTTACACTCATCTGTTTATATCGTACACTATTAATAGTCAGACTCATGCCGAGCTCTCGCTATTATCAGTCAACGCTGAGCTTGGCATCCCCGCTTTGGCCTCTCTTGCCCTCTTCTTGTTTACTTTGTGTCGCATCCGTTAATGGTGGATCAAAGCCTTGCCTTAGAGCAACGAATTGATAGACAGATGTGCGTCAGTCTTCGAGACGAGTTCGTAACCTCGCCAATATAATTTGGGGGCCTATCTGGAACAGTGATCTTTCGACGTGGACTACGCCCGCCCATAAACTTCACAATTACCGCTCTGATAAGGGATAATTAAACCAGATTTAGCGCTTAATTGTGTCACCTTATCGCGAGTGCGTCGTTCGGATGGCGCGACTGGCCGCAAACGTGCTGGCAACTCAGACCCGAACCCGGACCCAGAACGCGACTTACCTGGCGTATAGATGGGATTAATCGTGGTCACAGTGAGACCAGCTTCGATGGCGCCCAGCGCTGCGATCGGATACTCTGGCATATTTGGCAAGCAAATGGCCAAGATATCGGGCTTGAACAGCTTGAACTTTGTCTGCAGGCGCACAGCAAAGGCGGCGCTGGCATCGCGTAGCTGGGCATACGTATATTGACGATCCGTGATCACGCAGACCTGGAAGAGCAGAAAAGCAAATGCTTAGTAAATTACATTTATATTGAACAGTTTCCAGGACATCTTATAGAAAGAAGCTTAGGAATAATTGAGAAGAAAGATCAGAGACAACAGACACCTCTTTAACGTAGATCATATATTTTAGATCTATGATCAAGAGACCTCAATGAAAGAAAGCTTGAAGCAGCGAAGCTGATCTTCGGCAAAGCGTAATGAAAGCTTAGTTAATATAAGAGATATCATGATATCAGATACAGATATTCCATATACAGCTATGTATATGTAGAATATTCAAGATATATGTGAACAACAAAGAAGATTTTATATATATATATATATATATATATATATATATATATATATATATATATATATATATATATATATATATATATATATATATATATATATATATATATATATATATATATATATATATAGCTATATAAAGTTCGCTTTACTCATAGACGAAACTTAAGTTCCTCAAAAAATCGAACTATATCTAATCTAGAACGTATTATTTTATGAGCTGTTCTCTTTGGTATATAAATAGAATGCTCGCAAAAGTTCAATACTCTCAAGTATGTAAGCACTTGGATACAAAGTTTTGGAAGAGCTCTAATGCTTAGCATGGGGAATAGGTCATGGTTAGAAGAATTGAATTCAATTAACATAAATGCGCTTAAGCCGCAGCAGAACGCTATTTGAAAGTAAATAGAAGAGAACTGAAGGCAAGAACTGAGAATTATTCGACTATATAACAGGAATATAGATAAGTGTATAGTGTTTATTAGGCAAGAAAACATAGATAAATTATATGATATAGTGATAAGACTCATAAGACTAACAAAGATGTAACACCTCTATGAAGAGCATTTGAAATATCCATGACTTAACTTGAACTTGAGTTCCCAATATTCCAGCTTATGTAGTATTTCCGAATAAGAAAATGTACTTATTTTAAAACATACATAAATAAAAAATATTCGCATCGCATTATTTTCAAAATATTGCGTTTGTATTGTCCACTGCCTGTGTGAGAGACGGTCAAGTTTATGAAAGCGATCATCTGTGCCCTTCGCAGCTGATGTTTCAGCTTGACCTTGGTCAAGGCCATGTTTAAGTTAAGCCTTTAACGAAGACTGCGTTTAGACAAGGCTAGTTAGACGGGGCCAGGGGCCGGATATTCTGGCTAATATTATTTGCGCAGCGCGAATTATAAATACCACACGAAAACAAGAGAACAGAAGAGAAACAGCGAAAAACAAGCACATTAAAATGTCGAATTTAAAGAAATCAACTAAATTAAGCAAAAAAGACAATTTAAATAAAATTTCAAATGAAAAAAAAACAAGAAAAATGATTTCGAACAGTTGACGCGCTGCTGCGTTCCACTCGAGCTGCGCCGCGACCACTGATCAAAGTTCAGTGGGGCAAAGTACAAAGTCTGCAAACAAAAGAGAACCAACGAGATGATTACTACGCTCTCGCTCTCTGTCTGTCTCTCTCTCTCTCTCTCTCTCTCTCTCTCTCTCTCTCTGTCCCTCTTTGCGCATATATGCATGTGTATTGACGTTTGTTGTTTTGCACGACGCTTGTTGACTTTTTCGCTGCCCAAACGAGACAACGACAACAGTGATCTCTACCCCTCCCGCTCGCCCTGCCAGGCATTGATCCACAACCACTGCCACTGTCACGCTTGCAAGAAGGCCAGGCCCACCACAGGCAACGGCAACGGCAAACGCAAAAGCAAAAGCAAAAGTAAAAACAAAAGCAACAACAAATGAGCTAAAGATGATTTACCGCTAATTGTTTTCAGCAAATGCATATGCAAAACAATCACAATTAGCGTGCTTATGAGTATGTGTGTGCGTGTGTTTGATTGTTTGTTTCTAGACACCTATTATGGGACAATTAAAAACATATTAAAATATTGACAGCCGCCGCTGCGCATAACAAATAGTTCAATGCTCTTTTGCGATAAGCGCAATGGCTTATGAGGGAGAGGGACAGAGAGAGCCATAAAGGGAAAGAGAGACATTGAGAGACAGAGAAAAGGCCATAAATGAAAAGAGAAACATAGACAGAAGAGAGAGAAAGAGCGAGAGATTGACTGATTGACTGACTGACAATACAGCTACCGCATCAGGTTGAAAACTGTACCGAAAACTTCTAAATCTACTTAAAATTTAGCAAACAAAAAATTGGCACATCTAGCACTTTCGAGTTGTTAAGAAATAAAAACAAAATCGAAAAATACTATAAAATATAATAAACCAAAGTCAAACCAGAATATTAATTTCGAAACTCGACAGCGTTCACATCAGTTGGAACTAACTATTTATAGACTCTGGATGCCATTCTAAAGATCTATATAGGGATATATATATATAGATATAGAGGATATATAAATACTTTCTGATATCTGAGAGACTCTTCGACTCTTTTCCAACATAAGCATTTGATCTTTAGGGCAAAAGCATATTGATAAAGAGTCATCTGAAATAAATCTATGCCCAAAAGTCGTAAACAAGCCTCTGAACTTTGCATAGGACGCTTATCACTCGCTGCTAATCAGAAATTCACAAAAGTAAAAGAACCGATTGTCGAGCACATGAGAATGTTTCACGTGTATTATAAAGAATCTAGCCGTATACTTTACTTCTTATGGCCAACTGTTTACCCATATATGTATATATATATATGATATATATATATATATGTATATATATATACTTATCTGTAGTATAAACAAGTGTGAGCATTTTGATCAAGTTGACGGAATCAAAGTTTCAAGTCGCTTGGAAACAGCACAAACTATCCAACTTACACTCATATATCTATATATACATATATATATATATTTATATATAGCTATATTAGGTATATCATGCATTTTATGGCGAAACGAGACTGCACGCTATGCCATATATAACGAACTAAAGCGAATTTGTGTTTATTTTGTTGTTGGCTTTGCACAGCGAATCGAAATTCAATTGGCACAACTCGCACTTTGCACCCACTGTGCAGCTAGCTACATTGAATATAATATACATACACAAATATTATATGTATGTGTGTATATGCATGTGTGAGCGTGTGCCTTGCATTTAATTGCATTTAATTCTGGCACATGAGGTTTAAAGTGAGCACAAGCCGCTGTTTGCGATGCTTCGCACTTTTGAGCAGGCAAAACCTGATATTGCCCCACTGTAGGCTAATCAAATTCAATGAAAAACTTTTGCACTTTGATTTCGGGGCGGAGGGGCTGGCATTGCGGCTGGGGTGGCTGCAGTGGCGGCACGGGTGGCTCTACGTGCTGCTGCTTTTGTCGCCTCAGTGTGGGCGGAGCGTGTGGGCGGGCTCGGTGCTTATGCAAGCCGACAGTTGTCTCGATCATGTGTCTATTTATAGTGCCTCGCTTGCTCTCCCTCTTCCCTCCGCTCTCCCTCTCTCTCTCTCTCTCTCTCTCTCTCTCTCTCTCTGTTCCTTGCTCACTGACTGTCTCGCACACACACTGCCATGCAACTCGCCTCTTGCATTTTGATTTCTCATTTCCATTATCAATCTCTTACTAGTTGCATTTCTTTCCCATATATCCTGTACGCTAAGGTGGGTATATTAGCTTCGCCTAAGCCACACTCTTATAGATTCTCAAATGGAGGTAGTGAAATGGATAACCTCCGATTGGTTTCATCTATACCAATCATTAAAGCATTATAAACAGAGTATTATGCAGTCGTGATGCCCCATTAATTCAGTTTTAGTCTTATACAATATATTTCGTTTAACAATGGTCTGAAGCCTAACTCGATATTTTAATAACATACTATATAAATATATACTATATTATCAGAATTTAAGCTATACAGTATACAAGGTATCTGCCAGTCGAGCACTGCCGCCTGAAACACTTGTTATACGTCACATCTGTTCATTATCCCTTGCAATCCCCTGGCTCTCAATGTCGCTCTTATCGCTCATGTAAAGCAATTTGATGCCATGTCACAGTCGACTTCAACCGGTCAAGGCCCCATGCAAAGCGCTACAAAGGGGTATGCCTATATTTATACATGAATATTATGTGCAAACATATATTTATTTAAATATATACATTTATATATATATATATATATATATATATATATATATATATATATATATATATATAGACATACATATTGTGGGTATTTCTATTATTATTCCTGTTTCCTTATCTCAAGATTGCAGTATGAAGGCGTAGTACGTGTTATATATATTATTTCACTTTCGGACTTATCTAAATAGGTATTTTTGCTTAAGGTACACAATACACTAGGCACACCTTATCTGGCGAAAGCAAGAGGCCCCTAGAAATGACCCATATAAGTATGTTAAGCGAGCTGGACTAGCAAAATTCCAGGTAATCTTGTGACTGCGCTCGTGATCCAATCTGCATGCGACTTTTCGACTCGACAGGGAGAATCAGCAAACGGTGCCAGACAAGAATACATAAACATAGACATATATACATTGATATGTATATATATATATATATGTATATAGGTATACACAAGCTATTGGCATAGGTTCAGGTTCAATGAAATGGCATAAACAAAAACGAGAATAACGAAATACTTTCCGAAAGAAGCGATAAGACATTAGGTAAGGGTATCATATAGGGATCCGGATCTGAGTAATAGAGTTGTTTTACAAGCGCTACCAGCCATCCAATATCTACTATCCGCAATCTTATCAATGGATCAAGTAGCTTCAATTCAATGAGTTCTAAGACTTAATTTGTATATAAAGTATATAGAGTGTATGTATTATTTGTCAACTTCAGATCGAGCACCTGGTAGTCATACTTGAAAATAAAATTACATATATAGCCCAGGTAAAAAGTTCTTTCAAATGAATGAATGTTTGTATTTCACTAGAAAATAACGAAATACCAATTTAAAATTATATTATATATATTATATATTATATATTATATTTCTGAATGTTTTTGAAAATTTCTATTAATTCCCTTTCAGCACTTTTCTATGAATGATCTTAGGTTGGATAATTTAAGTTTTTCAACAATGAAACATTTCAAAACACTTTAAAAAATCTTTTTGTTAAGATATTTGTTTGAAATATTACTTAACAATTTTAATAAAAACCGGTTTTTTCTCTGAAGAATTTCAAGTAATATTTCATTATCTCATGCTGAACGACATTTATAGATTTATAATATTTGAAAACACTTTTCAAGGCACTTGAAAAAAAAATTTATTGAAAAAAAAAAAGATATTGTGAAATTCTTTCATCAATCCACTTAAATGTCTTTTTTTTTTTGGATCCTTTTTCTTACAGATCCTTTAATATTCACAAGCAAATGTTTGGCTTAGTAAATTCAAAATTCATTCACGTAATTTTCAACACTGCTTTTGCTCGTTAGCAACACTGTTAATGGACATAACTTACCGCTGCCGTGGAGTTTTCCCACTTTTTGAAGTCGCGCCAGACGTACTCGTGCAACGGCACATTTTGCACCTTAATGGGATCGTAGGGCGAGGTCTTGTAGTAGCCGTCCTCGGCGTTGTAGTGCAGCGCCTTGTCCCGCTCGCTAATGCTTTGGGCGCGCTCAACGCTCGCCGTGTTGCGCTGCCTGCGGTTCGTTGTGATTGTGCGAGCGCAGGCGTTTGCGGCGTTGCGCAGGCGCAGCATCTGGGCAGCGACTGGATACATTTTCATTGACTAAGCAGCTGCGGATCTCTTTTGTTCTTTTCCTTCTCCTTCTCTCGCGCTCTGTATCTCTTTTGGTCTTTGCTCACGCACTCGCTCTCACGAACGTTAGATTCAATTGGATGTGGTTTAAGCTGGGCTTGGAATTTTTCAATTTGTTTTGACTGCTGTTTTGGTGTTGCGTTGATTACTGCTTCTGCTGCTGCTGCCTGTCTGTCTGCACGTCTGTTGCTTTGGAGTGCTGAGGCACGACTGCCTGTTGGCGTCGCAGCGGCCGTATTGCCGGCTCGCCGGCTCACCAAAACACGCTCGCACGCACACACACAAACAAACAGGCAAACAGATCGCGTTGGCGTAGAAAAGGGGCGTTCGTTGTTGTTGCTGTTCCTGTTGCTGCTACTCTTTATTTTCTGTTTGACGCCGCGCTCATCTGCGCCTACGCGTTCTGTTTCAAATGCATATACTTCTTGTTATTGTTATTGGTGCTGCTTTTGCATGATCTCACTCTCTCTCTCTCTCTCTCTCTCGTTGCGTCGCTCGCTCTCTTTGCGCAGCGCTCTGTGCACACTGTTTACACTCTTCGCTCGGCTGCCTGCATAGCTGTAACTGTAAATTAGTAGTCAGTGCAATTCTATGCTTATATTTGTCACTCTCTCAATTTTAGTAAATGTTATTGGCATCGCAGCGTGTGCGTGCGTATGTGTGTGTATGCGCATGCATTTCTCTCTTTATGAATTTACTTAACACAAGCGTGTGCGACACATATACATACATATACATCAATATGTGTGTAACTGTGTTTGTGCATGCGTTCTTAAAGAAATAAATGACATTCCTAAGTGTATAGATGCATGTGTTATTTGTATAGCACAATAGACGTTTGCCGATTATAATTTTTTAATTGGAACTAGTTACAGATATTTCATCAAGTGTCGCATACATACATACATGCGTACCTGGACACACGCTACAGATCCAGCTACACTAAAATCTGATTCTTTAAATGTAAATAAAATAGAGATTGACGAAAAAATCACAAGAGTTCGGCCTATAATATTATTATTTGATTATCTAGCCTGATATAACGCTATGCTTTTTATGACTGATTGAAAATTTTTATGATCCTCGCCAGAATGTATAAAATCTGGACTTTCTACTTCTGGCCCCACCTTCCCCTGACTTACCCTATCCATGCCACACACCAACAACTTTATGAACTTTTACAAATGCGTTTATTGCACAGCCATAAACACATATATGTACATATGTACATACATATGTAGGGACATACGAACATTCTACGTAGAAAAAAACGCACTGATAAGCGTTATCAGCTTCCATTGTCTTCCAGACTTTGTTTCGGCCTTGTGGGCATGACTTGCAATGCAGCTTATCGCTGGGCCTAACGGGCATTGTTATTATGGTAATTAAGCTTAGATGCCAGATTGCAGGTGATTAGCGTATAAAGTATAAATCAGGTAGATTCTGGTCTAACCGGTATGAGAAACTTGGATTACACTCCGGTACAAAGTCCTCCGAAAAAGTGAGTGGAAGCGAGAAAAACAGAAACTCGCAACGAAATTGGATATGGAAAACCGGACCTAGGTTTGGGCATCTGTGTGGGCCTTTCATTCGGAGGGCATTCAACTTTCTCCAGCTAAAACGACGCCTGGCGGCTAGTTGCACAACTTAGCTGAGCAGCGGATCGCGTCTTCATCAATAACAGCATTCAAATAACTCTCACACACACACAGACACACGAGCACATACGCACTGGTATTTGTAGCTCAAGGCCAGTTTCGTCTCTTTCCCACACATGCAGGCTGAAATGCTGCCTCGGCTTAATTTGCATTTGTTTCACTTGTTATTGTTTTGGTTTTCGCTCTTCTACTTCGTTTTTCTTTTGCATTTTAGTTTCGAGTGCACTCATTTGCTGAGTGTCACATGTTTTCGTCATAGGCTTGGCCGAAACCCCCAAATAGATATCACGATTTTCAAAATGTAACCCATGTTTGTGCAGATAACTGTGAATTTAATTCGTCAGCGCTTATCGATTGTCTGATAAAAGAAATTGCTATAAATGCAGCCTGAGTCAAGACAAATGGATAGTTCAAAGTGCGCTTCAAGTGACTAACTATCAAATTGTCTACGTATGTGCATATGTATGTATGTATGTATGTATGTATATACTCTTTTCTTGTGGCTATGATAGGGCAGCACATGCCCAAATTGTGCGAATTACCGCAATTTTGGTTGGCATTTTTGATTAAATTATGCGAAATTGGGGTAGCTACAAACGGAAAAATGTAGTGTATACCAAAATTCATCGTCAAGCTGTAATTATTTAGGCAAGCGCTCAGCCAGGCAACCGAATTTCAATCTGCTCAATGCTAATTACAGCTAATCACAATAGCTGTTGATGCTCTTTTAAACGCGTGCTCTCCGTCTCTCCCTCTGTCTTTCTTTTTCTGTTTTTGCTTTTAGCTTCCCTGGCTCTCTCTCTTTGGTAAATGCACACGCCGTTCGTGTTGTTGCATTGGCCCCCAGACACTTGTTTATTTTCTTGTTGCGCTAAACTTGCGTCTTGTGAACTTTGGACTCGGCGCACGGCGCTCAGCGTCAACGCCGTCAACGTCTAAATTGTTGGCGTCTCCGCTTTCAAAGCGACGCTCGCTCGCAGTCGCAGCGGAAACAAATATGTATAAATAAATAAAATAATCGTAATGCGATGCAAACCAGTTTACCGTTTACTCTTGTTGTTGTTGTTCTTCTTGTTTTCGCTGATATTGCGACTGCTGCCTGTTGTTATTGTTACATATGGATTATTTCTTTTGCTGTATGTCTGTATGTATGTATGTATGTATATCTCCTTGCGTACTATTACTTTTGCAGTGCGCTCGATCAATTAATGTTAGTTTTAAGATCCTTGCTAATTGTTCAGTGATCAATTCAATTAGCAAATTTCACACGACTTTTTTTTCTATATATAACTCCAGACATATATATATTTATATATATATATGCGTGTGTTTGTATGTATGTATAGCTGCCACAGGTGCCACACGCACGAATCGTCAATCGATAAGTCTTTAATCGGTTTATGGGCTCAAGCTGCACGCCTGATGCGGCCTGCGTGTCTCTTGAAACTGGCCCACAAATTTGGGCTCTGGTTTGGGGTTTGTTTTCCGCCCCCAATGCGAAGGGAAAACCCACCCTATGCAAAGCAAAAAACAAGAGGGCAAGTGGCGCACGCGCAAGTCTAGGCTAACAAACGGCAGGTGGCGCTGCCTCAAAATTATCACAACAAAGCTCAAACTAAGCTTTTGTCAAGTGGTTGCGAACCAGACCAACCAGCTGTAGAAAGCTGTCAAAAGCACAGCTTAAGCTTGAGCTTGTGTTGTAGCTTTGCCGACAGCTGTTTAATGCTCCATCAAAGAGAGTGAGCGCGCGACTCATAGAGCGACAGAGAGCAGAGAGCGAGTTGAGGACTAAGCGTGTGGTCGACGCCGCTCGAGTTCGTAACGGGTTCGTAGTCTACTTTTAGGTGCGTAGCCGCGCGCAACATATTTGAGCCATTTCTCAAGCGAATTCCTACACTGAAAGCGTTGCCCAACAAAAAAAAGAAGAAAAGAAATAAGAAGAGAAATTCAATTCTTGTGCACTAGGTTGTAATTTTTTTTTTTTTTTTTGTAAATTTTTTTAAACTTATATCAAAAGAAAAATCAAACAAAACAGAGTAACATAAAAAGTGGCGCGGACTTCAAGCTTGCAACTTGGTCAAATCCACGTTCAAGTCGGCAATTGTTGCACATAGTCGAACCCTTTTCCCGTTACACTCCTACAATATTTTCATGCGTTTTTTTTTGCGGTGTAAAAAATATAATAATAATAATATATATGTATAAATACTATAGGTATATGTATATGTATATACATATGGGTATATGTATATATATATGTGCATATCTATATATTTATATATATAATTATACTCTATTTTTCCCACGAAAACAAATGCAGTGGAAAAAAAACAAAGTGAAAAGCGAAAATCGCGTTACCAGTAATCAAAATTAATATAAAAAGAAAAAAAATAAACACAAAATAAAAAGGAAAAACCAAAACAAGTGGAAGACAGCGAGAACACAACAAGAAACCAAGAACCAGGCAAGAGCAAGAGCAAAGCAAAAAGGAATACATTATTATTATCCACATAAAAGCAATCAAAAAGCAACAGCAACAAAAGGTAATCACTAAAGAGCCATTGCCGCTAACTTACACACATACACACAAACATACAGAGAACTCTGCCTCTCTCGCTCTTTTGAGTACTTCATGTATTGTGTAATGAAGTTGAGTTCGCCTGCTGCTGCTTCTTCATACTTTTTTCTTCATTTTTTTTGGGAATTCGCCGCTAAAGGCGCCGTCAACGTCGACGGCGACGCCAAGCGTAATGTGCGAAAGTTACGCCTGGCGTGAATGCGCGAGCGAGAGGCATAAGCACACTTGTAATTGTTGTCTTGGAGAGTTCTACTGCTGCTGCTGTTGTTGTTGTTATTGTTGCTGAGGCACTAGGCAAAAAATGTAAGCAGATACAAAGCAAAAACTTCGACTGCTTTCGCTGTTGTTGTAGTTAGCTGAAATGTGTGTCAGTTGTTAAGGCATAAAGGAATGCCAACCGCACACACATACATAGAGGCACATATATATATATATATATATATATATATATATATATATATACATTGTACATACACGCATAGAGCACAATTATGTCAGCAAGAAGAACAGCAACAATAACAATTGGTCGCCTGCTGCTTTTTCAAGTGCAGCCAAAAAGTATGCAACAGCAACAAAGAATGAAAGAGAGTCGCTGCCGACGGTGCCGTCGACGTCGATACTGGTGCAGCGCTGTTGCGGTTGCATAAGTGTCAACCGCACCACACGCGTACAGTTTGGCAGTCACTGCAGCTGAATGAAGTGCGCCAATGTTGCGTGGCTAGCAAATGCAAAAGGGTTAACAGTAAACGCAAAAGCAGAAGAACTAGAGAAGGCAGAAGAAAGGCAGCAGGCAAATAAAGCGGCAGCGACGCCAACAGCACAGTTGAGTGAGAGGCAACGTGACACAAACACACACACAGACTTGTGTGTGTGTGTGTGTGTGTGCGTCTGCTTGTGTGCGGTTAGCGAAATGAGAGAATAATAAAACAGGAAACTGAAACTGAAAACTACTTAAATATTTAAAGCAATTGCAAAAAGGGGCGCCTGTGTATGTGTGTGTGTGCGTGCGTGTGTTAAAGTGTGACAAACACAGTGACAAAAAGTAAAATAAGAAAGAAAAAGTAAAAGCAAAAGCAAAAGCCAAATGACAGGCAAATCTATGGGCAACAACAACAAGAGAGCAAAAAAGCTGGATGGGTCAAGCAAGTGGGCAAGGGAGCTGAGAGGGGGTTGGTGTCTGTGTGCGTGCGTTGTTTCTTTTGGTAGGCTATTTTACTGTTAACATAAAATAAATAAATAAAATACAAAAAAAAAAAAACTCGTGACAGCAACAGCATGAAAATTTGTTGTTGGTGTTTCTCGTTTCTTTTTGCGGTATTTTTCCTCTTATTTTGCCTGAAAAATCAGCTATTCTGCGTATTCGCATACCCTGCAGCATCTGCAGAGAAAAAAAACACTTGAAATGGGTTTATCTGAATTGCATTTATATGATTGGGGTCCCATATGTAAGTCTCTAGCCATATTTCAAGCAGTTTCAGTTTCTACAGGGTATTGGAGATATCGAAAAGTTGCTCATGATCAGTTTATATTGAACTATAAACTGTTATACAGGAAAAGAAGTAATATTCAATTGAAATATGGAAAAATATTCCAAAAGTTTAAAGTTTATTAAACCGAAATCGATATCAAGCCAAACATCTACTTGATAAAATGATAATACATGATAAATAGGTCAATCTCGAACTATAACCAATTAGCTAAAAAGATCATTTTTGTTCTGGAAGAGTCGATAAACCAATCAATTTCTATTTGTCTATTAGAAAGTTTCAGTAATATCGTATTTTTCCGATCTATGCCATCATCAAGAGAGAAATTAAGATACAGGCCACAATCGATAAATACCGATCAATAGAAAATATGAATTTACATTATCCTTTCCGATAAAATCGAATATAAATATTAGTATATGAATCAAGTATGATATTTGTTACTTTCTCTTTTTCTTTACAGGAGAAAGTCGATAAATATCGATTGACAGAATATCTCAATTTCCATTTTTATTTTATACAATTCGCTTTGCGATATAATCAAAAAATTAGAATATGAACAAATGTGGCTTTCTCTCTGTCAGTGTTTCCCTATATTATTTCTCTGTCTAAATCGATCGATATCCTTAAAGAGAAGATGTGTTTCAAATATGATATTTATTTATAGCTTGCTCTGTCCCACTGTTTGATTATCCAATTTGCATTTCTGTCAACAGCACAAAGTCGATAAATATCGATTATATTAATAGCTCAATTCCATTTTTCTTTTTAAAAAACTTGATTTCGATCTGCAATATCATCTAAGAGATGCATTGGGATATGAGTAAGGTAGCTTTCTCTCTCCTTCTTCATCTCATTGACATTTCTGTTTACAGGGTATCGTTGCGTCGCAATCACTCAGCAATTGCTTCCGATTTCTTTTTGCATATTTAATATGACAATTCGTAAATGCGTTTCGTGCGTGTGTGTGCGACAGTTGTTGTGCCTAATGAAGTGTAGCCCACGCTTATTGCTTGACTGATTCGGCTACATAGAGCCGAAGTCGTAGCACACTTGCCCATGCCCCGAGCTCGCCGCTTGTCGCCTCAGCCGAATCGAACATGTATATTTATTGCATAACCAAAGCCAAAAGCACATACGACGAGGCTCCATCAGAAGCCAAAGCCCCAAAAGCCAATCAATCAGTTTAGCCAATGAGGTTGGGACGAATTAGGAGGCTGAGACTGGCGGCAGCTGCTTGGCCAGCCAGCAGCTGGAGGTGGCAATGAAAGCTATGGAATTCGTTTGTCCATTCATCTACGATGACTGCCAGAAATGTACGCACGTTCAAATTGAGTTGCTGCTTGTCACAATATCATAAAGGCAGAGAGAGAGAGAGAGAGAGAGGGAGGGAAGGAGAGTGGGAGTAAAGGCAAGAAGTAAAGAAATATTCGCTCAGCGGCCTAGAGGAGAAATTAACTTCAGCGATTGACGCTCAAAAGTAGCTTCAACTCTTTGGGAATTCTAAACAAACCTTGAAAGTCGCTGCCGAGACAAATCCATATAAGATATATTCTCGCTACACAATGTATTCCGAACGAACTTTACTTGAGCCCATTTCACTAGTCCAGTAGCACCTTTGAGAGTAGATCAGCTCTGACGATGTTAAGCAAGTAATGTATGGGGCTGATAATTACTGGAATGCAATATTGTAACACACTTCATGCAATTCTCCTTTTTTTACGGGTAAGTCGAATTGGAATTGCAATTGTTGTTCGCCATATGCTTGACCTCGTATGCCTTTCCATTTCCTATTCTTGCAAAGTTATGAGGCCACAAATATTTGGAATTTATGGGCTTGATATTGATGCGAATGTGGATTGAGCGGGCAGGAGGCGGCAAGCGGGATGCGGGAAGGGGGCGTGCCCTGTTACATGCATATTTTCCTTCATACAATTGTCACGTGTCACGTGTTCCCTGGGCGCAAAAACAAGTCAAGCTGGCTGCAGGCTGTTGTTGGCCATATCCGTTTGCCATATTGAAAGTCCATCTGCCTTCCGTTTCCTCGCAGCGCTCAACTGCTAACCGGCCGCTTCCTGCTTCCTGCATCCTGCTTAAATGCGCGGCGCCTCCATCAATTTCCTATCCCACATACTTTTTCTCTCTGCTTCCAACTATTCTTGCATGCATTCCGTTGCAAGCCACAGCAGCGAGTGACGGCGGCGAGGTGTGGGCATGTGTCTGACCACCTGCTGACCTCCGCCGTTTTTGGCATGTCCTGTCCTTGTCCTCGTTGACCTTGTGTTAAGTGCTTGGCCCGAAGATATCGTCGAGGCTGGCGCTGCCGCTGCCGTATCAAAACATGTTTATTAACAGTCTATACATGACCACGCCTCCTTTAGCTGGGCCGCCCCCTCGCAGCCAGTGGCTGATTTTTATGGCTCCCCAGCGGCACGAACACATGTGTATAGATCGACAGCGCCTGTCAAACCCCGCAGCGACAGTTTGAATAGCGCTGAGCTGGGCCATTGCGGCGTCGCACCATGGGCCACATTCACAAATTTTACGATCCAAATTGAACTTCTTTATATGTTTAAAAGTTGTGCAAATATATGATGAAATACTTAATTAAGTTTCAGATTAAGATTAAGATTGAGATTAACTAAAGCGCTTTTAGTATATATAGACTTAAGCCACAGTTTGTGACTCGCAGTCAGATCCTTGTGCCATAGACTGTGGCCGAAATTCAACTCAAAGGCTCTTGTTCTTTGTGCTGGAAATTATTTAAGCTTTCATCATAGCTTATGCCATTATATTCAGTCAAACTTATTGATACATTTCCTATTTACAGTTTCAAAGCCACAGCACAGTTTGAAGGCACCCACTTTTGAGCTTACATTCGCATTTCCAATCAACTTCATGTGTTATATAACAGTTTCAGCTTTAAGAACTTTTTCATAACATTTTACGCTTAACAGCTGTTAACTGGGCAGCTACCATTGCTGTTAACTTCAAACACAGTTAAAGAGCACAGCAAATTGCTTCAGTTACATTCGCTGTCAATTTAGTAGCTCAGATTTGTGGGCGGCTAAGCTTTACTGCGACAATTGAACAATTGAATCATCAGAGGTCGCGCTTCAGTTTATTTTCTCTGTTTTAATGGTGGCAATGCAATCAACTAATAACCGCTACACAAAGTGCCTGCATTTGACCCACTGTGCGTGGCAGTCGTTGGCGTCGCTGCCGCCGCCTTGTCGCCTATTTTTGTAGCATACTTTTCAGCGTCGCTCGGTCAAGCACGTGCGCAATATGTAAATTTTTATTCGGGTCTTCGCTTTTTGCTCTTTTGCTTTATTTTTTCTTTATGTAAATGCGTAGAGCGTGTGTGTGTGTGCGTGTGTGAGAGAGAGCTGCTGCCTAAGCAGCTTGTACGCTCACATGCGCTCGCTTGCTCATTGCTTTTAATAGCCAACAACACGCCACGCATTAATTTATGACTTTGCCCGCTGCTGTAATGGGGCTGGGGGCGGGGGCGGAGTGGGCGGAGTCGGAGTTGGGGATGCTGTGTGGAGGCATGCCAAGCTTTTAACAGAGTCGGCAAATGCTCGACGCGGCGTATAATTAAAAATTAAAGCACTTGGCAGCCAGCAAGCAGCAGCGCCTGCCAAACTGTAGACGCCAGCCAGTCGTGTGCCCAAAAGTCGCAGCATACTTTTCGGCTGGCGCTGTAAAACTATTACTGCCCCTTTCCATTGTTGCCTCTGCTGCTGCTGCCGCTGCTGTTGTTGTGTAGCGTCCTTTGTTGTTGCCTGCGATTTGTCGTGCCTCGTATTTGCTTTACTTTGGCCCATTGTTTGCCTTATTCATGTGTGCGTGTGTGTGTGTATTTGTGTGTGCGCGCTTGCTTACTGTGTCAATATTTTTTGGCGTGAGCCTTTGCTTTTAGCCACATGACAAGTAAATATGGTAGCTCGACTAAAACAAAGCACAAATTTGTGCCCGACTCGAAGTCGAACTCGAACTCAAAGTCGAAGTCGAAGTCTTTCCGCCCAGCCTCCGCTTCTCCGTATCTTACCGTCAGCTCTGCCACAAGCCAAAGTTCTAAAGTTTTTCCAACTTTTTCTATGAAAGCTGCGCCCGTTGCTGTCGTTTGCTCTTTCAACAGAATTTCGACTACATGGAACTTGTAGAGTTTGTAAATGTATCTAAATTTAAATAGCTTAACTTGGTATTAAAGCGAGTTTTAATATCATGAAAAGTATTTACTTCTCTTGATATACCAAAAGATCTTTAAGTTTTCTTCTTAAAGTATCTCTTGGAAATATCATATGAATCTGTAATGCAAATATCTTCTATGAAAAAGAACCACTCTATCATATATCTTTTGTTAAAACTGTAATATTCGCTAGAAAATCTGAATCGTTCCAAATTTGTAATCTTCCATAGATCATATGTATTTGTCTATGAAAGAGGATTCAAGTCCCACGCTAATGACAATGACAATGACAATGACAATGACAATGACAATGACAATGACAATGACAATGACAATGACAATGACAATGACAATGACAATGACAATGACAATGACAATGACAATGACAATGACAATGACAATGACAATGACAATGACAATGACAATGACAATGACAATGACAATGACAATGACAATGACAATGAATGACAATGACAATGACAATGACAATGACAATGACAATGACAATGACAATGACATGACAATGACAATGACAATGACAATGACAATGACAATGACAATGACAATGACAATGACAATGACAATGACAATGACAATGACAATGACAATGACAATGACAATGACAATGACAATGACAATGACAATGACAATGACAATGACAATGACAATGACAATGACAATGACAATGACAATGACAATGACAATGACAATGACAATGACAATGACAATGACAATGACAATGACAATGACAATGACAATGACAATGACAATGACAATGACAATGACAATGACAATGACAATGACAATGACAATGACAATGACAATGACAATGACAATGACAATGACAATGACAATGACAATGACAATGACAATGACAATGACAATGACAATGACAATGACAATGACAATGACAATGACAATGACAATGACAATGACAATGACAATGACAATGACAATGACAATGACAATGACAATGACAATGACAATGACAATGACAATGACAATGACAATGATAATGATAACCATAATGACAATGACAATAATAGTGATATTGATAATGATAATGATAATGAAAATTGTATTTCAAGTCAAATTGTCAACAAAAATTACATTGGCTAATGCCAAAAATAATGTACTCAAGAAAATAAGAATGACTATGCCAATATTAATGCAAATGCTAATGACATTGCTAATGATAATGACAATAAAAATATTAATATGATGGGAAAACAAATCATAATTATAGCAAAACTCAAAATGGCAATAATCATGACAATGCTAATGACAATGATAATTAAATTTCCTTGGTTTCCCATGAGTTAGTGCAACTCCGAAGCAGGCAATTTGACTGAATGATTTTGCTAGAGGGTATTTCACTATCGGATGACTCTTATTTCTTCTTCTTTAACGTCAAGTTCTCCTTCATCGCCTTTTTGCTTTTATTTCTTGCTGTCGCGACGCGTCGCGTCGCGTCGCTTCGCGCAATCGAAAAAGTTTTTATGACACAATTTTCTATTGTGCTGCCATTTGCTCTGCTGCTGCTGCTGCTTCTTCTTCTTATTCTTCTTCGTCTTCTTCTTGTCTGTGCTTGGCACACTTTCGATTTTCGATTTGGGATTAGGTTTTCGGTTGTAGGGCTCCTTTGGGGCTGCCAGCACATAGCGTCAGCGTCTGCTTGACGCGTTCGCAACTTCAAAGACTGCGCCCCACAGTGCTTGCCAAACTCTTCACTGGCACGCCCACTACGCCTTCGAGCAGCCGTCAACCCTTGGCTGCTGTATGGCGCGCTATTTTTAGCTTGTCGCTCGGGCGTCAAAACTGGGGCGTCAAGTGTGGGCGTGGCACAAGGAGGCGAGCCAACAGCACAAGGATACGGAATATGTTGCTGAGGCCAATGCAAAGAAGTTGCATGCAAAGAAATGCCATGTCCGTGGCAAGTTGCCCACGGGCCATGGCGAGCAGGCAAGGATTGAGGGATCGGTCGAACGGGGGCGCGTCGTGTTAGACACTGAAACTGAAACGAAATGACGTTTTGCAATTTCGCGCTGCAGCAATGAAAAAGAAAAAGAACTCAAGAGAAAATTATGTGTTGCATACTTACGTGCGCCGCACTGACCTTGCGTGCGCTGCAGGCAAGGGAGCAGGGTGCTCAGACTTGGCCAGGTGTGCAACACACGAACAGCGTGTGTCCATGTGTTTTATTGCTCAGCACGTTTTGGGCACAGTTCTAATTGGATAGGGAGACGTTGTACGCTGAACACAGGGCCCTGGGTCAATGCGAATCGATATGGCTGGGCGGTGCGGCGCATGGGACGTGGCCCGTGAGGCGTGGCAGACCGCGTTGCAGTGCAACAACAGTGCAGCGAAGCGTGCGGACACCCAAAAGCTGATAAGCCGCCGCAACAATCAAATCGAATCAAATCAAGTTAAATCAAGTCAAATCACGTTCCGAAACGCAAGCTCAAACCCCGCAAAAGCCTCGACTGGTTGACTGACCAGTCAGTCGTTCCACTTGGCTGCAGTTCACTTTACCTCAAAATAGAAAAGAAAACCCCCCGCCCCAGCCCCGCTCAGTAAAGTTGATTGATTTATGAGTCGTTTATAGAGCACTAGCTTAAACGAACGAGCATGTGATTGATTCCATTGTGCGTGTCCGAATGTGACATAAAATGGCTTAGCCAAATCTATATTAAATCGTTTAATAGCTCAGCAAATGGAACGTTTCACAAATTAAATACGATTCAAGACTGAAAGTATTTCACGTCTTGTGCCAGTTGCCAAATTAACTTTGACGTGTGTTGTCGTTCAATAGTTCGATAAATATTAATGGCACACAAACGTTCATTTGTGCATACTAAATCAAAGCCAAATGTGATAGTATCTAAGGGTTTTCGTTCAACTTCAGCCGTTTTCCTTAAGCACTTTTTTTTATAAACTATTCGCATTGTTGCCTGCTTCCTGCATTCTTTTGAGTCTGTTGTATTACCCTTTATCCCAGCCTTCCCAGAGACTTGCTTAGCCCAGACTTACCTTACGCCACTGGGTTGCCTAAGCCCTATTGAGCTGCCTTAGGGCCATTAAACTTCCTTAAGTTTGTTCTCTTAAATTGCATAATTCAAGAAGATTTCCAGAGTTTAGCTGCGCTTAGAGGATTTGCTCCATTTCGACATATCTGGATCATGTTGAGCGTAGTTTACATTGAGCTGAGATCAATGAATTGACAATTCGCACTCCCAAGGACAATTCAACATTGACTGCTTTGCTCAGTGCAGACATTTTCCTGTTTATTCTCTAAGTTTACCTCTTCGAAAGTTCTTGCGGCAAGTTTTCTTAAACAATTTACAAGCTTAATGCCTTCTCCTAAAGCGAACTTAATATATTGTAGAGTATGTTAGCTTCGGCTTGGCTTTGACTTTGGTTATTTGCCGTTCATCGTGGCTGGTTAATCAAATGCCTGGCCTACTTAGCTGAAAGCCCAAGGCAGTTGAACCGAGCAACTTGCTCACGCACAGACAAAGACAGCGACAGAGGGTTGATTGAGAAACCCATTTCTGACCCGAGCCTGAGCGCCGGCTTGCCACAATCAAGGTTAAGCATATGCATATGCACACAGTTATGCGCATATTTATGCATATATATACAATGATATTTATATACAACCATATATATTTATATAAATAGAGAGAGAGGGAAAGGAAGAGATAGAGAGCGTGAGCGAGGAGCCGTTGTTAGTTTGGGCTTTGGTCGTGAAAGCGACCGGAAATGTCAATCAATTAGCTGGGCTGCGGCCCAGGGCAACCATTGTAATAGGACTAGGCTAATGCCGGCTCTATAAACAACTTAAACAACGGCCAAAGCCTAGGCAGCTAACTGCACAAGTTACCGACTCTAACGTCTAGCAATCGGAATACTATGCAGCTCTTCTCTAGGCAACATCAAGTCAATTTGAGGACGCTTTCAAAATACCCAAACATGTTCCATTTCACTATCTGTATCAGCTTTCAGCTTTTGCAATTGCGTTGTTTGGTCGAAAATAACAGAGAGTTCGTTATTAAACTGGACTAGTTACATTTTGTATACCAAACCTCCCTCGCTCAGTCTCTCTCTGTCTGTGTGCTTTTAGTGAATGTCTGTTCATTGCTTAGGGTAACTTCAACCTGTCCTCCATCGACTTGCTGCTCCTTGCCAGCATACTGAACTATCATCCTGCTGCCTTTCAGATATATCCAACTCATATCGATGTAAATTCAAAGCACTTGGACGTATATATTTTTCCTTGTACTGCTCTCGTTAGCTATTGAATCCTCCGGCTTCAACTGTTTTCCCTAGCCAAACATTCCAGCTAAGCTTGAGCAGGGCGCAGTCACGCCCAGACACACACACACTCACACACGCCCACAGAGAGGAAAAAAACATTGTCTTTGTTAGCTCTTTGTTTTCTGAGTTGTGTTTTGTGTAATTGTTGCAACAATTGTGTATGTGGCAGATGGTGAGCGAGAGGACCGAAGGCAGTCGTAGGGGTCAAAGGGGCAAAGCCAAAACAAATAAGCAAAACATATTATGTAGCACGATGCTGCGAGCTATGCCAGAGCAACAACAATTACAATTGTTGCCTGGTTAGCGCAAAACTGCTGTAAAATAGATGCAGGGAACCGCGCGGAGGACATAAGAGCGGATGAGCTATAGTGAGAGAGAGAGAGAGAGCGAGCTAGATAGAGAGACGGGAGAGTGAGAGGAACGGTTATGTCTATGTTATTGTTGCATTTGGTTGCACATGCAACAGCATACATATAGACCATGCAACACACATTTGGAAAACTATTCAGAAACACGGACAGGACGACGAGCCCAGTTGAGCTGCAATATGAGCCTTAACCCAGTTATGACCAGGGAAAAAGTTGAGGTCGAACCGAATGCGACGAGTTGATAGCTTGGGATAATCAAGTAATTAGTCAAGTGCAGTTAAAGCTGAGAAAATTTAGGGTAATACCCTGACTCAAGTGTACTACACAGCAACAGGATGGCATAAGTGGACTAAGCCAAAGTCCGGGCAAGCGTAGCTTAAGGGCTTATGGAATGGCTTTGAGCAAAGCAGAAAATATGACTTCCTACGTAAGTAAGCGGGGCCATAATAAAAATCAGTCTCAACAGCAAAAACCATTTCGCTTAATATCAAAAACTCTACTCCCGAGGCTATGAGCTGCAAATTAAAACTATAAAAATGCCCTGCCATTGAGTCAGTATTACTACAATATAGAGTTTTGGCTTTCTGAAGCGTATACACATACGACTTTAGAAGTGGAAGGACTTTTCGGGCAATCAATAATGAATTGAAGTGATGAACGAAGCTAGGCTTAGGGTTGTTCTCTATCTACAAAGGCTAGAAAAGTGTTGTCTAGCTCGCCTCAACCGAAATCAGTTCAAGTAACAAAAACAATTCATTTAATGTCGCAAACTTTACTCCCGATGCTATGCTCAACAAATGAAAACTGTAATAAGAAGAGGCTACTCGTTCTGACAGCCTTGGCAACGTATTCTGTTTGGGTCGTATGCACGGCCGAAGGAAAAAACACTTTGCATATCCAGTGTTTCTTCAATAGACAACTTAAAACTGGGAGGCCGAAGCTCTTTGGGGGACGGCAGCTAGCAAAGCAACAGAACGAAACAGCCTAAAAGTTTATAAATTTTTAAATAGCCTCGAACGTCAGAAGGTGAGGCCAAAGGTGAGGCACACGAAGATGAAGTTGAAGATGAGTAGTCGTTCGGATAGGTTGCTGGGCAGGTTTAATGGAGCAGAGCTGAGCTACTCGTTGGGTGGTTGCTCGACGCTTGATGCCAGCCAGCCAACTGCCATTCTAGCTGCTTCATTTACTTGATGACAAACTCTCATAAATAATGCGAATGCTCTATTAATATTTAAAACCCAGCGGAAATTAAATGTGTGCACGATGCGAAAGGAGAGCAAGCTCTAAACGTAGCTTTGACTCAAAAATGGGTAATGGGGCAATCTCTTAAAGTGAGCTCGACTAACAGATCGGTGGCAGCTATGATTTCTTTGATTTTATGGCAAAAAATGGATATCCTTATAGGGAAAAGGCATTGCAAAGGACTTAAGGAGAAATGATAGAGATGAGTTTCAGACCAACCTTAGCAGCAGGAGAAGGAAGATTCCATAGCTGAAGCCACTGACTCACAACACTTGGCCTTAGGCACCTCATAAAACCAACTCCAGATTTGTGTCCTCCCCTTGTGAAATCAATACTAGATCCTAGAACATGCCAAAGAAGACTCTTCTTATTTAATCTTTGCCTTGCAAATGCATTCACTTTCAAATCAAATTGAGATTCATTTGGACTAGTGGCGCAACGGAAATGAATTTAAATCTTCACCTAAACGGAAAACTCTGATTCAATCGGTGACTCATGCCGTTGGCTCGATGGGCTATCGCGTTCAAGAGCTTAGAAGCTTTTTAATAAAAAGCTTGGACCTTCTACGTTGCGCGGTAAAATGTTGAAGAGATTGGAAAGACTGAGAGTCAAATGAAGCACTTACTGGCGCAGCTGGAATTTAATTTTGCTCCAGTTGAGATTAAGAAAATGGAGACGGGCAGGGCTCTTAACAAATCTTCGAGTTTTTTAGCTGCACAGCAATTTGTAGCTCCATTTGCTGCACTTGGCTGCTCGGTCAGAGCCACTCGTCTTAATTTTTATGAGCTGTCTTAAGTGAGCCATAAAAAAACAAAAGGTCGGAACGGGGCAGTTGGCTTAGCGCAGTAACAAATTAAAATGTATGCCAGCATGAGGTAGCGGCGCAGGGCACAAGGTGACAACTGAAAGGCTAACGTTGACGCGTTGCTGCCAGTCAACGTCGGAGGCGCAATCGTCCCATCGTCGGTCAGTTGGTCCGTCGTCGAACGACGTCAATGTTTATCCGGGCCAAAGCCAGAGCCAATGTGGCTGTGGTTTTGCACCCTTTTTCCGCTTTGCTTAACCCTCAACCCTCTCTCTCACTCTCTCTCTCTCTCTCTCTCGCTCTCTTGGTCGTGTCCTGCCACCTGGTGGGCGCATTTAAATGCATGTGCCACGCCCCGTTTGATATATTGACCAATTTTTGACACAAAAATCTATCGCCATGACGTCACAGCTAATATTTTGCCCTAGTTGTCCTTGTTGCAGCCCCAAGTCCTGTTGCTCCTTAATTAAATGACAAGCACAGGTACTCGAGTCGAGTGTGTCCGTTTGATTGATACCCTGCAAGCTCACACTACGATAAAAAGCTTACATCATACACATATCTCAGTATATCTAGAGCCATAGATCTTCCTTTAGTCCCAGGGCTGTTGCATAACTTCGCTCAGCATAAAGAACGCACGTTGCCCGGTCAAAACTTCAAGTCTAAAGCTGTCTAAAAGTTCTACTTGGCTGGCTCCTTTTGTCTGTTTTATAAGCTATCTTAAAAGCATTATAGCCTCTCTGGTCTTAGCCATTTGCAATGAGGGCATTATAAGCCAACTCTTGACCCAAGTTTTAAACTGGGTCAGCTCTGGCTGCCTTATCATACTAAATTTGCAATGCAGCAGCTAGAAGCTCGCTGCTCGCTGCTCGCAACTTAGCTGCCCGCCTAATCCCACACTCCGCTGCCTTCTTCTTGGCACTGTTCCACTGCCAGCACAGCTTCAGGTAGAAGCGTTTCACGTTGGCCAACGCACTAAAGCCTGAAATTCATGAATGCCTGAGAGCGTTCTCCGGCAAAGTGCGCGTTCTCTAATAAGGCACTAACTACATTCGACTACAGCAACAATGAGCCGGGCACAAAAAGGACCTGTCGCTGCTTCTGTTTGAATTTTAATGAAATTAAAGATTACTGAGCTCAACAACAACAAACAAACAACAACCGACAACAACCAGCAACGGCAACAGCAACATCATAAGTAAGAATAATAAACAACAGATGGCGATGCAGCCACGTCCAACGCGTCTCTCATCTTGAAAATGAGCTCAAGCTCGCTGCTAACAGCTAGTTGATATATTTAGCTCTAATTAAATGAGAGACCGCGCCCCTTGCGCTTTCTCCAGTCATCTTATGCATCTTGTTGCATGACGCAAGCTGTGTTTGCATAATCATTAGGAATACGAAACTTGAAATGTATACTTCCTGCTCAACACCTTTGGTTGACCTTTGATTTTTGTAACAGCTCTTAATTAAGCCTGAATGCCATAGCAATTAGAGCAAAATGCAGCATCTTGGGCGGCTTTCAGATATTTGACTCGTGGTTGGCTTATCAGTTTCCTTGCCAATTACCAACTTTTGTTGTGCAAAAACATACAGTTTTGAGTCGGCCGCTTCAAATTACTAAATAATGCAGTCGCCTCAAAAGCTGCAAATTTAATGTCCTGCCATTTGCTGGGCTAACTAAGTTTGAACCATTTAAGTGTTTTACCTCTTGTTTAACTAACTTAAAAAAAGGACAACAAAGGGCAATAAAACCAACACGATTTGCTTTATGACTCTTCTCGTCTTATTTTGATGCAGCGCATTCAGGCCATCAAGTATCAAATAGCAACAGTGTCTCGAGTGTTGGCGCCGAGTCGACTACTCCAAGTCTTTTCCAGAGTGGTAGTTACTATGGTAGCTAGATTTTTATCACTTCATGCTAGTTTCCGGATGGTTAGACGGGTGCTGACTTAAGACCCAAAGAATGTGTAACAAATTGCGTGTCTGCGCACTGAAGCCATGATGACGGCAGACTTTTGGGCGAAATTCACTTTATTCTTAAGCAACTGCGATTGCATTTTGATTAAAATTTGCTTAATGTTTGCCACACGTAATTAAAGCAAATCAGGATCTAAATGCAAACATGAAATATAGTTATTGGAAGTACTCTGACTCTAGCTTAGTCTTAATTTTTATTTATTCATTTTTACGAAAGAGTGTATTGGCTTTGTGCAATGTCCGTCCGTCCATCCTACCATCTGTCCGTCCGTCCATCCGTCCGTCTGTCTGTCCGTCATTTCGTCAGTCCATCTGTCCGTCCGTCCGTCCGTCCATCTATCCATTCGTCTGTCCGTTATTTCGTCAGTCCATCTGCCCGTACGTTCGTTCGCCCGTCCGTCCGCCCGTTCGTCCGACCGTTCGTCTGTTCATCCGTCCGTCTGTCTGTCCGTCATTTCGTACGTCCGTCCGTCCGTTCGTTCGTCCGTCCTATCTTCTGTCGGCTGGCTGTCAATCCGCCCGTCCCTCCCTCCGTCCCTCCGTCTGTCCGTCCGTCCATATGTCCGAATGAAAGTTAAACCTTTTCGCCGCTATTGTAACTTGAAATTTGGAACATATAGTCATGAATACCCTCGTCAGATAAAGTGAAAAGGTATTTCCGATTTGCCCACTCAAGGCGTGGCAAATCGGGAAATATTATATATGCTATGGCAGGACATAATATATATGTTAAGTTGCTGGACGCTCGAACAACAACCCAAGAACAAAAAGATATAGATATATATCTACAACCATTAAGGGCGTGGCAATCGTAAGGCGATCTGATAAGTGATATGGGTATATTCTCTTTAGCCTTGCTATCAGCTCAAAAGTGAACGAAATATATGCAATATATAGAAACAATATTCAACTAGATAATTGTTGCTTGTTATATAAGTTGTCATGAATATTTGGTTAAGCTTTGAGTACATAAGCCGTAATGGAATTGGTTGGCATTCAGACATGAACTACGCTTCAATGATGCCCAATTGAAACGAATGCCATTTTAGAATATCGAAACGGCTGCAGCTGAAAGATATCTTTTCATATAAATACCTAGGATTGTTTAGAGATGTAGGTGATGCATTCGGCTTTGGCTATTGAGCTGCAGTGATGCCACAGTTGAGTGCTGTTGTGAGTGAATCGATGCCACATTAACCACATAATCAAACAGGCAGCCAGGCGCATTTATTGCTCTTCGTATAGTGCAGCCTGAAAGACAACTGCTTTCATAATTAATTACGCAACTTGCGCTCGATTTGCACAGATTCTGCATAAATGCACACGCAAAATCAATTCGATTAAATAAACTGATGGAGGACGAGATATGGGCAGAGAAAGAGATAGCGAAAGTGGCCATTGCATAAGCTCCATTCACAATGGCAAAAAGTGGCCAAGCGAGCCGAACAAAAGAAAATGTTGAGCTGCGTCTTATGTGATTTGCCGCCCACGATTTGCTTGCGGGTGGCTTTTTTCGCGAATTTTCCTTTCTTAATCGCCAATTTCTTTTCTTCCTTCTTAAGCTAAAATAAATACGGCAAGATGGGTATAGTTTGAATAACGTCGTTCATAACGTTTCTTAACTTTATCAACTTTGTTTGGGTAATCAATAATTTTTCTTTTTATGTTAGAATTGCTAAAGAATATTTGCTCAGTATTCAAAGAGTCTGTAGCAATCTAGCCTCAAACAAAGCACAAAAAACCAAGCAACACTTCGATTGAGAAAGTAAGGACGACAAGTAGGAGATAGGAGATCACAAACAGATTGCAAATAACTGAAGTCTGATGAAGGGTTGATTCGTTTGAAGGACACAAAATAGTTCTTAAGTTTTGCGATAGTTTTTGAGCAGGCCTCATACGGCTGTTACATTCATTTCAATGGTAGCAAAAGAAAAAAAAAAACATTTTTGCTCCACAGAATCGATAGTTTTTCTTAGCATCAACCAAATCTCTTCATTCTGCCTGTGTCCCACATGTATTTTCCCTTGGCAGCTGTTCGAAAGTATGCTATAATTTATATGTTTGTCTTTGCAGTGCCATATGCAACCGATAAGACTGTGTGAAGTGGTCAAGGGAAAGCAACTGCAGCAGCAGAAGGAGCAGCAGCAGCAGCAGCAGCAGCAACAACACCAACAGGCAAATACACAGTATCAACAAGAGGAAGCAGCGCAGCAGCAATAAAGAAATTCCAACCGCCGCGTTGCTTCGCATCGCGTGTGCGTGTGTGTGTGTGTGTGTGTGTGTGCGAGAGTCGTTAGTGATCTGAACAAAATGGCGGGCGGCCAGCGCAGCCACAATGCAGCGCTGCACAGCAACGTCGCAGTCGCCGTGGCCGCGTTGCAGCTCTAAGCGAATGCCCAACGATCGAGCGGGCAAAGCATACGGAAAGAGACAGCGACACATAGCGAACAAGAGCGATTCGAGACCCGAGCTACAAGCAGCCAGGCAGCCACATCCATCCATCCACAGTCCAATTGCAGTTGCAGTTGCGGGGGGCAGGCGCAGCTGTTTGACGAGGACTTCAGGTGCCAGTTGAAGGGCATCGAAGGGCGGCGACGCGACGTAACGATTAGGCACCAAAATGCCTGGCGGACGACGTGGACTGGTTGCGCCGCAGAACACATTCCTTGAGAACATAATACGGCGCTCCAATTCGCAGCGTAAGTAGAAAATAAATAAACTAGTACTGAAAAATATCGATTTACGGCTTATTGGACATCGAACTCTATGTTATCGATATCGATATTTTATTTGTTGGTATACTGTTAGAAAATAGTACTGCAAGAATATCGATTTCCACGCTATCGGCTATCGAAATTGACATGAACATCAATGTTCGAAAATAAATCTTTAATATATCGAGTTGTGTATAATCGAATATCGATATGTTCAGTTATCGATCAAGCTAACATCAATCCTAATATCTGTGATCTATGATCTCGATGTCAATACTATATACAACATACTGTTGTATAGTATAGTCGATAGACTTTTGAAACTATCATAAGGAAATCATAACACAAAATAACTATATAAAAGCTACTATCGATAACTACTGACTGCTAACGATTTTTTGTGATGTTCACATAAACTTCACATCCAAATATGCAATTATCAGTTAATTACCGTTAATTATCGATGAATTATCCATCAACTAGTTACCGATAGACAACACTATCGATAATTAACGAGCAATTTCATGGGGGTAATTAGCAGCACTTGATTTGCAATTATTCAGTCTATGAGCAATGAGTGTTCAACGTGATAGATAACAGAAGGTGAACTTCGTCGTTTGTCAATTGTTATAATTGGCACATTAACCGTTATGTAGTTAGCTATAACAATAAACGTCATTTGGACTCATTTACTGCGAGAGACCATTTTAAATTTCAAATAGCTTACAATATTTGTCAAGTCCCAAAGCCGCAGCCCAGTTCAGTCCACTTTTAGAATCTGCGGTTCACAGTAAATTTGCCGTTCCGTAAAAGCAGGTGAATTTTTAACATGACGTCCACTATCTGCAGCAAACAGATGCTGAAATTTCATTTGTGGTCAGCAGCGCTCAAAACTTCTGCGTTAACTGGAACTGGGACAGGGCCTGGGACTGGGACTGCGATTGTGGGGTTAAGGGTTAAGAGCGGAGATAGTGCGAATGCCAACAGCATGTGAAATGATTTTCCGTTAAGTTGTCAATGCTCGCAGCCTCAGCTGCCGTCCACAGGGAGACAGCAGAAGGGCATATACGCAGCACGCAGCGTTTTAACTCTATAAATAGACGTGTCCCCAAACTGCCACCCACACATCCACACACACACACAGAGTGAAACACAGGCACTTCAGTTGCGAACTGGCATCGCCCCAAGGCTGATTAAATGGTCAGCACCAACCTGTTGACCAGCTGCAAAAAAAAAACCACAGCAATGGGAACTGAAAAGCGAGAACGGGAATGGGAATGGAAAATGTGAATAAAAAGTGGATTACGAACAGGTAGAATGAATAGGTACTGCAGTAGGTAGATAGAAATAGCATTAGCCCAGTGAATAGAAATTAATGAGTTCAACAAAAATAAAATTCTCCAAATGCAAGTATCAAGAAATGCGGGAAAAGCAGAAAAGCAGAACACAAATTGAAAGGACGGAAGGAATTTGAGAAATATCTAAATATAGAGATAAATGCGACTAGTCGAGATGGAGCAGGGAATGAAACTCAAGATAATTGTGAAACAATAGAAACACAAATGGGAAGAGAAAACTGAAGCAGAAAGCTAGGAGACAAGGGGCTCTGACAGAGGCAGAAGCCTGAATGGCGCAGTCTAAGGAATTGCAATTAAAAATAGCAACGGAAGAAAGACGAGCTCAATTGCGGAACTATCAATACTGGCATGAAAAGAAGTAATTATGAAAGTCAATTACGACGTGGCAACTACACTGTGGACTGACGCATGTAAATGAATTCCCCTAGTGCAAGGGAAACGTGAGCTACATGATGCTGCTGATCAGCCACGCAGTGCCAAGCGAGCCGTGTGACATGGCGGCAACGAGAGCGGCGCAGCCACAAGACAATAACATGAGCAGATAATTAACAAACGAATGGCTGACAAAACCACCGAAAAGCCAACCCAAGCGCAACTGTGGCGAGCCACCGCAAAACCACGGGACCAAGCAGCTGGCATTTATACAATTGCTGCTTCCCAAATTGTTGTTTCTGCAATTAAGGTTGTTGTTGTTGACCGACTGTGGAAACTGTGGAAACAGTGGAACTGTTTAGGCCATGTTATAACTCCCAGCGGCTGCAAATAATTACAAAGAGCAAAAATAAAATAAACAATATGCTCCGAGCGTTAAATGAGGCTACGGAATCAGCTCAAGTCAGTCAAGCTAATGTCTCGAAGAACAGTAATACCAGTCACACTTAGCGAACTACTTGGATGGACCATGAAATATAGCTGGACTTGTAACACAGCTGAATCAGAGCTTCAGGTGATGTGAACAACTCAATAAAAGTTACAGATGCACTCGAATTATTCATAAATCAAGCTCAAGCATTAAATCTTATGTTAAGTCGCTGCTGTACAAATTAGCATATGTTAAGCTTATGTTATTGCAATGTCTGGAGATATAACCCATCTTCATGCCATAACAATTCGAGCTGAAAACGAACTATTTATTTATATTTACCAAGCTAATTGATAAATTGATTGAATTGCTAATTAGCTGTCAATTAGGTTAACATCAGCTTAACATAGCAGGCAAATGTTAGTGATAGAGCTTCATTTCTATTAAATATCGTCTTATGATTCAATCAAACTTAGCTTATTAAAGTTTGACAAGCTCTATTTCATAAAGACGTCGGCTTAAATACTCTGCAAGGGGCAACCGGGTGGCCTTTTCAAGGCCGACGTCTGTCAATCAGGAAGGTGCTTTAAATTGCTCCGAGCAGGGGAGGCTTGTCTAATAAGCATACATACAATATATGTATATATACATATATATATATATTTATTTATAGAGACAGAGACTGTAGCTAGTCGAAAGCGGATTACCGAGCAGCCAAATCAGACATTAAGCCTTTTTCAAAAGGATTTGCGAGTCGGGCAAAGTGAATAGCAGCAAAATCAGTGACAGAGGAATAGAGCGCGATAGAGGGATAGACAGAGAGCAAAGCTTGTTAATGCTTACAGCCAAGAGGGAGCTACAAAAAGATGTGACTACCTCACATTATTTTCAGTTTTGTTCACTTTTTCTCCTTCGGCTCAAAGAGCGTTAAATGGAAACGTCGCAAAGGAAATGCACACTAACGTAGCAAAATGGAGGACAGCAGCAAAACACGGATGGGGAACAAGATGAGGCTTAGGATGGGTAGGTCCAAAGTGCTGAGATTGAAATAAGGAAGTGTCGCATATTAGGGCGAGGTAAATGCGTTGCAAAGGAAAACTCTATCAGAGGTTTAATAAAACCTCAAAAAAAAAGAGGAGGAAAAAAGTTGATCTGAAAGTAGTTCGTATAAAAAGTGAGGGCAGACAAGAAGCAGAAGCAGACAAGAGTTTTCCCTGCCCTTTGAACCGATCAAGATATAAGTATTCCCAAGGAAGGAATTGGAGATATGTCAGTCAAAGAGAAAGTATTCTGCCTGGAATGCTTGCCTATATAGACTGGCCACAAGATACTTAATCATATAGGATATCTGCTGCAGTTCACGATAGACTTAGCGTTAGCCTAAGCAAGAGCACTATACTTAATAAGCTGATGCAAAATCGTGAATCTGAATGAAGCTTCAAGTTGAATAAAAAATTGTATTTGAATACGACTCCACCATGAAACACATACCATTATGGAGCACAAGCGTGATACCTGCGACTGATGCCCAACAATGGGGGCCAGCGTTAGGAGCCCTCTGACCAACGTGTGTGTGCCGTGCCACATGTGTAGCACATGCCACATTCAGAAGGCAACATCAGTGGCGCATTTTGAGTTTTCTTTTTGGGTATTGCTCGGGGCACACGGTTCCCTATACCAGCGCCAGCGCCAGCTCCAGCTCCAGCTCCAGCTCCAGCTCGCCCAATGTAATTCAATGAAGGATAAACAAATGTGAGTTGGAGCAGCCCAACTCCCTACAAGCCCCAAACCCACACTCATTTATGCATTTAGGTATAAGTGTGGGCGTGTGTGTGTGAGTGTGTGGTGGGCGGGCGAGGACTTACCCAAAACATTTGCATAACCAATCGCGAGCCCCCGGAACAGCCACATTACGTATACGCAGCATGGGCCCGGGTATTGGACTGCTCAACGGCTTCGTTTGGACAGTTTTTCAATCATGCCCGCTGCTCTGCCCTGCCTTGTCCTTATTATTCGACAGGCCCGCTTGCTGTTTGTTTGGGTCGATTGGTTTTTGTGTGGAGGCGTTTTTTCGAGCCACGTTAACAAATCGTTGGAGCCATAAACAAAAGCCTCGCAGGCGCCCATGATTAACAGCCGCTCCAGCCCTCAAAAGGCGGAAAAAACTAAGCAGCAAAGCGTACATTTTCACAATATCTTTAATACCATAATATATTATAATAACAAACTTATTAACGAGCCACTCAGCCGCTGAGACAGCTATTCGACCAAGGCCTTATCGGCTGCAGCCAACCAGCAGCGCCTGCCTTGCTTGACCAGAAGCGTTTAAAGTTACCAGCTCGTTTAAGGCCTTTCGCTGAGCTGACTCTTTCAACAGTTTATATCGATTTCACTTTTTAAGAGCAATTTCACTCAATCGAAATTATTACCACAGCTCGCAAGGCGCATTTAGGCCAACTTAACTGAGGCGTAATTGGAACTATATAGTAAAGAGGGACCTAGACGCTTGATCAATATCTAGGCTTAATGGAGCAGTCGCTATATAATATATTATAGGCAAATAAGACTCAGTCTCAAGGAACACTGCCAAAAGAGAGATCAGCAGGTGGAACACCTTAAAGCTGCTTAAAATGAGATCGGTAAACTATTCTGATGATCAGATCAGGAAGCACATCATTGCATCATAGCATAAAGCTCTAAAGTACTCTAAAGTTCAGCTCAATCCCTTCTGTTTTAAAAGTATCTCAGCCAAGGCCAGACTTTAGCAGACCCTTTGACTATATCAGCTGAATTCAGCCCTCAGTCCTTACACGTGTATCTGTTGATATGCTTTTCATTCAAGGGCTCCACTATTCACATTTACATATAGACTACACATAAGTGTTAATTCATGTTTATATGCATGATTTTTCAAAGTTTCTATGAATCGCATTCAAACACATCCCGTATGCAGGTATTCTCTTTATATCGAGCTTGGAAGCGACGTGCTTGTTCAGATTTGTGTATAAGCTATGTGTTTTCTAATTTGCACCCGGCCATACACGCACACGCACACACACAACTAACTGCTAAATGTTGAGTTTGTTTTACTGTTTTTCTTTTTTAACGCAAACTCATTAAAGTTGAAATTGAGGCCAAAAGTTGTTCACATGCTGAACCCAGGTAAAGCAGGCCTTGCACGCCCAGCCATGTGCTGACCCAAAGCGTAGCGTTAAGCTTTAAAGCCTGCGACACACACACAAACACACACACACACACACCCGCGTCCGTTCATTGGCAATGCTTGAAATTTGTGTTGTCGCCTTTGTGGTGTGCCTCGCACGTTTATCTCGCCTCGGCCACGCAGTGTTTGATCTTCGTCAGCATCCAGTGGCAAGCAGTGGCAACCACAACAAACAACAAACAACAAACAGCAAGAATAATGCGGCCAAAAGTGTCAGCCACCCGTTTGACTTGCTGGCTTTGAAGTTTTTCCCTATCGCATTTCATTTTTTGTTTCCACAGATTCTTCTTTTCTTTCACTTTTTTCACTTTTGGCTAATTTTGCGCTTTTGTGAATTTTTGCTGCCGTGCAAAAAGTGGCTCGAGGCTGGTT
This sequence comes from Drosophila hydei, assembly GCF_003285905.1. Classification (NCBI taxonomy): domain Eukaryota; kingdom Metazoa; phylum Arthropoda; class Insecta; order Diptera; family Drosophilidae; genus Drosophila; species Drosophila hydei. The sequence goes on along the minus strand of NW_022045696.1, from coordinate 1,493,724 downwards.
GGTCGCTTGTTGTTATTATTATTGGCATTTTGTGTGTGTGTGAGAGAGTGTGTGTGTGTGTGTGTGTGTGTGTGGCCAACGATTAGGCTTAGGCCAATTAGAAAAGGTCAATTTTATGTTTGTTTGCAGCTGACTAAGCCAAAGCCGGAGCAAAAAGGTTCGCAAAGGTCATGTTTAAAGTGTAAATGTGTGAACCAATTCCAAAAGTGGTTCTCCACTAGTTTATTAGTCCCTCAAAAGTGAATTAGACTTATAAACAAATCGCTAATTTAGTATCGAAAATGTGCTTAGAGCGTGATTAGGGAAAACACATGGATGATTCCAAAGTAAATTAGTTAAGTAAATAAACTAAGACTCGGAACGAGGTTAGGGTGTAACGTGTAGCGCTCAGTAGGATCTGTGAGTGATCAAGGAATGATAACAACATTAACTTTGAATGAAAACTCAACGAAGACTGAATCAGCTTGGCCCAGAGACACATATAAAATATCAATGAGAGTGAATCTGTAGAGATTAAGAGCTAACAACTGAATAAATCATTGAGAACCGAACTTTTACAAAAGCTGAGTCATCGGCGCATGAGTCCTAAGTCGAATGCCAATAGTCCTTTATCTGAATGATGGCTGAGCTGATAGCTCCCTTGACTAACAGCGAATGATTATCGAGTTGTTCAGGTTAATTAACTGAAAACTTACCACATACACCGTGTGGCAATTTCGAAGTGCCCCATGCTGCATGTTACTGCACTCTTGTTGATAATTTTCACCGGTCAAGCCGTTGCCCAGCTCATATATAAATATTACAGTGCAGGCATTTCTGGCAGTCCCGCCGTGACACAGCTGGCTCCCTCTCCATCTTCCCTTCAAGTGTGCGTCCGTTGACGAGCCCGTATCCGGACACGGCCAAGCAATCAAGCAATCAGCAAATGCAACAAGCCCCGTGAAACTGAATGTCTCCGCAGGTAGCAGCAGGCAAAGCAGGTGGGATTGGCCACGCTGCGAGAGTCAAAGGGAAGAGGCAGGCGGGTCACTTACCAAATGTAAACGCAGCAGCAGTTAACAATTGCAATTACGACACGAAACAACACGACGGCAACCCACTGAACCGCTGACCCCCAGAAGGATCGACCGTCCGACCGACCGTTCGACCGGCCGACCTACCCACTGGCCGCTGCAACCGTTCGGCTGCCCTTTGCCAAGCGAATTATTGATTTTTCTGTGTTTCATTGTTGCTGCTGTTGTTGTTGTTGTTGTTGTTGTTGCTGCTTTTTCGCTGTCGCCGTGTAAATTAACGTTGACTACATGACTATGGCCCAGGCGCTGGGAGGGGTCTATGAAGTCTGTGCTCTGTCGGATACGGGTTTGGGCAGCGACTGCCTTCAAGTTTTGCCATTACATTTATCGATTTTTGGCGGTTCGCCCCTTTTGGCTGTGCCATTTGCATGTTGTTGTTGATTGTTTATTGTTGGTTCTGTGCCATTTGTAACCCTAGCGTTGCTTTGCTTTACTTTACTCTGCTTTGTGACACTTAACTTTTGACGTGGTTGCGTCTTTGACCCGTTTTCTGCGTTTACTTCTTTCCCATTTTTTTGCTGTTGCTGTTGTTTTTTGGATATGCGGAAATACGCGAGTACGTTACCCAGGCCTGCCACCAGCCCGAACCGCTCGACTCAGCGCTAAGAAGGTCAAACGTCGCCGCAGTCAGAGAACTGTAAAGTAACACAAGCTCGTCTTAGGGCGAAGTTAACCCAAAGGAGAGTTCTTGGCCATGCGTCAAAAGAAAGCATGAAACATGGCTAATGAGTTGGTTAGTGCCCCGTAAATCATACGCCATGTGGGCCGAATCACCCTCGCCGTTTAGCGCCCTCTGCATAGTCGTTCGTCATAAGATTTTCATGCTTTGACCTTTTGATAAACGCTCACACATTCCAGACAGCTGAGTCAGGACCAGCCACAGTGTCGCATGCGAAGCGTGAGATCAGGATTTGGGTTTGTTTTCCCGTCTAATTGAGCAGCTGCGGGACTTGGGTCCACGCTGTCAACCCTAACCGAACCAGCTGTAAATAGTCAGCTGGTTCTCCTTCCACGTTTTTTCTCCTTCACCCCAAGCTCTATATACCCTTCTTACAACGTCAGCCGTGATCCCTATTCCAACTTTGAAGCAGCTTTTCCTCGAGCAAGGCCCAACCTGAAGGTTATCGCTTTCTTATCATCTATGCTTAGTGGTTGTTTTAATCGTGACTTCCCCCAACTTCATTCCTTATTTAAAAGTTAAATATTCGCTTTAACCCTAGCACACGCCTTGCTCATTGACTCTTCATACAATTCCTATGTCTAGCCCCACTTGCCATAGCTAACCTTGACCCTTTATCACCTAACCTCGCCTCTTTATACCTTCTCTCACGTACGCTGCTGAACTAACCCCGTGCTCTATAGTCTTAAGCTTAGTGTAAGCCCTAGCCTTCAGCCCTGATATAATTCATTAGCATTTACAACCGAGTCTTAGGCCTGTCATATTGCATTGGATCATAACAGGATTTCTCGATAATATCGACATGCGTTGTCGCTTTAATTAGATATCAATCGCTAAAGGTGCTGCTTGGTAGACTGGGGCTGGGGCACTTGGCATTAAATAAAATGCCATTTAAGACCTGCCCCCAGTCTATTGGCCAACATGATTATGAGGTTGGCCAACGCACGGCGCGCGCTGGCCGTGAATGGGGATTCTAGCCGGAGGCCTACGTTCATCAAATATTAACAGCTAGAGCTGCTGCTGCTGCTGCTGCTGCTGCTACTGCTGCTGATGACGAACAGGGGTCTACAGGGTAAATTGCTACTGTGACTATGTCTCTACCTCCTCGAACACAGCTTGTGAGGCCAATCAAATTGGATTAAGTTGTTGCTGCTGCTTTTGTTTCGTTTGGTTTATGCCCGCAAATAGCGGGGTTATAACACGTCTGTGTGTGTGTGTGTGTGTGTGGAGGGGGGCCTCCAGGTGTTGCGAATACATAAGCATTGTGTGGGCAGCAGGGGGAGAGGGTGAGAAGTCAGCAGAGTTTGTGAGGTAGTCTTCCATCAGGTTGTCATGCGTAAGTGCCGGCCACATGAAATGCACTCATAACTATTAGCTGCAGGGAACAGAGCCTGCGACCAATTAAATGGCCTTTGGATGTCTAATTAGCAGTCGACACTCTCTGTCTGATAGAGGCATTCAGCTGATTCAGTTCCCAGTTGCATGCAAATCACGTTCAAGCAATTAAGTAAGGAACCTAAGCATTACTGGACATATATCGCCAGCATATCGTCGGACTGACAGCAAAGCGTGTGGGTCTGGGGGAGGTGGAAACAAGACTCAAGGACAACAAAATTGTGACTGGCAATTAAATTAGAGTTAGCACCAGCTACTTCAGATTAAGGATGAATGTGAATATTAGTTGCATATGAAGAGCCCAGCTACTTAAGACTAAGGATGTGATCCAACTTACTGGACTCAGGACTCCACGCAAAGAATTCCATTTGAGAAACTTAAAAACTCAGCTAGTCGCAGCCTGATTAATACACTTTATAAAGATTTATATTTATATCTGTATAAATATATATTTATATTTATATCATTATAAATATATATTTATATTTATATAAGCATTTCCTTTACACGGATCGAATGCTTATGATAAAATCAGTTGCCACTGAGAGGGCTAGAAGTCATATATAAAGTATAATAAGAGGCAAAGTGATTTTTACGGCGTAGTATCAGTTTCGCTTTATGAGCATGCACTCACAAACTATTCACAAACTATTCACATGCTGCTCATAATTTTATTCATAGCTGTGTGACGTCGCAGCGCGAGTCGCGTGCTGAAAAGCGTCGAATTTTCTTAGTAGAAGCTGCCAAAAACCACAACAAAAAAGAACGAAACGCAATCCAGTAAAAGAAAATAAGAACACGCACAAGCAAACACACACACACGCATACAGCGCCATGCGTGTCAGTGAGTGCATGCGTGTGTATGTGTGTGTGTGTGTGTTGCCTAATTTGGTTAAAGTATTGCAGACTTTTTGGTTCGCTTGCTGCACGCAACTCGCCAAACTTGCCAAAAATGCAAAACAACAGCAACAACACACACACACACACACACACACACACACACACACACACACACACACACGCACACACATACGCACAAGCGAAGCTTGCAGCGGCCAATGGAAAAGTTACTGTTTGAATTTTGCTGTTGCTGCTTTTGGCCAAAAAGTTTACGCAATCAACTATTTTTGAGCTAGGCTGCGGGTGGAGCTGGGGAGGTGGCGAAAATATGGAGCCACAATACACAGGCAGCCAAATACCCACACACACACACACACACACACATACACACAAATGATAATGAGACATGAGGCAAATGAAACGAGGACAAAACTTCAGCAAAAGCTGCGAAGCATGAAAACCAATGGCGCCGCATGTGTGTGTTGGTGTGCGTGTGTGAGTGTGTGTGTATAACCAATTACACATAAACTTTCACTCACACAGACACACACACACACACACACAGCACCAACGAAATGGTAATAATTTGAGTTTCTCCTTACCAAATGTAAATGATGACTCTCTGATGTGACCTGACGAACCCGGCCGCCCCCTGGCCCAAACGCCCACTTAGCGCCGGATGATGACTGGGCGTGGCAGTTGCTGCACGAAAACACAATCGACCTTGAATTCGTAATGGCAATTGCGACAAAAACAACAAAGGCCTGTGCGAATTGCCCGGAAAGTAGGCGGGCCAAAAAAAAAATAAAGAAACCAAAAAGTCTCGAAAAAAGGCAAAACTTGGCCAAGTGTGGAAATTTGCGGCACAAACGGCTCAAAAATTAAAATTGATTTTTAGGACGTGTTTTTGCTTGTGCCCCATACTTATTGTATATTTGTTCCAAGTGCACGAAGACAAAGAACACGAATACTAAAATCAAATAGAAAAACCATTTTTTTGCTCGACTTCGATGTCGAAAATCGACAATTGATGAGCAGAGAAAAAAGTTTATTAGGATAAATGTAATTTCTTTTCACTAATTAGTGTATTTTATATGATACTTAATATAAATATAAATAGTTTCGATGAGTAAAAACAATTTTGCTGTCGACTATTCGATTGTTCCATTCGCCTAACTTTTATAATTAAATCAAAAGTTTTATTATCATAATTCTCTCTTAATCATCGCGAAATACCAAAATAAATTGGTCACTGAGTGATACTTAATTATTTAATTATTTAATTATTTCTCTGTTATTATTATTATTCTTATTTATTGCCTGACAGCTACAGCTACAGGAAATAAAGCTACTTCAAATATATAGCTCTATCAGATACTTATGAAACATAGAGACCTTAAAGTCTTTAAGAAACTTTCCTTTTATGGACTGAATGGAAATTCAGAGGCAGATTTTGTTAATCAGATCCTATTCGTCTGCAAGTCTAAAGGCTTCAATCACTGATTCTAAAGAGAACTGGAAATTGCACATTTGAGCATGGATTCCTCTCTTTTTTTTGGTTTAATATAAACCATATTTCATGCAGTTTCCTTCTAACTTTCTCCAGTCTCAGCGATTGCTTCATATGTCTTAGCAGTAGGAGTCGCCACTTTTAATTTCATGTCTGAAAATTACCGTTAGGTAACACAGAGTTTATTAGAGAAATCGCCGGAATCAACTGGCTAAATCACGTGGCGCAGGCATTTGCTCCAAGCATGTGCTCAGATGCCGTTGAATGCATGAAATGATATCCATAAATAGATATAATATAATGTATTGTGTATCTATGGCTGTTGGTAGAGGCAGTCAGACGGATGTCTGTGTTCGTAACTTGAAGGATACTGCTTAAAAGGCCAGCTTCAGGGTATTTCCTAGTCGGATACGGCCAACTAGAGCACACTTGTCTACGCGTATCTACCCCTTGTTGAATTGTTCATGTGTGAGCTTGCATAGAAGACATCTATCAATTATGCAGCAGGAAAGTTATCAAGTTGCAACCCCAACACAATTTAGCCCCACTTCGGGCCCCCCTAACTAAGCGCGAGCTGAAAATTTCTAATTATAAAACAAGAGTCAAAAAAATGAAAATGAAAAGATGAGGAGAAGCAGCGCAACGCATCTCTGGGCTGGTTTGCACTTAATTATGCAAATTTAATAACAATGCCAAGTGCCACACACACACACACACACACACACACACACACACACACACACACACACACACACACACGCACACACACAGAGCGTATGTGAAGTTTATTATAAATGCCATTAGGTGAGCGCGTAAAAAAAACTAAGCGGAGCATAAGCAGGGGTAGGACAGGTGGACAGCTGGACAGCTGGGGGAGGTGGTAGCCACACAGCTAACAGCCAGCATAGTTAGTTCTTTCAGGTGTGTGGATTAGCGCCGAGGCGTGGCATTGCGGTGGGCAAGTCGGTTGCCGCGAGTCTGTTGCAATTTGTTTGAAGCATACCCCAAGGAATTGTTGAGCACACATTCCCTTGTACCCTTGGCCCCATTATACGCCATTCCAGCGCAACCTCAGGCAAGCCTCGTTCCAGCAGCTGGCGGCCCACCTGTCCGCCCGCCGTAATGTAATTAAATCGCATTGCTAAAAAGGGATTAGGTCTCGACTCGGTTTTTTATGCTTTTCGGACAATAAAATGTATGCACTCGACTGTGCCTGAACTGATGTAGCTACGTAGCAGACACCAATGCAGAGGTGGACTGCTGCTGGGAGAGGGTGGTGGGGATTGTGGGCGTAGCCTCATGCACAAAGCGCAACTAAATGACATGCCCAGCTGGCAATCTGTGGCCTAATCGCCAGCTGTGCGGAGCAAAACAAAGGCTGGGGGGGTTGAACAGCAGCCAGCCATTGTCACTGCCCACTTATGTGTGGCAAGCGTGTGTGTGTGTGAGTGTGTGTGAGAGTGTGTGTGTGTGTCATAAAGGATAATTGCAAGGCACGCGCTGTCGGTGGCAAGAAAGAGAAGGCAATAAGCGGTGAGCGTTCGCTAATGTCATTAAAACCAGCTTTTGTCTCTATGCAAGTGTGTGTGTGTGTGTGTGTGTGTGTGTGTGTGTGTGTGTGTGTGTGTGTGTGAATATAGAAACAAAAGGCAAACGACAACAAGATGGAGAATGCAAAACCACAGAAAATAATGACACAAAATGGCTTCAACAGGCAGCATCAGCTGCTGGGCTCCAAGTGGGGAGCAGCGAGGCGCACGAGAGGCAGCTGAACAGCTGGACAACTGGAGCATATATGCCGAGTAGTAAGCAGTCCAATGGGCACCGTCTGGCCAATGTCCATGCGGAAATGAAAGTTTCTAAACTCAGTGAATATATGTATATGTAAGTGAGTATTAGGGAGAGTGTGTGTGTGTGTGTGGGTGTGTGTGTGTGTTGGTGGGTGTGTGCTAATGGACTAGTTTCGTTGTGCGACAAGTCGAGGGCTATCACTTACAAAGCAGCGAAGCAAAAAGCCAATACCAAAACCAAAATCCAAAACCAAAGCCAAATCAATCAACACCCCTGCCCACAGCCACGCCCCGCTACGGGACTGCCTCACTGCCAGTCTCACTATCTCTCTCTCTTTCGCTCGCTTTCTCTCTGTGAGGCGACTCATCAATCATGCGAGGCGGCGCAGAGCTGACATTTCAACTGAGCTGTCACATGCTGCAGCTACGCCTGCCCCTGCCCCCGTCAGCTGTCCTGTCATACGCGTGGCAAGCACTCCTGGCACCATTCGGTTCTTAAATTAATGATAAATTTATTATAATTAAAATGCGCACGCTTTTTTGCTTTTATTTTGGTTTTTGTTGCTGGGCTATGTAATTCGCATTAATTACAGCGAGTGCAGGCCTGACCTTTGACCAGGGCTTATCGCTGACATTAATACAGCATTCGATTCATGTTCGTGTCGTGTCGAAGCACACCTGACACGAATGTTCAAAAGGTTTACCTTCTTGTTAACAATATATTGCCAGCATATTCAGTTTCTATATATAAATTGTATATACATGCATATATCTATATTTATATTACCTTCACATACAGGTAACATGCCAAGAGTCGTGTTCAGCTTGATCAAGATATCCACAAAGGATTAACTTTTGCTATGAGTAGAAAGTGAGTTTGACACTTGTTGCATGTCGTTCCTAGCTGATATACCGTGGCTATATTGAATCGGCTCTAGATGAGCAATATATATAGCTGCTATATACATAAATACAGTCAAGCTTCGTCAGCATCTTCTGCTGTTCTGCTTCGGCTTCTCTTTAAGGCCTTAACATTCAGCTTAAGCGGTTTCAACTGTCTGGTTGAGCTCTTGGCCCTCAGGTTAGAGCCATGTCCATTGTCATATATGTATGGAGCACTTCGGTTCATTTACTGCCCCACCTTTTGTGCGCCAATTTCGCTCGCAGTCAAGCTGGATCAATATGGTTGGCACCTGGCCGCATCGTGGGGCTTAAAAAGAAATCGCGTCTGTCAAATGACCCAAACAAATTGCAAAACTTTGCCAGCCATCAGCTTTGAATGCCATTAAGTGTTCTGCTCTGTAGTGTAGTATCGTGTAGTGTAGTGTAATGCAGCCACGCCCCTGACCGAATGCCCCACTGGCTGACTGCTCCACTGTGATAGCCGTCCACTTGTCCACTCTGCAAGTGGCAGTTGATACAGTAAAATGTATTGACGTTGACATAATGGCAAAAATAAACACACACACACAAACACACACACAAACACACACACACACACACACACACACACACCCACACTTTGAAACACCTAGAGCTTTAAGTGAGTGAGTTCCACGATAATAACAAATAAACTCGAAAGCGAAGCGTTGCGCTTGGAGATGAGTGCGTGCCCAATGAGGCAATAGCTCGTGACACGAACGACAGGAAGGCAAGCACCTAAATCCTTCGTTTATATACTGATGCCTTCAACAAGATCAACGATCAGCAGTTGGAGGTTTTTTTGGCCTTATCGAAGATTTCTCAATACAAATTTCTTTCAAGTCTTGTGCCGCTCGTGCTCGTGCCCTAATGCCTTCAGCTGGCGATAAGCATGAGCTCAGCTCTAGCTAGCCATAGACGCCGTGATTCAGGCCACGTTTTGGACGTAGACAAACTCAGAGCGCTAGCTGGAAGGCGGCAGGCGAGGCTGGCTGGGGCAACTGCGCTATTGGCGGCAGTCACTGTTGACATTACAAAGTAGCAAAAGTTGTTGTAGCTGATGTAAATCTGGCAGTGTGTGTGTGTGCGTGTGTGTGTGTGTGAGTGTGAGTGGGTGTGCGTGTGAGTGTTTTGCATAAATATGCATTTGCCCATTTACCAACTGCCAGCGATTGCATGTGCATATTTGTATACTCACACAGACTCAGGCACACTCAGACACACACACACACACACGCACCAGCACACACACATTTATTCATTGGCCGGCCACGTGAATTGCAAATCTGGAAATTTAAATGTATCTGTGCCCGCTGTGCATGCATGTCACCACACACAGCACCAAAGAGCCCCCCACCACACACACACACACACACACACACACACACATCCTCGGTCAGCCCCATCAAAGTAGAGTGTTTGTAAAAAACTCTAGTAGATATTCCACGTCAACTTTTTTACAACTGTCGCATGTCGAAATAATGCAATTTATTGCTCTCGATAAGGCAGTTTATTTTATTGGAGGTCAGCTCATGTGAACTAGTTCCGCAGACACATAACAGCTTCAGCTAGTTTGTCTGTCAAAGACTCAAATATATTCGAAATATTTTATTTCTCATATTTTGGCACTTGACTTGAGAACTAGTTCACAATTTGACAAGTTCTTTGAAAGCGAACGTATGTCAACACCTGTCGTAAAACATAAAACAGTATATCACAAATATACATATTGGAAAAGTTCATTTTGTTCTTCAATATGCTGTGTTTAGACGATATATGCTTTATGAACCACAAAATGCAGCAAATGATTAATGAAAGGTTAAAAGACTTGAACAGACTTATGTATTTAAGTATTGTTTAACTGATTTAGATTTATTATGTCAAATAAGAACTGAAACCAGTTCAGTTCCAGTGCAAATAGAACCTGAGCTGAACTAGCTTTAACTCGAATTGAACCACTGAATACTTTAACTTAATTAAATTGCATTACAAATCAAGTGGTTGTCAAGTCAAGACACGGAAAATGAACTAGTTCCACTGCGAAGAACAAACATTCATGCAAATCTCTTGTAAATTGAATCTAGTTTATATAGACATATCTCGATCTCTTTAATTCTAGCAATTTAAATTTGTGGAACTACTTAGTAGTTCCGAGCAACATCAGCTCACCTGCATGTGTGTGTGTGTGTGTGCGTGTGCCATAACAATTACTGGCAATAACAGTAACAGTAACTAGAAGGTCTCCTTTCAAAAAAGGCAAACAACGAGTCAGGCAATGGCATTTTGGAAGCCATGCGATGCCAGCGAGTGGTTTTCTCGCTTGTACAATGTTCCATGCAGACCGTGCCGTGTTACATGTTACCTCTTGCAACAACAGCAACAGCAGCAACAAGAGCAACAATAACAACCAATAGCAACCGCCATTAGCTGAGCTGACTGTGTGACGGGCAACACTTTTAAATGGCTTTTAATTTTGAATGACAACATTTGAAATGTTCGAATTACGCGCAAATATTTTGATAGATACGCGATGCTTCACTAACCAGGCAAACTGACTGAGTGACAAGCTGAAAGACTCGAGCGTCGAGCTAAATGTCAACAATCATTGTTGTCATTGGGACAGCTATTGACAATCGTGTATATGAATCGAAAGTTAAGCTACGCTGGCTCAAAGCGGTTCACGTCCAGCGCTGAAGAGCTGAAATGTGCCGAGAAAGATATTTCGAAATCGATTTATCTTAATTATAATATATAATTCATCGATTTTTATCGATAGCTGGCTAGATTGTCTCATTAAGCTTACAAACTGACTGAGGGGCAAACTGAAAGACTCAAGCACCGAGCTGAATGTCAGCAGAATCAAGCCAAAGCAAAGCATTGTCAGCTACAGCTATCGATAATCGTCGATAAATATCGAAAGTTAAACCAAGCTATACTGTCCCGAGAAATCTCCCAAAAAGATGTTTTGAAATCGTTTTATCTTAATTATAATAATATATTTATCTACATAATAATATATCGATTTATCATAATACAAAATTCATCGATAATCGTCGAAAAATATCGAAAATTAAGCTAAACATTGTCAAAGCGGTATGAATCCAGCACTGAAAGTCTCAATGTCTCCGAGTTTTCAATGATATTTATATTTATCTTGACTTTAATATCTAAATCTATCGGTATTTATCGATATTTGTGTTAATTAACTCACTAAGCAGCTAAAGAGAAAAGAAAAGTAAACTAAAAAGACTCACGTGAGCAAAAGCAAACTAAAGCAAAGCATTGTCAGCGACAACTATCGATAATCGTCGATAAATATCAAGAGTTAAGCTAAGTCAAATGAAAGCGGTACGAATCCATATCCATACTGAGAGCTGAAATTTTCCGAAAAGTGCTTTGAGAAAAATAATTTGAAAGATTTTCATTTTAATTTTGCGGTATATATCTATCGATATTTATCGATAACTGTCTTAATTGTGGTGAAAATACTTACCTAAGTCATTATTTAAACTGTTAATTTATATATCAGATAATCAGAAAATAATTATACTGCTTAAATTTAAACATCTCTCTCTCTCTCTCTCATTATCTTTTACAGCGGACAGCTCGTTTCTATTGGCCAACGCACAAATCGTCGATTTTCCGATCGTCTACTGCAATGAGTCCTTCTGCAAGATTAGCGGCTACAACCGAGCCGAGGTCATGCAGAAGTCGTGCAGGTATGTGTACGTATTGCCGATTTATACTCACTCGCTCTGTTGTGCTCTCTTTCTAAATATAAATATAAATATGAATATGAATATAAATATATATAATTGTATTTAGCTTAAGTATTATGTGCTCTCTTCTCGCGCGCTCTTCTCAGCTGTTGCCCAACGCGCGCTCTATCTCTCTCTCTCTCTCAATCTCTGAATCTTTGTCACATTCACAGCAAATCAGAGTTTTGTACTCTTATCTATATCTATTGTATTCCATTTGACGTTCAGCATTCTATTCATGTTGTCTGTTCGTGTTTGGTATTTACATAAATTTGTATATTGCATGCCTAGTCTTAAGCTTTGCACCTTCTCGTTCACTAAGATATTCATATTCCCATAAAACCGTTTGTAGTTTTTAGCATAAATTCAGCTTGCACTTAACTTATGCTTCTTCCTCTTTAACATAGCCTACTTCTTTGATCATGAACCTTTGTGGCTTACTGTGTTGTCGTGACACCTATCGTCCGTATTCCGTATTGGTTTTTTGCCAAAACAGGGAAAGAGCTCACAAGAGTTAGTTAAAATTCTTTAGAGCAGTTGAAGTCATGTTACTCAAACTGTAAGCACACTTGAGACCATTTTCTAGCTGACATGTAAGCGGATTGAGAGCGATTAAGCCGTGACAACGCACTACGAAGGCCAAAAGGAATTCCAGTCAGAAGTTACTGGGCAGCTAGGTTCGCCACCAGCTCGTAACCCCTGAGTCCATTTATCAAGGCATTAAGCTGGCCCCAGTTCCGGCTAACTGTATGCAGCATGCCAGCTGCGGAGAAGACGAAGGAGAGGAAGAAGAAGACAATAATGCGGTCAGCTTTAATATGCTTTTAGCAAACTGTTGTGTAATGGTTGCTAATTGTTTGGGTCTAGGTCGCCGCAGAGAGTCGAAGCAAAAGTGAAACTCGACTTGGCTTGTTCCTTTTTCAAAGGCGAAATTGTGGCGAAAGCGAATTCGCTTTACTCGAGGCGAAATTCGACTGTTTTCTACATCTATCCACATATCAGCTGGCAAGTTAGCTTAGCTCGAATTTGTTGTTATTTATTTATGCTATTTTTTTAACATATGTTTCCATATCAGCTGGCAAATTAAGTTGAAATATGAAACAAATTGTTTTGCTTTTGACTGTTGCATGGACTCAAGTGGCCGTCAAACGGTAGCAGTGCGCGCCCTGTGCAATCCTCTAGCGAATTGTTTATAATTTGCGAGCAAACATTTTCACAGTGGTTGGCGAAACAGGAAACAAAAAAATAAAAAACGAAAACAAAAGAAAAGGAAAAAAAATACCGTATGCAGCGCCAGGTCAGCCTCAAGTCCCTAGCGAGCCCCTAGTTGACTAGTTTTTTTTTGGACAGACCAAATTTTCGTAATGCCAATCTAGCGTTTAGCTGACTACGCTATCTCCCTCTCTCTCTCACTCTGTCGCTCTCCTGTGTATGTGTGTGTGTGTGTGTTATTTATTGTTGCGCTTTGACCTACTTTACTGCTGCTACTGCTGTGTGTGTGTGGCCGCGTGGAAAAAGAAAACACCGCAAAAGGTTGACCAAAAACGAAAATCTCTTTTTTTCACTCCTCGCTGTCTCTCTCGCTCACCAGCCTTTTGTTTGTTTGCTTATTGCTATTGCTGTTGTTTCTGTTTGCCTAACTGCGCGCACTTTCTTTCAATTTGCCAGCTTGTGGAGCCCTTTAACTCCAATCCCCGCCGCCCAATGGCTCCGCTGCTAGTTTTGGAGTCTATTGAGTGGGTGAGTTGCCTCCAACCTGTTCGGGCCTTTGTGTTGCCTGGCTTGTAACCCAATTTTGTGCCTAAGCACAAACACACACACACACAAATAAATAAATATATCTATATGTACTTACATAGATATTCTATGCAGCAAAACAGTTCATTGCACAAAATGGCCGGCGAAGCGGAAATGAGTCGTTTTGTGTTTTTATTCGTGACGTCGCTGGGCATCTTAATAGCGTCGACGTCAACGTCGAAGTCGCTGCCGCAGTCACAGCCGCAGTCGCAGTCGCCGTCGCAGTTTATTGAACCTTAGTCATGGCATAAATAAATACACACACACATAAATACACGTGCATGCATATAAACATCAATCGTCTAACTGCAGCAATCGCAAAAACCAAAAACAACGTAAACGAAAGCAACAACAACAGAGAGAGCGACAGCGACAGCTTCAGCGTGCGCTGCAGCGAATGCCAAACACAAATTAACAGTTTTTATTGTGTCTCCTTTTGCACATTCACATTCGGCTTCGCCTTCACCCATTGCCGACTGCTGACGTCATTGCAATTTACCCCGAGTCTCTCACACTAAGCTGCACTTACTGGTTCGCGTGCTCGGTCGCTCTTTCATGTAGTCGCCTACTGGTACGCTTGCTCGCTCGCTCGCTAAGCGCTTGCCCATTTTTACATATTTTCGCGCGCGCCCTAAAAGCATGCAACACTTTTTTCGCCATTTTTTGTTTTTTACTTAGTTTAGCACGTGCGCTGCCTTGGCAACGCTTTTCTATTTTTCATATCACTTTATATTTCGTGCTCTTCTTCCACTTCGTTTTTCAAGTCATTCTTCAACATTTTTGCTTGTGATGCATGTGATAGCATCTGCAGGCGCAGCAGCAGCAGCAGCAGCCGCACAAGCAGAAACAGCAAAGAGCTGCAAGCTAGAAGATGTGCCACACGATATGGTAATTTCCATCATCACTCGTGCTTGCCGGCCATTCGGTGTCAACGTGGCCAAAATTAATGGCCGCCACCGAGCCTAGCGGCAAGCCAATTTAGCATATTACCTGACCCGGCACCAGAGAAGCAGCAATGAGTATATCTGTTCCGCGAACGTAATAGCATAAGCTCCTCAGCGTTATGTAAACTAAATTATCAGATTGGGGCAAAAAAATTCTAGGAATTTCATTTGCTAACTCGTGCCTGCCGTTAACACCTTAGCAAAGGAAAGTAAAAACCACTAGAAAAACAGTCGAAGAATTCCTGGGAATTCATTTCTTTGCTTATCAACAACTCGTGCTTGAAGAGTGCCCTCCAAGAATTGAATACTTTTAATTTAAGGCCGAAATTTAAAATTAAAACGATAACAGCGATATACCAAGCTTCATTGATATTTAAAATATAAAAAAAAATATAATATATATATATTAATATTATATTTGATTAAAAATACAACTATTAAGATATCTCTAGTCGGCAATGACCGACTAGCAAATGCCGTGCACCCTAAGAAGAGCAAACTTAAAAGATCGATCAATGAAAAAAATTGTCGATTACTTGAAACAAACTTTATCTAAGGAGATATAGAAGGAACTATGCAGTTTCAAGTCTTTATAGTTCAGGTATCTACTAAGCTACGTCTTAGGATCTAATTTATTAATTTAAAGTTCAAGCTGGAAAAAATAAATTGAAAGGTGTAAATTAGGTAGATTCCAATTAGTAAGTCGTTCGACTTCTTTCAAAAAGTCTTTGGTTTTGTCTCAAAAACTCTTCAGCGACAAGTCCAAGTGTTAGTCCACGTTCAGGTAAGACATCTGCTGCTGGCTCTGCCACCTGTTCTTCCACTTGCATGGCATGCCCTAATTATATTAATTATAATTAATTTATACTTATGTCTGTTTCTATGTCTGTATGTGTGTACGTGTGTGCTGCCGCCGGCAGCTGAAAACTAATCAAGAATAATACCTCGTATATGTGCGATATTCTGCTCTTGTATATTCAATCCCCGCCCCATTGAACCACAACACAGATGCGGCTTCATGTACGGCGAGCTGACAGACAAGGAGACGGTGGGACGGCTGGAGTATACGCTGGAGAATCAGCAGCAGGATCAATTCGAGATATTGCTCTACAAGAAGAACAGTGAGTATATAATTCCGTACGATATAACACCAACAGATTATACACTCAGAGAAAAACAGAGTACGAAATATGATTTGAAATTGCGTGAAAATTCAGTATGCGTGAGAAGTCGTATTCGAATTAGTAAAGTTCTTAAAATAAGATCACAAAGCTTATGTCCAGAAATTACCTAACTTTACTTTCTCTGAGTGTATTTGCCGCTTACTCCCAGCCTATAGCTGCAACCTCAACCCAATAAAAATATGTATAAATTAATTTAGATTTTTGTATACTAAATAAGCAAAATGTAAGCTTGACTAAGTTTAATTAGGGTAGGGTATCATGGTGTAAACAATCTACCCTACTCAAGCAGGAGTTGGGGCTAGATTAGGATTTATGCTTCGTCCCTTTCCACATAATAAATTGTTGCACTTTGTGCTCATCTCCCCCTACATGACTCTCTCCTCTCTCTCTCCCTCTCTCTCTCTCTGTCTCTCTATAAATATATCATTCAACTTTAATCCTAGTCAGACTCCGAAAACTCCCTTCACTCGCTACTCGCCGCTCGCCGCTCGCTACTCGCTACTCGCTACTTTATATTCGTTACCTGGCTTCAATTTGTTGCCAGTCTCCTTTGCTGGCAGCTGCTGCTTTTTAATACAAACAAATTGAAGTGGCGCAACAATTTTTGAGTGACGCCCATCAATCAAGCCCCAACCACCACCACCCATACACACTCACACAGAAGACTCCTCCCGGCTGATATGTATTTGTGCATCTGTAAGCTAGCTAAATCACGCCCGATTTTCACGCCAAGACGCAAATATAATTAACGCCTTCGAGTATCAATTTACAGATATACAATGTGGCTGCGCCCTATCGCAGTTTGGCAAGGCACAAACCCAAGGTACATTCAACACGAATATCGTATATCGTATATCGTATGTCGATAACGTACTCGATAGATGACATTATGCTAAAGCTGCAACTGGCGCATCTTCTGCACTCACTGTTTGCCCTCCGCTTGCTTTTGTGCCCAGCATTAGCAAAGGACATCGTCATCAAATATGCATGAGTCAATTGCAATATTGTATGCGTGCGTGCGTGTGTGTGTGCGTGTGTGTGTGTGAGTGTGTGTGCACATAGCAATCGATGCTCATGCATTATGCATAAGCCAAATCAAATGAGTCTTAAGCTACGATTAACTCATCTGCGAAAGCTAATCCAATTGATTTCCAATTCGTCCCAAATGTACACTGAACAAAGATCGATTACTAATCGATATTACCAACAAAAATCATGAGAGTTTCCTTTAGATAAGAGTCTTATGAAAGTAAGTTTAGCCATAGCATTTTATGTACTCCAGCTTAATTAATTATTTATGTTTGACTTCAATTTGAATCTATCAAAGAAATTTTTTATGCATCGATTCCTCAATCCTTCCTCAGCTTGTTCGCCGAACTTCATTCAAATTGAATTGGAAATTTGGCTTCATTTGGTTTTAGTGCAAAATCAAATTTGATTTAGATTTGTTGTAGTTCGATTATGGCTGTAGGGTGTTTGATTTTCGACTGGGCCAAACAAGCTGGCTTCGAAATCAATTTAAATTTCAGTCCGTGCAAATGCAATTTATAATTCATGGCATTTACTATTTTGGGCCTGGCTAAACATGAATATTTCATAGTTTCCGCATGCCGCCAATTAAATATGAGTACATTGAAGTTGGCTAAGAGCTGAAACGTGATAATTATTGTTTAGGGATAACGAAACTAGAGCTGAGTCACATTTCATTTTCATTTCGCATATTATATGATTATTATTATGCGTTGTCAGACTTGGCACAAAAGCGAGCGAGCGAGCGAGCGAGCATCACGTGGCAGCAATTCGATATGCGTACAAATTGAATTGGCTGACAGGTGTCTCGGGGGCAGACATCTGCCAACAATATATGTATTCATGCACACACACACACATATATATATAGAGAGATGGATAGAATTGATGCTCAATTAGCGAATTTTTGTTATATTTCCATTTTGTTATTGGGCCAAAGGCAGGCGGAAACGGAAGTGAAAGCGGAAATGTTAACAGCAAACTGCACATGAAATTAGCCCGTAATTATGCTTTTAATATACCGCCCCAACCCAGAGCGATTATCGCCTCAAGCCACCCCCTCCCCCACTCCCCCGTCCTCTATCTCTTTCTCCCACTGACAGCATAATTGCGCATACGCCGCGTGGGTCAGCGCAAATGCAAATTGAATTGCAATTATTGTTGATTGGGCGCACACACACACACACACACAGTTGCTGAGCGTGTGTGTGTGTATACATTTAATTTACCATTGCACACTTTAGCAGCAGAGCATTGTTTTAACAGTGCTTTGAGCCTCGCGCGTGTAATATCCGTAATTGCAATGCCAAACTCAAATCGTGCGTGCCAGCTTTGAGTTGCCCTCTCACCTTTCAACGCTCACCTCCCATGCTCCCTCTGCATTTATATTTCTGTCTCTGTCAGTGTCTGACCTGAATGCGCTTGCATTCGATTATCCAGCCAGCACTTGCCCTAAATATGTGTTCAAATTTTACATTAATTTGCAGTTCTCCTATAATCCCGCTCAATAAATAACACAAAGCAAACAAACATTGTCCACATTATTTTTTGCTGAGCAAATAGAAAAAGTCCAAAGCTCTGTTTATTTACGAGTCATACTCACGCCTGTTCAGAAGCCAATGTTTGTATATTATTGAGGCACATAATTCAGAGATAAGTGGATAATTTCAGGCTACTATCCGTGGTAGTTTGCCATTGAAAGCGACGTTTACCTGTTGATATCGCAAGAGAATATTATAATTCCAACTCACATAAGGGAAGATAAGAAAATGGCAAGACTTAAGACTTTGTTTTCACTATATATATAGACATAGTTCCGTCGGTTAGGTATTCGCAAATATTTGAGGAATATTAAAGAAAGCTTGCAGGCAAATCTTTTTATTTGGTGTTTGGCTTAGACACGCTGTTAATAAGAACCCTCTGTTTACTTTACCTTTCTTTCCGTCCATTAGAAACGCCGCTATGGCTGCTGCTTCAGGTGGCGCCCATACGCAACGAGAGGGATTTGGTTGTGTTATTTCTGTTGACATTTCGGGATATCACGGCGCTGAAGCAGCCCATCGACAGCGAGGATACCAAAGGTGGTAAGTAGATTCAGCCCAACACTCCTGCTAGCCACCACTGCCCCGCTCTCCCACTCCACCCCCTTCAATCCACTCTATATATGTGTATATATATATATATATTGCACCCGAGCAAACTGCCAAACACAAGCTCCACTTTGCAAATTGAAATCATATCAACGAATTGGCTATACACTTCACACTACACGCATACTCGTTCCCAACACCCTGCCCCTCCCGCTCTTCCCCTCTCTCTATCTCTCTGTCTTTCTCGCGCATGTATTCTTTGTTACACTTTGCGCGATCTCTTCTCTCTCTCTCTCTCTCTTTGTCTCTTTCTATCTATCGAAAAAAAAAAAAAACAAAACCAAACTGTACATCACTCTACTGTTTTACTCTCTTTTTCTCTTTTGTCTCTGTTTCTCCCACATATACCCCGATATCCAACAAACTGCACAACACGCACACACGCTTACGCATTGTATATATATATGTATATACTGAACCGATCTAACCAATACAATACACTGCAATACAATATATGTATATAAATAATAATGTTTGTATATATTTTTCAACATTTGCTTTTCTTCTTTTCTTTATCGCTTTGTCGCCTTGTCGACTTATCGCCCGTCTTTTGGTATATTTTGGCATTTCTTTTCCTTTTTTCTATATATATATATATCTCTCTCTCTTTCTCGTTTTCTCAACTTGTTTCTTTGTTGTCTTGGTTGTGGCCTGTACGTGTCTGTCCATATCGTAGCAGTTAATCTATTCCTTCCAGTTTTAGGTCTCTCCAAATTCGCCAAGCTGGCGCGATCCGTGACGCGCAGCCGCCAGTTCAGCGCGCATTTGCCAACCCTCAAGGATCCCACGAAGCAGTCGAATCTGGCGCACGTGAGTACCGAACGCACACAAATACACACGCATATGCATATCCACAGCTATGTTGATCTTAATCTGCAACAGATGATGTCACTGAGCGCGGACATTATGCCGCAGTACAGACAGGAAGCGCCCAAGACGCCGCCACACATACTTCTGCATTATTGTGCATTTAAAGCAATTTGGGACTGGGTGATATTGTGTTTAACATTTTATACCGCCATCATGGTAAGTAGCAAGTGTACCCTATCCTAAGTATAGCCTGCTTTACCCTCACTCTATAAGCTAACATAAGTCCTACTCCCTACTCTACCCCTAACCTACTCTATGCCACATTCTATGTTCCACATGATAAACTAATAAATTGGCCCAACTATTACACAATAAGCAGCTCTTTAAGTGAGCCTTGTCACGTACTTAAAGTACTCCAATAATACCCTGTAAAATTGGAATTGCTTTCACTTCTTATCAACGCCCATTTTTATCTCAGCTAGGCGCAGCTGACTCATTTGTTTTTCTGGCACGGTGTTATGGGTCTAGCTACTTAGGCGTAACCACACCCACATCCACGCCCACTCACCACATGCCACATGCCACATGCCACATGCCACATGCCTCAAATCCAGGCTGCTGTTGTTTCCACGCTTGTCTACTCAAATTGTGCCTATTTCCGTCAACAAGATGTTAACATTTTCGCTTAAATTGCGCTCAACCAAGTTGACTCACACACACACACACACAGAGACACACACCCACACACACACGTGGCCACACACATGTGTCTGCGTAGCTAGAGCTCAGCATCCTCCAGAGAGTTTGGGTCGAAAGTTGCTTTGTTGCTCTTTTAGTTTGTAATTTGTTGCTGTTGAGTTTGCAATCGCTTTTACATTGTTCTTATGCCCTGCAATATGAATCAGTGGGGTATTTAAAAGTGCTTTGGATATACGTGACAGACGAGGAAACATTTCGAAAGCTGCTTCAACTTCAGAAAGGTTCTCAGCAGCAAAAGAAACGCCAACTACTTTCAAAGTCTTAGACTTGGACTTGACTCGATAAATATCGATTTTCAACACAGAATTATTTGACATTCTGATCCTCAACGGTATAATTGATCAAGCACATGAGTAAATAGGCTTAAGAAATATTCATCGGTCTCCGCAAAATCGATATAAATCGATATGAAAGTCTAAAGTCAACCAGAGCAACTTGCTGCGACCCTCGCTCATGCCAAATTATTTTTGTGAGGTAGACGTATTAGGTATTAACTGTCATACAGGGTATCCATTGGCCGATCAGTTGCAACTAGCTAACATTTCTGTTTTGTTATTATTTAATGCAATTTGGCTGCGTCGAATTTTGTCGCTGTTGCCAACTTTAGCATCAACTGCGGCTTCTCGGCTCGACTTAGCCCCTGACAGCTCAATGGCCCCAAAACAACTTTCAAGCCAAACACACTGAGGCAGCCAACCGAGACGACTTTGAGCTACATTCAAAATGTGTACAAAGCCAAAGTTGCTTTAGACGCCAACCGAATGAGTGGGTTTTAGTTTCTCAGACAGAGCTTAAGACTTTTAAGACTTTAACGCCTGTCAAAATATATAACAAAATATGGCTAGAGCTGCAAATGCCATGAACTAAATATTTAATTCAGTTCACTTCGAGGCAGCGGCCACATTCTGTGTAGCATGGGAGATAGAGGAATTGGCCAGTTTTAACCATAATTGACATGACTTGACAAATCTCGATCGTTTATTGCCATCTCTGAGGGGTCAAAAGACTTTGGTCTTTCAGTCAACAGAATTTCATAATAAATTCCTTGCTCCAGTCACAACAGATATCAGCTTCCACTTCTGACGAGGGCCATCCAGAGAGAAAAAAGAATAAAATGAACACAATTACAGTAAATATTTAAATGTTTGTGTCATTTGTGTGGCAATCCAGCGAATTGGCCTCGTTAGGGCCCTTCTTTTGCACTTGTTGCTGGCACATGCCGGACCTATTAGGGGAGCGCGGGTATTCAATGGGAGGGATTGCATTAAGTGTTCCTTACCCATTCGCCAGATGAAAGCAAGTACAAGTCAAGAAATCAGATAAAAGTCTCGTCTCTCTGGCACTTAGACAGTCCCGTTACAAGTGCAGACATTTACATGACCAAGTGCCCGGTCAGTGGTTGGGGGAAGAGCCTAAGCTCTGAGGTCCGACGGGGTTGCCTCTATGTCTATGCTTGCGTCTGCGTCTGCGTCTACGTCGACGTCTATGTCTGCTTCTGCGTCTGCCTGCCATACGGCGTGTATATGCTTTATGTGCCTAAATTAATATTCTCCGAGGGATGGGGATTGAGAAGGACCCGGGTAAGAGGCTTGTAACATGCCACTTGACAAGTCGACGGTGGGTAGGGGCCGGGCCGTGGCGCGTAACAACGTTAAGGATTACAGATAACACAATAGCAACCAGCTGTTGGCCCAACTGTTGCACAGCCAACAATAACTAAGCCGCTTAAAATTGCCCACTGATTGACTTGGGACCCACTTTCACGCAGACTTTCGCCTATATTTGGCCACGAAGTGTCTTTGGCTAATTGAGTTTTGTCGCTTACAGGTGCCATATAATGTAGCGTTTAAAAATAAAACCTCAGAGGATGTTTCCCTGCTCGTTGTGGACTCGATAGTTGATGTTATCTTCTTTATAGATATTGGTAAGTCTCTAGTCTGGGGCAAAAGAATGCCAAGGTGATCTCATGATTTTGCCCCTTCACAGTGTTAAATTTTCACACCACTTTTGTGGGCCCCGGTGGTGAGGTGGTCAGCGATCCAAAGGTCATACGCATGAACTATCTCAAGTCATGGTTCATCATCGATCTGCTCAGCTGTCTGCCGTACGATGTCTTCAATGCCTTCGATCGCGATGAGGACGGCATCGGCTCGCTCTTCAGCGCCCTCAAGGTGGTGCGCCTGCTGCGTCTGGGCCGTGTGGTGCGCAAGCTAGACCGCTATCTGGAATATGGTGCGGCCATGCTGATACTCCTGCTGTGCTTCTACATGCTGGTCGCTCACTGGCTGGCCTGCATCTGGTATTCGATTGGGCGCAGCGACGCGGATAATGGGGTAAGCTGAAGGCGTTCAAGGATTTCGCCCGTTTCGCCGTTTTTGCTTTGCCTATACTCTAGCTCCTCGCTCCAGATTCAATACAGCTGGCTATGGAAGCTGGCGAATGTGACACAGTCACCGTACTCGTACATTTGGAGCAATGATACGGGCCCCGAGCTCGTCAACGGTCCCTCCAGAAAGAGCATGTATGTGACGGCCTTATACTTTACAATGACCTGCATGACGTCGGTAAGTCGCTGTGGCAGTTGCCACAACCAAGTGGAAGACCGCTGGTTACCTTGGCCATGTGTGTGATTAACCTTCAAATCGTTTGCTCTCCTTTTTCACAGGTGGGCTTCGGCAATGTCGCAGCGGAGACAGACAACGAGAAGGTGTTCACCATCTGCATGATGATCATTGCAGGTGCTGTGTCCAAACACGTTCCGTTGCCGCGTCAAAGTTTCTAAACGAATGAATAACAAAACCAAAAATACACCCGCTACTCCCACGCAACGCTTTTGAATATACTGTCATTGCAAAAGCTAGACTCAATTAGAGCGCCGCTAGAACTAATAACTGCCGGAATTGGTGTAGACCAAACAAAGCCATCTCAGACCATCAATCAGACCTTGTCATTAGCCACATGAGCTCATCACATCAGTGGTAGTGCCTCTGCACCTCTGCCATAAGTCTCAGCTCTCGCTAACTTCACTCGAAAGCAAAGATGCAAATTTTCGATCGCTATCGCCTGACATATTTCTTTTCGTATAATCAAAAATAAAACAAAAATAACTCGACTATTTGCACAATTCGTCGCCTTGTGTGAGTTCGTGTTCTTCTACATCTTGTTACAATTTGATGAGTTGTTATTGGTGTTAAGCATTGACAGCCAGCATCAGTTACCATTCGTCCAACTCGCATCTCTCATTCTCCCAGCCTCCATCAGTAGAGACGCACAGCTGAAGCATATTGCGCATACGCACCGTACGACCTTAAAGCAGGGCATGGACCACAAACGCCACGCCTCTGGTGCGCCTGTGTAATGTCTGTAAGTTGTGTCTCTCTCCTGCTTTCTCTTACTTCTCCTCTCTCTCTCTCCATCTCTTTCTATCCCCTATCTCTAACTTTGTATGTCGCTCGTCCAATTCTTCGCATTTATTACCGTTCTAGCTGCGCGCTTGCGCGTTTCATCATCAGAGTGTAGAAAAACTCTATTCAATTTCTACAATCATAGCAACTGTGTTCGACTCGTTGGCATCTTGTACTCGTACTCGTACTTGTTGCGCTCAATCATAGACAAAATACACTCACACTCACACTCACACTCACACACAGACACAGACACTGTATGTGAATGCCACGAATCCTGTGCGTCTCGATTCGTTCACGCTCGTTTATCTTTGAATCTCTTTCTCTCTCTCCCTCTCTCTCGCTCTCTGCTTCTGTAGCTCTGCTGTATGCGACTATCTTTGGTCATGTGACGACGATAATACAGCAAATGACATCGGCCACCGCCAAGTATCACGACATGCTCAACAATGTGCGGGAGTTTATGAAGCTGCACGAGGTGCCCAAGGCGCTCAGTGAACGCGTCATGGACTATGTCGTCTCCACGTGGGCCATGACCAAGGGCCTCGATACCGAAAAGGTAAGTGCGGCCAATACCTACCACCTCCCACCCACCCCCTTTATCTATTCTGTCTAAAAAAAAATAAGGAACTTGTGTACTGGACCAAAGTAACGTCCAGAACGAAACGAGTAGTTCGCAGTATGTTAGTTTTCCGTAGTGATAATTAGCTTATGCATTCAACGAGCTTGTAGAACTTTGCTCCCAGCATACGCCAAGCATTACACCAAATCCATCAAAACCTCACTCTGCTCCTGCATTAGCTTATCATCATCTGTGTGATACCAACTAGATTTGGCTACCAATCATCAATGTACACATTATCAAAGAAATGCTGAGATCTTACATCCTCCAAGCAGCAAAAACTTGCTATTCCAGGTCTATTCATAACTCGTTTTTTAGCCTCAACGCTTGCTTACAACGAATAACGAACTCACTCGCCCAGTTGAGAGTTGCTGCAGTTTGTTTTTTATATCTTCTTAAGCGTACTTCCGTCACAGCTAGTTCATTATGAGAGAACTTCTCAGTCCTCCCACATTTAGTCGTTACTAAACTCATTCGTTACTTGCATTGAGATGCATTGTTTAAGCGAAAAAGTATATACAGTTACTTCTTAATCTCTTTGAAACATAAATAAGAGAATTTCACTCGTTAGTAGATCCACTCGTTACTTGCTAAATAGAGTTATCACTAGCTCTGCAATGTACATTTGCAACGAGTAAGTTTCATTGTCTGCAGTTTCATCACACTTCGAAATACGAACAAGACTATTTTACTCGTTACTATACTCACTCGTTACTCCTTAGGCGTAGGTACTCTGCAGCTATGCATGTACATTTGCAACGAGTAAGCTTCGTTGTCTGCAATTTCATAATCGAAGAAATATTCACACTTACTTCTCTTCGAAAGAGTATTTTACTCGTTACTATGCTCACTCGCTGCTCGTTAGGTGCAGACACTCTGTAGCTAAGCATGTGCATTTGCAACTGAAAAAGTATATACACCTACCTCTTAGTCTCTTCAAAACACGAACAAGAGTATTCTACTCGTTACTCATCTCACTCGTTACTCGTTAGTTGCATTTACTCTATAGCTATGCATGTGATTTGCAACGAGTAAGCTTGATTGCATTCAGTTTCATAACCGGGGACTTCTTAGGCTCTTCGAGCCACTCGTTACTCGTTAGAGCCAGTCATTAGTCATGTGGTTATCATTTAGAAAGGACAAACTTCACTGTCTGCCATTCGACATTCATTCGACTATCTTTGACTATTTTACTTTACAACAACCGAAAAGTAGATTTTTAATTTACTTAAGCACTTTTATTATTGAAACAACAACTGGCCATTAATGTCTCAGGCTTTTGTATACATATATCTTAGTGCTTATCAACATATTTGTCTGCTCTCTCGCTGCTCACATAACTCACTCGCTACTCTCGCTAACAAGTGCATAATGTGGCCCTGGCTCATAGTTGCCGTATTTAAGGTCCAAGGCTTCCACAGGCATACGCACACAGCACACAGCACAAAGACAGACATACACCCATCCACACACACTAACTCAGAGACAAACACCTACCTACACACACACACACACACACACACATATGCAAACACAGAAATTTACAGCAAAGTTCTTCACATTTCTCAAGTACTTTTAAAATGAAAATGGGAAAACTGCTTCTGCCATTGCCATTTGCCATTTGCCGCTGCTAGCTGCTCGCTGCTGTTTGCTTTGTTTTTGCTGTTATTTTCAAATCGCTTCGCGCATCCACAGCAAACGCTCCAAGCAAAACATTAGAACTTAAATCAAACGCTTTCCCAAACAATAACAAGAAATAGAAGAAAATTTTGCGACAAGACTGAAATATGCCATTGGCAAGTTTCCAGTAGAAGTAGTTAAGAATTTTCACAGAAACGACGCAAACAAAGTTTAAATTTAAGTGTATAAAAGAACCAAAAAAAAAAAACCAAAAAAAAAGAGAAGAAAACAAAGAGAAGAAGCACATTGCTAAAGGGTACAGGTACAGAACCGGCTAGAGGTCCAGCCACAGCTACAGGTCCAAGTCGAGGTCAAGGTCGAGGTCGAGGTAAGCTTTCTTCTGTGTGTCTCTTTCTCTCTCTGTGTCTCTCTCTCTATCTCTCTATTTCTCTCTCTTCTATCTTTCTCTGTTTATCTCTGGTATTTGAGCCAGACCCCTCTACACCACCTGATTAAAACAAAAACAAACAACTTATTAAAAAATCAAAATTCTATTCTCTGTTTTTTATTACGCGATGCGCGTGAGCTAAATCCGTGCCAAAACGAAAAGCGTCCGTCAAATTCATGCCTTTAGATGAACTTAAACCAAACGCCAACGTTTGGCATATGCATTAAATATTAAAAGTTTGGTTTAAAAATTGAGTAAAATAATTAACTTTTACATCAACAATTCACAAATTGCCCACGCCAAGGCCGAAGCAAATCAACTGACCTTTATACCTATTTCGTTGACTGTAGTTTGTGCCGCAATTCGAGAAAACAATTTTCAATGGAAAACAAAGAACAACAACAACAACAACAACAACAACAACAAGACATGAAACATCGGCAGAAGCCGAAGAACCTTGCAGACGTAGTTCCCTATAGTATTATCAGTTACCCAATATGCCAATTCGGTTTAAAGCAAGCTTCTGGATCGCATTCGAACTCGATGATATAGTAGTCCGATAGTGATAGATCAATATATATAACTCCATTGTAATAGTTGAGCTAAGCCATTCGGTATGCGATTCAAGCCTCAAAGCAAGCAATTCTAGTTTTAATCGTAGCCAAGAGGACTGAGTTTCTTTTCTAGGAATTGCAAATCGAATCAAATCGATTTTGCACTAGAAAACTTGACCAACTGTAGCTACAGAGAAGACCCAGTTCCAAATTGATTTCAGCTGCAGTTGCCATTACTACGAATTACTGGGTGATAAGCGTCTGTAAAGGTTTCAAGCTACTCGGAACTGTGTTGACTAACAACACCAACACCAATCCACACACAGACACAATCAATTTCCACTCACTCACACACACATATATATATATATACCTATACATAGATATATATATATATATAAGTATGCATAGATAAAGACAAAACACAATACCTAGCCGATAAAACACAGACACAGGTCTTTTGTACACTGTTCAATGTTGTATATGTGTATTAGTGTAATGTGTGCGTGTGTGTGACTCTCTCTCTGTCTCTCGTTCTCTTTCTGTTGTGTATTACTTAATCAATTATCATCCAGAGCCCGCAGGCAATGTCCGTACTTGTCCATAAGCTAGCACTCATTTTGTTGGGTGTAGCACACATGTAAAATGTCCCAAAATCCTAAAGCGAAACTCCCGAATTTCCTGAAACCCCGTTCCAAGTAGGGTGTTGCAATCCCCCCAAGCGGTGGGATTGCGGGTTAGCGTGTGAAGATATATTGAGTAGCAGAGCACACAACGCAACTGGCAACTCATTCACAATTCGCAGGTACTAAACTATTGTCCGAAAGATATGAAGGCTGACATATGTGTTCATCTAAATCGCAAAGTATTTAACGAGCATCCAGCATTTCGTCTGGCCTCGGATGGTTGTCTGCGCGCATTAGCGATGCACTTCATGATGTCCCACTCGGCGCCGGGGGATCTCCTCTACCATACCGGCGAGAGTATCGATAGTCTCTGCTTTATTGTGACTGGCAGTCTGGAGGTAATACAGGACGATGAAGTTGTGGCAATATTGGGTATGTACAAAGCTAAAAAAAAAAACAAAAAAATCTAGAAACAATTAAAGAAAATTAACCATGGATGTATATGTTGTAATTTCAATCAATCCCATTCCATTGAAGGCAAAGGCGACGTCTTCGGCGATCAATTCTGGAAGGACTCGGCCGTTGGCCAGAGTGCCGCCAATGTGCGTGCACTGACCTATTGTGATTTGCATGCCATCAAACGTGATAAATTGCTCGAAGTCCTCGATTTCTATTCGGCATTTGCGAATAGCTTTGCACGCAATCTGGTGCTCACCTACAATCTCAGACATCGACTGATTTTTCGCAAGGTGGCCGATGTGAAGCGCGAAAAAGAATTGGCCGAACGGCGTAAGAACGAGCCGCAATTGCCCCAGAATCAGGATCATCTAGTGCGCAAAATCTTCTCCAAATTCCGGCGTACACCCCAGGTCCAAGCGGGCAGCAAGGAGCTCGTTGGCTCCGGCCAAAGCGATGTCGAGAAAGGTGACGGCGAGGTCGAACGCACCAAGGTTAGTGTGTAAATTATTTAATTCGCTTGTTCCGATTCCATGCGTTTCGTGTTCTGTTTCCGTTGTTTTCCGTGCAATGCTTTTGTGTGTGTTTTGTGTTATATCGTCAACCGTTACCATTAATCATATTTAGTTACGTGTTCGTTTCGTTTCATTTTTGGATGAGAGCTCACCCAAAGCATAAGCCAAGGAATAGAGCGCTTTGTATCACAGTCTCTCCTTGTGAGTTCGTCTCTCTCTCTCTCTCTCCCTCTGTCTTGTGGCGCCTTTTGTGTGTAGTCTGCCATGATTGAAGTTCGATGCGACATCGAATTTCGATCGATCTTTCGTTATGTTTCATTTCATATTCGTTCTCTTTCTGTTTTTACGTAATGTGTATTTGTGCCTATATATATATACTTATAATGTTTGTGTGTTTGTGTATACCTGCCACATTTGTTATTAACTGAGTAATTGAACTAACATTATATTTTTATCGAAGCATTATTGTTACTAATCCACTCACAGCTACAGCTCAGCCACAGCCACAGCTCAGGTTTGTTGGGCCATGTGGCCAAGCTGGCACCGTTAAGCGTTTACCGTTACCGTTACCGTTTACCGTTAAACTGTTAACCGTTAACCATTTACAAATATCGTATTACTGTTATATCAAATGCATACAATTGACTTATGCTCGTTGTATATCTTTCTTTATCTTCCATTAACATGCTTACGCTCTTACTGACAACATAAACTGCATAACTCTGTCTCTCTCTCTCAACCCTCTCTCTCTCATCCATCATCTTTGACTCTCTCTCTCTCGAATCACCGACATACCAACGCTCACTTTCACGCTTGTTATCGATATCAATATTATAAACTCACCACTTCAATAAATACTGCTTTCACACTCTCTTCCTATATAAAAATACCCCTCTTGCCTATATCTCTGTTTATGCCGTTGTTGTCAACCTGTTGTTTTGGTATGCTGCCACCAACTGTATAAAATTTATTGACCATTGGCTGAATTGATAAAAAATATTACTAACGAAAAATTGTAAATTATTTTTCCTCCCTCCCAAACACCATCTACTTCAACCTTCACATTGACATTAAAACGTTTTGCAACACTAAAAACTCCCAAAATTTTATCACCTTCCAAACTAAACACGAATTTTTGCCTTGCTTGAATTCTCCTACTACTGTTCTCTCTATCCCAATTCCGCTTCCCCCTCTCCACAACAACCAAACCACGACACACTCTTCCTTTTTTCTCTCTCTCTCTTTCTCTCTCTTTCTCTCTCCCACGCTCTCTTTTCATAACTGCTGTCTTGTGCTCGCCAAAAACTTCCAATTGCTCGTTTATAAATACAAAAACCAAACCCAAAATCTATGAACCCATCCAAGAAGCTACCCGCTAAACTAACATTAACCGAGGACTCACGCATATTAACAACCGCCGCTGTGCCCTCACCATCGCCATCACCCTCGCCCTCATCGGGTCCACCATCTGCACGTAGTACCCGTGCTAGCAAATGGGGACGCCTTCTGGGCAGTTCAAGTGTCGATTCAGCTAGCGATACGAGCGCCAAGGTAGCCGTCTCGAGAAGTTTGAGCGCCCGCGAAAGTCTGCGTGAGAGCACTGCCCAAGCGAGGCAGAGTAGTACTTCGAGTAGCAATGGTGGACAAGGCAATAAAGTAATTACCGTTAACAAATCAATACGAATGCAATACATAACAATAATCAGCAACAACAACAACAACAAAAAAACAAACAATTAAAAAAAAAACAAAATTATTTAATCGCAAAAACCAATACAAGAAACTCTTCAAAACGTTAAGAGAATCGATTTCGATCTATTTGGGATATTCTTGTACCGATTTTTGTCACACGATTTTTGAACATATCGTTTAGCAGTGAATTTTAATGCTCACCTATTTTCGTTTTGTTCTTTCTTCTCGATGCCAACTCTTCGCCATTTTGCTTTCATTTCGTTTATTCGATTTGCTCTCGACTTTTACGTTCGGTAATAAAAAAAAAAAAACCATAAAAAAAAACAAACAAACAAAAAAAAGCATTTACAATTAAGCAAAGTAAGTTTTTACTGATCATTTGTCATTTAATTGCTAGCAGAATAAGTCAATTAGATATTTAGTTGCTTTACTCACCTTAAAAATAAAAAACAGTACACACCACGCTTATCGTTATCGATAGCCACATATAAATATTTGCACTGTGTACATATCTACATATGTACAAACAGCAGTCAGCACAGCGACGCATTTGAATAGTTTCACATTAGAGTTGGGCGCCAGCCGACACAACACGCACAATCTACGGCAAATTCGTCAGGCATGTCTGTAAGATTTTGTGCTTGGTTTATGATTTCTTATAATTCATAATTAAATATTAATTAAATATTAGTACTTGTTTTGGAATTACGGACTTGTATTTAATAATTCCCTGCTTTTTAAATTATTTTGAGCCCTTTAATGTCAGTTTTGGATTTCATACTTTGACATTTGACATACGATTTGGATGTGCCTCACAGCCGCTCGCACGAAACTTACGGCTTGCCAACGAACATATCGTGTTGAATTCGTGCAAGGGTAAGCTCGACTTGTGCCCACCTCTAGCGCAGATCGCAGCCATGCGATATACTTTTGGCCTGCGTCTTAGTATGCATGTGGCTATCGATATTTTGCTCGTGCTAGCGATGCGTCGCCGCACTGCCTGTACCACCCCTAGTTAATATTTTTGTCTAGCGCGCTGCTCTGCTCCCACACACGCATGTGCACACGCGCAGCGCGTCTGAGTGTGTGTGTGTGTGCATGTGTGTGTATATGCACTGAACACGATAGCAAATTAGAGTTTCTTGCGAATTAATATCGATTGATATGTTTCTATTTTCCGTTTATTTCTCACCGAATGTTTGCAAATAAAACCAAAAAAAACTACGCATATAAACAAAAAACATTGCTTGTCTTGCTACTACAAACAACCACAACAACAACAACAACTACAACAACATCGATTTGAATTCGATATTTAAATTGGACGCTGAACACAAATTTGCGCGCCACTTGCAAAACGAACAAAAAAAAACTAATTGGAACCGCACGCTTAACACCTTTAACCTTTTGCAATGATCAACAACAACAACAACAACCACAATCATCACCAATGAATGAATGCCAACAACAATTCCGATCTGATGCAACTTAACCTAACATAACTGTAAATCCACTTTTCTCATTCTCTCCTATCTCCTTAAACTATAACTAAAACTGAAACCAAACGAATGAAAACCCAACACGCTCGCTATTAATTGTCATCGATCGAACTGTCACCACCTTCAAATCTATCCAACAATCAACCTGTCAATCTGTCCAACTGTCAACCTCTGCATCTTCCGCTATGCATCCATTAAATACGTCACCCCGCAGGTATTCCCCAAGGCTCCCAAGCTGCAGGCTAGCCAGGCCACGCTCGCCCGCCAGGACACCATCGACGAGGGTGGCGAGGTGGACTCTTCGCCACCCAGCCGGGACAGCCGTGTGGTTATTGATGGCGGCGCTGCCACCACAACCACGTCCACAGCAACAGCCACGACAGCTGGTGCCACTGCAGCAGGCGGCAGTGCTAGCGGCACGACAGGCGCTGCAACAGCTGTTACTGGCGTCAAGGAGCGTAATTTGGCGCTGGAGCGGGAACGACAGATCGAGATGGCCAGCTCGAGAGCAACCACATCGGACACGTACGATACGGGGCTGCGGGAGACCCCGCCCACGCTGGCACAGCGCGATCTCATTGCCACCGTGCTGGACATGAAGGTGGATGTGCGGTTGGAGCTCCAGCGCATGCAGCAGCGCATCGGGCGTATCGAGGATCTGCTGGGTGAGCTGGTCAAGAGGCTGGCACCTCAAATGGATAGCAGCGGTCAAACGACACCTGGCGACGAGATCTGTGCGGGTTGCGGCGCGGGCGGCAGCCCCTCAGCAACAGTAACAGCAGCGACAACTTCAACGGTCACCACGCCCGTGGACACTGTGATAACCATCTCATCGCCCACAGCCACTGGCGCGGGCACACCAACATCAGCAACAGCAACAACATCGGCGAGCGCTGGCGCTGGCAGCGGTCTACTAAATCCAAGCGTCCAAGTTGTGTCAGGCGCGGGAGGCAACGGCCTGGGGCCGCTGATGCTCAAAAAGCGACGCTCAAAGAGCAGGAAAGCACCGGCGCCTCCTAAGCAGACACACGCCGCGACGGCCACAACACTAACGGGTGCGAGTGTTGCAACTGTAACTGTTGGATCTGGTACGGCGAGCGTGACAGCGTCAGCGTCTGCATCATCAGCATCAGCAGCAGCCGGAGCAGCGACGAGTCCAGCGGCTGCTGCCGAGCTGCTGCACTTGCGCCTGCTCGAGGAGGACTTCAGCGCCGCCCAGCTGACGGCGCCAAGTGTCGCTGGCACGCCCACAACAACGGCGGGCACCCCGCCTGCCGGTGCAACGACGCCAACGACCACAGCAACAAGCGCAACAACAACGCCAACTGGCAGCGGACGCAGCGTTAAGCGCGAGTTCCTCTAGCCAAAAATACTGGAGCGCCATCTGTCGGCGGATAGCAGCAGCTTCGAGCAATAATACTCGTCAAATTCAGAGTTTGCCTACGCATACGCTTAGCTAGTCTGTAGTCCGTAGATATGCATAATAGGAACTATGCCTAATTACTTATATATGATGTATAAATAAATATATATATAAATATATATATATATGCATCTGTATATAGATATATATATATATATATGTATACACGATGTACATGAAGCTGTAACTAATTTTAGATACACCTACACTCACTCTTTCTCTCCCTATCTCTCTCTCTGTCTAACTATTTATCAATGTGTCTTTATACTCGAACTCTGGCGCTTAAAGCAGCTCTCTTTCTCTCTCTCTCTCTCCCTCTCTATCTTTGCCAACACAAACTTATCGCGTGCACTTATTGCTCTATCTATCTCTATCGCTCTCCCCCAACTCCCCGGCAACATTTGCTAGCGGTACAAATTTTAAAGCACTCTCTGATGTATCTGATAAAATATGATGTACGATGGAGCTCAATCACGTGATGCTCGTTTATGAATATTAATTAGGGCATTAAACATAAAGCATATTGCTTACGAATTTGCTACATTTACTGCAATTATTTACCTTTATATACAAACAATATTGTAGATCAGATCAGAGCCGAACTAAATAGTTATACTACACACACACTTACACACACACACACACACACACACACGCATACATATATATGTGTATATACATACATGATGTAAATTAATATTTTTGTGATAAAAGCTAAAGCAGGCAAGCAGCAAATAATGCCAGTGAATTGTACATACAAGTAGATTGTGCTTAGGAAAAGCCCATAGGTAAAATCGAAGAAGCGCAAGAAGAAGAAAAAAATAGCCAGTTAGAACCGATCCCAGCAGAATTAGTGTGCATTATATGAGTCATAAATTCAATTTGTAATCAGTTCAAGGAAACTTGGCTTTCCTCTTTGTTACTATTAAAACGCATCTGTAGATATGAGACTTGACTCCTAGAGATCCTTGAAGACATATTGTTGTCTACTCTAGAACTCAACGGAAATAGGCTTCGGATATAGTAACAAGCTTTGGATCGACATTCGTACACTGTCAATTCAATAGATATGTATTTTAACCCGCTATCCACAAGAAGTTTAGGAATTCTGCTGGGCATCTCAGATAGTCGTTTAGTTGGTCAAAGTACTCGATACTTTTTCGATATGCCCCTTGCAGTCAGAGCTTGGCCCAAGATAGATTAGACTTGGTGTCCAGTCGTGTGTATTTCATGATGCCCGTCCTATACATATACGCCTTAAGCGCTTGCTATAGGCTATACCTGATATAGGGTACGTAAGTAGACACAATTAGCAGCGAACTAACTATACGAAAGATCCCAGCCACAACAAACAGAGACGAAACACACAAAAAACGAAAAGACAATCGACAACAACAAGAACAAAAACAAAACAGGCAGTAAAATAATGCAAGTAAATAAACATTTGTATAGACATATTTATAAAAAAACCAAAAAAAAAAGATGTAAATAAAAATTGTATTTCACGCTGCGCTGCTTTGAATTAGAAGAGAAAAAAACGTGAAGAAAAAAATTATTTGTTTATGTAAATATTTGAAGACAAACAATTAAAGGCAGTCAAATATTGAGAGCTACCTTCAAATACTGCAAATGTTAATTAATAATTCCAATTGTTTAACACACACTCACTCACACACACACACATACATACTTTGTGATAAAGCGGAAAAAGTACTAATATTAATTATTTAAAATATTTATAATATTTGTTCATGTCAAAACTAGAAAGGCTTGCATATAGTTTATTGAAATATTGAAATATTGAAATATGGCAGAGTGCTAAGAGTCCTCGCTGAAGAGGAAAGCTTCAAGATATAACACCTTTTTTCCTTCTCTTTGGCATGTGTCCAGATAAAAAAGGTTTCATAACATTTAAGTCGCTTGCGAACTATTTTCCACTTGAATGATTCAGCTTAGCTAAGCTCTTAGAACGATTACTTAGTTCGGTTCTTCTAGTTTCTAGCTCCTAGTTGGGAGCCTCTACCACACACGACCCCGCAGGACACATAAAGCAATACGAACTATTGTCTTCCCGGAAACGAACTCGGCGCACGGAACCGTTAGAGAGTTGTTACTTAGTTAGTTTTACCTAGTTTTACTTAGTCTGGCCTGGAAGATTCCACAACAAATGACAAAAGACAAAAGACAAACGACAAGCATAATACCCGATCACATAGAGCAAGTCCCCCACTCTGATTCGACCAACCAGCAGAAGGAAAAAGAAGAAGAAGACGAAGCAACCGAAAAGCAATTCAAGTGGTATTACAAATTGACTTACATTTAATTATGATAGAATATATATGTAAATATGCAAATAGTTTTCAATTTTACATAATGATATACATATATACATTGATTCGAACGTTTTGATAGTATTGCTAATGAAAATATTTACCAAAATTTGTTGTTGCATATGTTTAGAACAATTCCAGAAAACCAACCAAACAACCAACATATATATTTATCGATATATGTATATATATGACAGTTAGCTAGCGGCGGGCTCATTGTATATAGTCTAGTTTAGCAGTTAGGGGTTATAGCGTTACATAGTGTATACATATAGGACTTTTTTTTCTTAGTAGCTACACGAAATTCAAGAACAATTAAGAGGTATTTAGGATGACCTACTCGGTCTAGCTTAAGGCGCACCAGTCAGACGGAACGACTCAACTAGCTATAATAATGCATTCATTACACGTTAGCTTAGACTCGATCGTTTTTTGGTCATGTTTCGGACAGAGTACTTACCTACATACATATAGAGCATAGAGCTAATAGCGGTACTAGTTAACTGTATAACAGTTTCTTTTTTTCTGTTTTCTGTTTGTTTTTTTGGGCCTTTTTACTGACTTTTTCTTTGCATATAATATTAAAAGAAAAATACTTAAAATACCGAGAGAGAAAATACAAATACAAATACAAATGCAAATACAAAGGCAAATAATACTTTTTTTATTTCTTTATTTTGTTGCAGCTTATTGTCTTAGACTCTATAGCGCATTTAGCTCTAAACCTTAACTAATGGGAGGGCAGATATGCCAATTATTCTGCACTTGTAGCTACTATCTTAATTAGTTCTAATATTGTCTAGAGGATGCAATCTCTTCAGTCTTCGCCTATTGTTGTTTATAGCCAGGTTGCTTGCGAGATGGTTAGGATGCGCTGCAAGTCTGTCCGCGTATCTTGAACTGTGTCGCCCAATGAGTTCAGCAACTGTGGGAATTGCTAAATCCCTATGTAAGACTGAGTTTCTTACAAACCAGCTGGCTCCAGTCCATCTGCGTAGTGCTTTATTCTGCAGGGTCTGAATTTTGTTCCTTGTAGTCTTCGCCGAGGAGCCCCATAGAGAGATACCATATACGAAGGTTGGGACAACTATTGCCTTGTAGATGGCGGCCTTGCTGCTGTAAGACAACTTGCTTGAAGCTCTCAGCATCCAGTCGAGGGTTTTTAGCTTGCTTTTGCATTTTGAGGTTACTTGACTTATGTGCGCTTTAAAAGTCAGCCTTCTGTCAAGAGTGATACCAAGGTACTTTACTTTTGAGGCTTTGGGAATAGTGGGCCCCAATGCAACGCTTGGGCAATCTCCTCTTCTAGTGGCGAAGGTAGTATGTACAGACTTTTGTGCATTAATGGTGATACACCACCGTTTTGCCCAGCGTCCGAAAGAGTCCAGATATTTTTGTAGTGAGTCTGAAGCTTCTTGCGCAGATACGTGACGTGATAAGATGGCGGTGTCATCTGCATAGGTCGCTATGAGTACTGCATCTGTACTTCCTATATTTGGCTCGGGAGTTGGCATATCTCCTGTGAATAAAGTATAAAGTGTTGGGCCTAGAACACTACCCTGTGGTACTCCAGCCATAATTGGTCTAGTCAAGGATACTGTTTGCCCCCTTGACACT
Source organism: Drosophila hydei (assembly GCF_003285905.1). Taxonomy (NCBI): domain Eukaryota; kingdom Metazoa; phylum Arthropoda; class Insecta; order Diptera; family Drosophilidae; genus Drosophila; species Drosophila hydei. Next base: position 1,456,279 of record NW_022045696.1, on the reverse strand, counting down.
TGGAAGGTTCTTCCAATAAGGTATGAGGATAGCAACGCGAAAAATGGGGCTGGAAGGGTGGTCCTCACTTTCTGCAGCAGTCCCAGGTGCCAAACTCGATCAAACGCCTGTTTGATGTCTAAAAAGACGGCAGAGCAGTACATCTTTTCTTCAAAGGCTCCAAGGATATGGTGCACAACTCTGTGAACCTGTTCCGGTGTTCCATGCTGTCTCCTGAAGCCAAACTGATGGTTTGGAATGGCCTCCTGGCGTCCCAGATGTGTCAGTACTCGTTCCAGAAATATTCTTTCGAATATTTTGGAGAGTACTGGCAACAGGCTAATTGGTCTGTACGACTCAATTTCTCCCACGGGTTTGCCAGGCTTAGGAATCATCACAATCACGGCGCGCTTCCAGCAGGCTGGAAAGTGCCGGATGCGGAGCATGGCGTTGTACACCATAGTTATGTAGTCTATGGTGGAGTCAGGCAGTGCTCTAAGGACTCTGCCGTTTATTAGATCATATCCAGGGGATTTTTTTGCCTTCACTCTTCTGATGTGTTCAAGAACCTCTTCTTTTGTACATCCAGTTATCTGGTCTTCAGCTGGGAGGGGCGAGAGAACGATGTCTTCTGTTGCTTCGATTTCTGAGGCCTCTGCGGTAATCACCGGCGTGAATTGGTCTTGAAGGTGGTTTGCAAAAGCCTCAGCTTGAGCTTCGTCTCCAATGTGCCAGGAACCAGAAATGCTCCGAATGGGATGACGTCGTATTGGCTGCCGTTTGAGCTTTCTTGTAAATTTCCATAATTGAAACTCTGCGTCAGTGGGCGATTCAGCTCGTACCAGCGCATCGCTGATACACCTCTTTTGAAGCAGGGCGAGAGCAGCTTTAAGATGCCTCGTGGCTTCGTTGTACATGGATTTGGCATCAGGCGTGCGTAATCTTAACCAGCGTCTCCTGGCCCATCTTTTGTGTATTAGTAGGTGTTGGGCCTCCAAGGTGAGGGGGATGTTGTACGGAGACTGTTGTCTTGTTTGGCAAGATGGTGGGGCGGCTTGGTGCGCAGCTTTGACTATTTCTTCCTGCAGTTTGTTTGCTGCGTAGTCCACGTCTTCAGGAGTGTTAAGTTCCATTTCTATGTGCAAAGAGTAATGGAGCTCGCGCCTAAAGACTCCTAAATCTGATCCTGCTGGCAGTAGTTGTTTCCTAATGGGCAAGGGCTGTGGCTGCGCGTGGATTGTGACTATTAGTGGCAGGTGGTCAGAGGATAGGTCCAAGGATTCTTCAATGGTCAATTGCCGGTCACAGATGCCTTTGTAGACAGCGAAGTCGATTGCCGAGGGCCTGTGTCCATTAATTGGGTAACGGGTGGGGGCTCCAGTCGCCAATATGCTGAATTGTAAGTTTTGAATCGCCTCAAATATGACTTCTCCGCGACGATTCGCACTATTGCTTCCCCAAAATGGGTGCCATCCATTCCAGTCGCCGCCGATGAGGGTCTTATTCAACCTTTGGCCTAGAACCTGTTCCATGTGATGATCACACAGACCAGTGTTTGGCGGAAGATAAATTGACGCAACTTCGATCGCTCCAATAGACGTAGGCAGGGTGATGGCTGAGACCTGCATTGTTGCGTTGCAAATTGGCAGTAAAGGTGTATGCGGTATTGTTGCTCGTATGAGGATTGAGGATCCACCAAAGCAGTTTGCTCCTTCACCATGAGCCTGATAGTGTTCGTATCCGAAAATTTGTGTAGTGGGGCACTCATGAGTTTCTGTTATTAACATTATATCTATGTTTTCTTGTGAGAGAAACGCAGCCAGTTCCTGAGTCTTGTTTCTCAGGCCATTGGCGTTCCAGATACCCACACGTAAAGCCATTATTTGTAGGCAAGCTTGGTTATGATGGCCATTAAACTGTTTAGCATGGTTGCTTGTTGGGATTGTACTTCTCGCATCGCTTTGAGCTCGGCATTAATTGCGTCAAACTGACGTTGTTGTTGCTGAAGCATTTCAGTGAACAAAGTGTCACTTGTGGTATTCTTATTTGACGGTCCACCTCTAGCGGCCTGTGCGTAAGAAACACCACTAATAGGCGTTGCAAAGCTCGTGGCTTGGGTAATGCTCCGGGGCCTTGTAATTTCGGAAGCAGTACTCGGACCCGTAGACGGTGTTTGTGTGGGACTCCTTTTTTGTGCTGGGGATTGCAATTTGCGCAACCGCTTGTATACTTGGCAGCCCTTATAGTTGGCTGGGTGCTGTAACTCACAGTGCACACAAGTTGGTGCCTGGTCCTTTTCGCGGGTGCAGTCTTTGGATGCGTGTTTCCCGGCGCAACGCACACATCTGGGAGCTTTGTGGCAGTAGCGTTGTGTGTGTCCAAATTCTTGACAGCGATGGCATTGTGTCAGGTCGTTGTATCTTCTTGGCAGTTCCACTGTGCAGCGTTGCCTGCAGACAACTCGAATGTCCAAAATTTCTTTGTTGTTGGGGGCCTGAGCCACGTCAACAAAAAATATATTTAGCGGTGTTTTGTCCATACGGCTCAGTGGGTTGTGCACATTTGTAATTGTGTGGCCTTTGGTTTCCAATTCCTTTTTAATTAGTGTTGTATCAGTGCTGGAGTGAAGCCCTTTGAACACGACTCTATATGGTTTGTCCTCCTTAAGCTGGTAGCAGTGGAACTCCAATTCCAGCTTAGTAAAGTGGTCTATAACTCTGCGATAGTCCTCACTGCATTGGGTTAATACACCTATGTTATTCTTCTTTGGCTTAATTACGTATGATTTAGCATCAATTACTTTATCTATTATCTGTTGAAGTAGGGCCACAGACTTGATGTTTGGACACCATATGGGGGGCGGACGAGGTTTCGGAGTAGTTTGCTGGTCGGTCAATACTGGGGCTTCTGGAGCTACAGGTGATTCGCTGTAGTCTTCATCTTCTTCTACGAGCAGTGAAAATCGATTTTCTGATATTAATGCTGCATTGCTGGTGCTTGGTTCGTCGAAGATGAGCCTTTTCTTGATGGTTTTTGGTGAATTTGGCTGTTTACGTTTCGTGTTTTTGTTGTTAGTGATGCCTTGCACGGAGGCGATATCTATTTTTGAGTTTATTGGCATGATGGAGGCTTGCCTATTTGCCATCACAACGTTAAGCTGGGCTTGCATTTCTGCATTTACCTTTACAGCTGTAGCGAGGTTATTGACATTAGATGTCATCGCGGATTGTGCTTTTGAGTGCAGGCGCACTCGCGCCAAGCGACGAAATTTCGTAAATTGCAATTAAAGCAATTGAGTTACGCGGAAGCAAGCGATAAGAAAACGCTGCGTGTGCGGTTTTTGTTGCTGTTGCGTTGAAGAATGCACCGCAAAGTTCTATTTTTAGAACTCTGCAGCAGTAGAGCTTAAGCGAAGGCTGTTCGAATTCACGTCTTTACAGGTCGAACGACTGATCGCGATTGTAAATAATACTAACGAAAAAACGCTTTCGCTTCCAGCTCATAGCTCGCAGCGAAAACGTTTCGAAATACCAATTTAGTATTTATTTAGTTTGTCATATTGTTTTTTTTTTTGTAGACGTTTTAGTGCTTACTACACAGAGCCTTATACATTTATGAATAAACAACAGCAGCAACTAACCAAAAACAACTAATTTATTACCTACCAAAAAAATGAAGAAAAAAACAAAAACCAAAAAAAAAAAAAAAAAATAAAATAAAAAAAATACAAAATAACAAGAGTAAGCTGAACAAATCCCAAACAAAAATTAAGGTGCAATTACAATTTATAGAACACGCTAAATATGCGCGGTAATTAGTCAAAATTTATATTAAAAACAAATTTATGAATCAAAGAGATATTTATATATACCTATATATATATATACACCAGACCTACGAGGAATTGTAAAACTCTCACACACTCAAACAACTCAAAATCAAACTCATTGTCAACAGATATTCATAAATACTAGCTACATGCAAGAAGCAAACGTAATACAAGCCTATCGATGAATTTATGCCAGAGATCGAATGTATATACATACATATAAACACTATATATATACACATAGAGATAGCTGCTTTAAATGCTTAGCAGCGCCAAACTGAAAAGAATACCACAAGAAAAAAGCAAAAAAAACATATATATATATACATATAAAACTAATATACCGCATACAAAAGCCACTCTAAAGCTTAAACAGATAAACCCCAGATATTACGAGTAAAGAAAAAAGAATCCGAAACGAAATAACTTAACAAGCTTTTATACGCCAGAATTTTTTTCTAAGCGAATATCTTAAAACAAAACAAAAAACATACAAAGAAATAATACAAGACAAAATATTAACATGAAATACCAACTAGAAATACTAAAAAAGCAAAGCAAAGCAAAGCAAAGCAAACGCCACTTAATTAATTACTAATTATGTACACAAAACTAAATCAATTGTAATTAAACTATACACAGACACACACTCACACACATTTATATATATATATATATATATATATATATATATATATATATATATATATATATATATATATATATATATATATATTTATACATATATATAATCAAAATACCGAAGCCTTAAACACTTGAAAATATACCAAAATACCAAACACACGCCTCATTTTTTGTAAAGCCCAACACTTTCTGGCAAAGCAAACCAAACCGAAAAGAAAACTTAATAAAATAACACGTAAATGATAAAATACCAAAAAAAAAAAACAAAATAAAAAAAAAAAACAAAAAATACTATGCGTAATGCGCTCTAGTCTCTAGTCTCTAGACGAAAAAGAACCAAAATTTTACAAAAACAAATACAAAAACAAATAAAGCAAACGTTAAACAATTTCCACCAATTTGATGAGCATAATTCAGATATATGTATATATATAAAGATATATATATATACATATGTATATATGTATATGTATTATATACAATTTGAAAAATGCATTAAAAAAAAACCAAATAATTTGGAATACGCGCCCTTTTTTCATTTTGAACATGATAAAGCTGCCTATTTATATATTTACAAAACTAACTAAAAAAAACCCCAAAAACATAGTTTGTCCATATATGTATATATTTATATATATATATATGAGATGTTGAGTTTGTTTTTGGTTCAATTACGCTCGAAAACTTAGAGACTACATATTTAGGTAGTATATCCGCAAACAAACGCTTGGACAGAACAAAGCTGAACTTATGAACAACTGATAAAAATACCAAAAAAAAAAAAAAAAAAAAAAAAAAAAAAAACAAAATATATACATATATATAATAAATCTTAAAGAAATGAAACCATTCAAGAATAGTTCTAAAATTTATTTGAGAGAATCAATTAATTAATGCTGTAATTAATGTGTATAGTAAATTAATTATTATGACATTTGCATTGATATTAACACACACATACACACACCCATGTTAATAAATCTTTGACTATGTTGAGCAAGCATAAAATTTACAAACAGAAAAATACCAAAAAGATACTGCTCGTATGCATTCATTATGAGAAATATTTAAAGAAAAACAACAAATTATGAAATACATCTAACACAGCAAAAAAAAAAACAAAAAATACGCAGAACAAGGTCAAAAATTATGATTAAAAAAACAGAAAAGGAGAAAAAATACAAAAAAAAAAAAAACAAAATACATACATGTTTTTAAAAACAAACTGTTTCTTTATTTGGAAATTGTGGGCTTGAGGTCGACCGAAATAGGAGAAGAAGAAACTTGGGTAAATTGAGATTGGGATTGGGATTCCAAGGTATGTAACAAGCAACAAAAAATCATCTCAGCTTCCACTTTTTGCTCACAATTCGCCCACCAAAGCCCCCTCCAAATTGTCAGCAGTGGCATTCGCTTTGGGGCTATCAATTTGAATGTATATATATCGGAGTATATATTTCCCTTGGTAAGGGGAGAATCATCTAGTTAAAACCTCGATCAGCATCGATCCCATATACACAGCATATATATAGCTAGGCGCATCGAAATTCCGATGCATTCCATTGATGAATTCGAAAAAGTTTAATATCTGTTTCATTGAGTTATATAATTTCATTATTTTTATTTAATTACATTTGCCTTTCTTCTTCCGCCTTTTACTCTTCACATTTATAAGAAATATGATTTTGTTATTACAATAATTTGTTCATATAATTAGCTTCAAATTTGTTTACATTTCGATAAATAATATATGAGAGTCTGTGCTGTGAGTATCAATAAAAGAAATAGTGGTAATAATAATTGGCAAATATCTAAGAATTTCCCGCAGTGCGTGCTCTTAGCTTGTCTTTTTTGCTTCCCCCAATTTGTTTTCTTATCAATCAATTCCAATTCTCGCAAACCTTTCTTTCGAACCTACTTAAGAGTACATGAGTGTGTGTGTGTGTGTGTGTGTGTGTCCAATTGAGTTAAAGCAAAACAAATGCTGATTAGATTTTAATTACAATTACAATTACAATAAATAAATAATTTAGTTAAATACACATATAGCTAAAAATTGCAACTTTTGAATTATAATTTATTATTTTTTTATAAAAAAAAAATATATTTATATATATATGGGAATTTACATACATATGTATATAATGTTTATCCCTAATTGCTAGCTCGCTTTCCTACTCTTCCTCTCCGTTCCTCCCTCTACATATCCATCTCCCTCTCTTCCTCTCCCTCTTCTTCTATTCCTCTCTTTCTCTATATATGCAAATGTTGTCTAAGAGTCCTTCGCCTGGCGCTGCTGCTCCTCATCTTCATGCTCCTGCTCCGTCTGCTCAGCTTCCTGCTGGTCGTCGTCTGGCGACAGATCCTGACGCACCAGTTGCAATCGTAGCCTTCGGCCGCGCAGTTGCTAAAACGTTTGCGCATTGCGGCAGACACCGCAGCCAAGTGCGAACTCCTCCCCGGTGGGCGGATGCATCACATGCAACGGACACTCGTCGCCCAGAAGCTGCTTGGCCTTCGGCCCGGCCGGGCACTGGGGCAACTTGATCTTTGGTATGTTCGTCAGCCGCTGGAAATCGTCGTGGCACGTGTCGCAAAAGTGGGTGGTGCCAAAGCAAAAGAACACCGCCACCGAGCAGCAGTAGCGGCACTTGTACTCCAGAAAGTCGGTGCCATGCTTGGGGCACATCTGCGCCCTGGCCACATCCGAGCAGCCGCCGCAGACGAGCTCCTCGGGATCGAACTTCTCCCCAATTTCCGCATCGCAACGCGCCTCGCCGCCATAATAGGCCTTCTGGCATTTGAAGCAAACGTAATACGCATACCGATCCATTGCCAGCTGCGTTACATCCTTGTTGTCCGTATCCTTAACCACGCCCTCGTACTTGATGCTAATACGGAGCGAGAGATAGAGAACAAATAAGACTATTAGCTAGGGAATGATTGCATATTCATCAGTGAAAAGGCATAGCAACTATATAATATTGACCCACTATATAGCTTGGTAAGAAGCCAAGTAGTTGGGGGTTCTCGAGCTGCTGAACAAACAGAAATAGTTTACTCTCCCACAGAGCTTTATAATCGGTTAAGTGAGAAAAGATAGACCAATGACTGTGCAAAGCGTTTCTCCGAGCCTAAAGTTTGCCTTGAAACGCTCGTCTAATCAACCTCCAATAAGATTTACAGTTATGAGAGAGAGAGAGCTATATATATAGACTATTCTGTACTACTTTCTTGTTGAACCTACCGCATGAGAGCCTTGCGCTTGACATCCTGCTTAAGCCCGTTGATTGGTTCCAGTATGTCCACGAGCAGTGGATGCTGTATGTCCGCCTTGCAGATGGGGCACAGCGAGAAGCCGAAGGTAATGCGCGGTCCACTCCAGCGCTTCTCCAGCACGGCCTTGCAGCAGTGAAAGTGGAACACATGACCGCACTCCAGCTGCAAGCAAACATAATACATATATATAAATCTATATAGACAGACATAATCGAAATCTGTATGTTCTGGGTCTTACGTGTATGGAGGGGGCGCAGGAGAGCGCCTCCACGAAACAGATCATGCACATGTCGTCGGCATCCTGCGTGAGCTTCGGATCGCGCAGCTCCTCGGCCAGCTCATTTTCGCGGGCGTGACACACATGTTGCAGGCATGGCAGGCATTTGCGTTCACCTGCCACACCGCCGCAGGCATGGCCGCACGGCTTGGTCTTAAGACAGGAGTTGGAGGCGTACTCCTGGCACTGGGCATCCGCGCACACGTTACCAATCTCCAGCAGTCCCGAGTTGCTGGTTAGCCCGCAAAAGCGACATCGACCCACCGCCTCCTGGGGACCGGATATGATTGTGTGACTGCCATCGCGGAACTCCACCATCGCCTTCAGCGTCTTGGAGTCGGCCAAGGCGAGCAGCCAGAAAAGCTTGGTGCGTCCGCAGGACTCGTGCAGCTCGACGCGTATGGCCTCCTCCTCCTCCTTGCACACCTGTCGATTTAAAAATTGATTGATTGATTGATTTATTGATTGATTGATGATTAACAAAAATACATGAAAATTTCATTCCCTTCTCGATTAAGAGAAATATTTATAAAGGATTCTTTTGATTGATAGCTTCAATTGATTGATCATATTGATTGATTGATTGATTAGATTTGATTGTTGGCTAAAGTGATTGACTGATTGACGATGAAAATATATTGCTTTGACTGAGCGCTTGAGTAATTGGTTTAGGTCTAATATGATTGATTGATTGATTGATTGAATGATTGATTGATGATTAACAAAAATACATGCACATTTCATTCCCTTTTCAGTTAAGAGAAATATTTAAAAATGATTCTTTTGATTGATAGCTTCAATTGATTGATCATATTGATTGATTGATTGATTAGATTTGATTGATGGCTTAAGTGATTGACTGATTGATGATGAAGATATATTGCTTTGACTGAGCGCTAGAGTAATTCGTTTAGGTCTAATATGATTGATTGATTGATCAACAACTGCTCGCTTTATGCATAGACTTGATTGATCCACAAAGTTTGCTTGATTGATGAGTTACATGATTGACGTACCGTTCGCTTGTGTGTGCGCGTCTTGCGATTGAGATGCAAAAAGCGATCGCAGTCGCCGCAAAGCGAGCCGCAAGTCTCGCACTGGATGATGGCCGCCGTCTCGCCATCATCGTGATTGGTGCACATGGGCCGAGTGTCGCACAGCTTGGACCATTGTCCGGACGACAGTTTCTCCACATGATCGCGCTCCAGCACACAGAGGCTGGCCAGAGCCAGCCACAGCGTCGCTGTCTTTGTGCAGTGCTCCGGTGTGCGATAGACCTCCTCGAGCCGCGTCAAATTGAGCACAGACTCGGCAATGGCCGCCTTGGTGATCTGCGACCATTTCTCGCTCAGCTTGCCCTGTTCGGTAAACGACAATAAACGCGTGAGTCTCGTTTGCATTGTGGACGTTCTACTCAAGTACTTACGCTCGCCAGATCGCGTATGAGTCCGATGATGCTCTCCGCCTGCTTGGTGGAGATGAGGCCGTTGAGGAACCAGCGTTGGTTCAAGTTGCGTTTCGACTCCTTCTTTGCTGGCGCTGTGTCGAAGCGGAAGGGATCGCTGTTGTTGGCTGTGATCGCTGACAGCTGCTGCTCGGCCGTGTTTGGGCGCGAGCGCAACAGCTGCACGGACAGGTCCAGGGAGCTGCACAGCCGCACAAATGCCGGCGTCTTCTCCTGCTGTCCGGTCTTGGGACCACTTGCTGAGCCACCGCCAATCGTTGCATTCGCCGTGTTGGTCTTCACCTTGACCTGCAGCTGCAGCGATTTGGCAATGACCGCCAGAAAGATGTCCAGCAGTCCGAGTCGACTCATATCAAAGTCACTGGCACTCTGATGGGCAATGTTATAGTCGGCCGGCGGCAGACGCTGCACGCCCAGCAGCTCGGCGAAGCTCTCCGGCGTAATTTCTGGCAGAATGCGCCGTAACAACGCCGTTACCTGGCGCTGCACGCGATCGCTGCCGGTGTGCAGCAGGCCCAGGAGATCGCGCAACAGGCCGTGCTGCTGCGACAGATAGGAGCGACCCACCACGCTGCCCGACAGCGCCAGCACCATGCTCAGCATCTCGAAGCAGTAGGTGTCCGGTGCTCGACTGCGCTCCGAGCTGCTCTCGCTGGAGGAAGTGGGCGCGGCAGAAGTGACTGCTCCAGCTCCTGGTCCGGCTGCTGGCGGCGATTGCTGTTGCTGCTGCAGCTGCTGCTGCTTGAGCACATGCGCCAGGTTGGCCAGCTCCCAGTCCTCTTTGGCGCGCTGCGCCTCCTTGCGTATGGCATGCACGATGTGCACAATCACCTGCTTCTGCAGATGCGAGAGCTTGCTGCGCGAGAACAGAATGCCGACCATGTGCTCGCGCAGATCCAGAGAATCGGCTAGCATCGAGTTGGCCGCATCCTGTGAAGCTGCGCCCGTTGGATTAACCGCATCGCTCACATTGCTGATCAGCTTGCCGAACACCTGCCCGGTGATCAGGCGGAACACGCGCAGAGTCTCGAACTCGCAGATCTGTTGCTGAATGCGTGAGGCGTGCGACAAGCGCAGATTTGACCGCTGCTCGACCAGGGGCAGTGGCAACGGCGCCTGCGACAGCTCCTCGGCTGGGCCAGCAGCTGCTCCTGCGCCACTTGCTGCGCCCTGCTGGCAGCTGGGCAGGCCGAGCAGCTTAATTTGGCGCACACGCAACGTATTCTCCGGCCCGTGCAGCTCCAGTCGAAAGTGCGTGGAGCTCTCGTCGGTGATCTTCGCTGCGATCCACACGCACGCCTTCTGGTCCACATCCACGGACTTAATCAGATTCGTATCGCCCAGCGACTGACCCGCATAAAACACGACATTCAGCACTTTGTTCTGCGGAAATCAAGAAGTGTGAATTATTTTAGTCAACTCCAAACATAGATTCAACGAATACGAGCTACGTGTGCCTTGCAGCAAGGGTTTCCTACAGCTCGGCTAACCACTGCTAGGTGCTACGTGTGAGCGTCGCACTGACGCCTAATTAGCACCTGCACAAGAGCCATAGAGCCAAAGACTCTAAAGTACTTCTCTGTCAATGGGTTCGTTTCAGTTTTATTGTAAATAAAAGCGATTTCAAATACCAAACAAACGCCGAACAGATGCTACGAGCATGACTCATACTTGCGCCAAGATAAGCAAGTGGAAAGTGGAACGTAAATAAGGAAAGACTGTGTATGAGACACGATTAAGTAAATAATCATTAAACTAAGGAAGAACTTGCTTAAGCTGCATGGCTGCTCTTAATCGCAGTGGGGCAAGCGTTGTACCCACCTGAATGTCGCGGCTATTGTCGATGTGGACGAGCACAAATTTGCAGGCATAGCTGAGCTTGTTCATGGAGAGCTCAATGATCTTGCACTTGTTGCGGTCCTCCTCGTCGCTCTCCCAGAACGTTTCCGTTGAGTTGTCAGTGAGGGACTCAGCCATGGCTGGACGCGAAGAGACCGTCACCTCGAACATGCCGGACAGATCCGTATAGCAGATGACCTTGGCGCCTGGCACGCTGCCGGCTGCCAACTGATTGCTGGCCGTGGCTATGTTATGCTCGGCATCGCAATGCGCCTCGCCAGCCGTGGCATTGAGCATTGTGGAGACGGCCATGGCATCGTTCTGCTCATCGGACTTCGACAATATCTTGGATATGTTGCCAAAGACGTGCGAGCTGTGCAGAAACTGGTGGTCCGCCTGGCGAAAGCGTATGCCGAAGCACTGAATGGCCACGCGCTGCAGCGGCGAGCCGAGCGGCAAGTGCAGAGTCAGATCCGCCACCGACTGCAGCAGGACGTGCAGCGACTGGGTGATCAGATGGGCAAAGCGTCCGCTGATCTGTGTATAGGCAACCGGATGCTCCAGCGCCTGTTCGGCCTCCTCGTATTTGCCATCGACCAGTTCCACGCTGCCCAAGGCCAAGGAGCTGACAAACCACCACATCAGGTCGTGCAGGCACACGCCCTGCGTAACGCTGCGCAGCAGCCAGTTGAGCGCCTGCAGCGCATAGATGCGGCACGCGGCAATCCGCAGGCTGCGGCGCATCGCAACGCGCAGTCGGTCCAGTTCGTGCTTCTGAGTGATGAACGCCATGGCCGGTCGGCTGAGCAGTGCGCTGTTCGGCTCCGGCAAAGGGCTCGACGAGCCAGGCTGGACTGATGCTACCTCCTTGGCTGCCTCCTCGCTCGCTGCCTTCGGCTCATTGGCATTGGGTGCATGCAAGACGGCAACGCTGGCCAGCAGTTTGGGCGGCACCAGTCGCCGCAGATGCTCCGACGGATAGCAAATGAGCAGCGAGCCATCGCCCTCGCTCGTCGAGTTATTGCGTCTCCGATACACCACTTTGGGCTGTGTATCCAGCGGCAAAGCCACCACCGATGGCTGCAGATGCTGCAGCTGCAGCTGTTGATGCTGCTGCTGCTGTTGTTGTTGCTGTTGCTGCTGATGCTGTTGTTGCTGCTGCTGTTGCTGCTGCTGCTGCTGCTGCTGCTGCTGCTGCTGCTGCTGCGCCACAGCTGCCCAGCCCTGACCCATGGAGTAGCTGCGATGGAATTTGGACAAGGTGCCAACTGTGGCTGGCGGATTGGCCACAGATCCAGACATCAGTTCATAGTTGTTCGGCTCGCACGACTCGTACGAAATCTCCGACAAGGGCTAAGCAAAGCGAAAGAGAGTCATGTTAATAAGGCTTCAGACAGATGGTAAAAGCTTCATGCACTCACCCGATCGTAGCCGTTCTCGTTGGCATTGGCGCCCAGGCCGAACATCTCGTAGGGCAGATCCTCGTGCAGGCCCGTGCCCAGGCACTCCAAGCACGCGAAGCTCTCCGGTGCCAGCCAGACGTTGTCCGGCGTTGCCGGCGCCACGCCCACAAACGACTTGCGAAAGGGCGTAAACTTGCCGCTTAGCCGGCCAATGCGACTGTTGCGCGCCGAGTCCGCCCGACTCGTGCTCGGCTTATTGCTCAGATTCAGATCGGCCATGCCCAAATGCTGATGCTCTACGACCACTGGCATGGACTGCTGCGACTGTTGCTGCTGCTGCTGCTGCTGCTGTGACGAGCGCTTCAGGCTGCCAGCCAAAGCAGCCGACGAGGAGCCAGACGACGACGACGAGGACGAGCACAGCTCCAGCAAAAATGTTGCATTCTCCCGCATCGTCGTGTATACCTCCGAATTGGCTATCAGCGTGGTTGTCTTCACGCCAAACAGATTCATTTCGGCAGCTGTGAAACGTCAGAACAAAAGCAAAAGCAAAAGAAATTTTAGATTTTACTTTCCGTACGAAATGAAGGACGTCACACACATTTGCATAGGACAAATGGCAGGATCCCCTTGAGAATTGCAATCTAATCGAAAGCAACTTGGAGCAGTCAAGCTCTGCCCTTTCTGAAACTATGAAAGCTCCCGATCTTACTATAATTTCTCTTTTCTCTAAATATACATAACACTTTGCTCTCGATGTAAGGCTTTGCATCTTTTATGGATCCGTCCGACCGTCCGTCCGTCCTGAGGTTCGTTCGTCTGTCCTTCGTTCAAATTTTAGCTTTATATATTACTCTTAAAAAAAGAGGGTTTGAAGGAAGTAGTAACTAACATTTTAGCTCTATACAGAAGTAACTATAGAGGTCAAAAGGAAAACGTTTACGGTTGAAATGAAGGAAGTCACACACATTTGCATAGGACAAATGGCAGAATCCCCTTGAGAATTGCAAACGAGTCGAAAGCAACTTCCCTTGGAGCAGTCAAGCTCTGTAAAGCTCGATGTAAAGCTTTGATCTTTTATAGATCCATCCGTCCGTCCGTATTGAGGTTCGTTCGTCTGTCCTACGTTCACAATTCAGCTTTCTTTACCATTCGATTATTATATATTACTCTTAAAAAAAGAGGGTTTGAAGGAAGTAGTAACTAACATTTTAGCTCTATACAGAAGTAACTATAGAGGTCAAAAGGAAAACGTTTACGGTTGAGGAGCATTGTTAATGATGTAAGCTTTGACTGCACGTGGAGAACGGAAATTGAAGAGTTTGGCAGGGCTAAGATTTTTTGCCATCTTTGAATATATTCAGAATTTGTTAAGCTGTTAAATTCACCTGAATTGGAGGCGTGCTGGGCGGCGCTGTTGATGTTGTTGGCACTGCGCGTGCTGGCCAGATATTTGTCACGGCAGGCGTCGCACATGAGGAACCAGCTGGAGGCGCCTTTGCCGCCCTCGCCGCAATTGCCGGCCCAGCCCTCGCAGAAAATGCCCACCGAGTTGTAGCCCTTGCCCTTGGCCGACTTGCCACAACCGGGATGGGCGATGCGCATGTGATATGTGACGGGCATGGGTAGAAAGAGTTCACAGATTTCGCACCAGCTGCCGTCGTCCTTCTTCTTCCGTTTGCACTTCTTGGCTGCGTCCTTGTCGGCGCCCAGCTCGCCATTGCTCTTGCTGCCATCTTTGGCATCCGAATCGCCATTGGCGTCGCGTCCGCTGGGCGACAGGAGACGCGGCTCGCGCTGCTCGAGTGCATTCGACTGGACAATGTGAACGCAGCCGGAGCAGATTTGCTCCCAGAGGTAGACCAAACAGCGCAGAGCTGGAGGCAACACGCTCACCAGTTCCGGCAGAGCGTGCAGCTTTTCCTTTTGCTGCTGCTGCTGCTGCTGCTGCTGCTGCTGATCCTCGCCAGCTATAATATTCTTGCGATGCTTGCTGCGATTGTGGAGCGAGCAGTTGCCGCTCTTTGCGAGCGTCTCCAGCGTCGAGGGACGTATGTTTAGATAGTGACCAGCATTCGCTACCTCCACGGAATGACGCTGCTGCGCCTTCTGCTCCCGCGACAACTGCAATCGCGGATCCCCAGTATCGCGGCGCGTCACCACGGTGGCGCCCTCTTTCGGCAGACCCGGATGGAATTTGAGAAAACTGGCGCAAGCCATCGCATCATGCACGACGCCTTCGTGCCAGAGCAAAGCCGCAAATACCGCTCGTATGCTCTCCGCGAAGGAGGGCGGCATCGCACGCTTGATCGGACCCATCGCCTGGCTGCGCTTTGAGCCGCTGCTCGTGCCCGTGCCCGTGCCGCTGCTGCTGCTGCCAGCTGTGGGGCTATTGTTGCTCAGGCTCAGACCAATCTGCAGCTCACTTGGATGCTCACTGGAGCCAGCCGCATCTGTTGCCCCGCAGGCGCCTGCTGCTGTGGTTGTTGTGGTTATCTGGAGCAGGCTGAGCTCTTCGTCCAGCTGTGCTGACTCGCTGACCAGGGCGACGGCAGCGGCGGAGGCAGCTGCGGTCCGTCTGGGCGTGTGCTTGGGCGTGGACAGCAGCGCCGCCGTCTGACTGGCCGTATAGTTCATGCGGCGTACGCTGGCTATGTCAAAGTCCATGGATTCGGCAGCACCGGAGCCAATGTTCTCCTGGCTGTTGCCATTGCCACGCGGCGAATGAGACTGGGCTTGCGCTGGCTCCTGGCCGCCCATAGCACGCACCAGCTCCCGCACAGAGACGCCAGCCAAAGGCGGCGTCGCTGTCTGCGGCTGTGACTGCGCCTCGATGGCGTCACCCTTGAACCATTTTTGCAACGCCTGCAACTTGATCGCGCCGCCGCCTACAACGCCCGCTATGGCCGAGCCCAGATTGCCAGGCAGCAGCTCAGTGCTGGCCGTCAGCGTACTGTCTGCATCCGTGGCCAGTAGCAAATCCGTAGCAGCTCCTTTGGGAGCTGGCAGCAGGAAGGGATTGGTCGAGGATGATGAAGCAGCGGCCGCTCCTGTTGCTGCGGGCAGCTCAAAAATTTTACGCTCCGTCGGAGACTTGCCATCGGCCGGACTGGGGCTGGGGCTATCGCCAGCTGTGCTGCCACTGGGACTGCTGGGCAGCGGCGGCTGCTGCTGCTGATCCGACTCAGCCAAATCGCCGCCAACTGCGGTCAGCTTGGACCTGGGCTTGGCCTCGTTGACCGGCTGCAGCAGTGTGCGGGTTAGATGTTGATTGAATTGCAGGCACCACGCCTCCGTCGGATACCAGCCCATGGTGCAGTGCTGCCGTATGGACTCCGTGGACAGGCGCAGCCAGATGCCGTCATCATTTTCGATCTCATCAATGAAGGATATGATGCCACCTAGCCGCACAATGCCCACCTGCTCCGACTGCAACGTGGGATGGGAGCGTATGCGCAGACCAGCGCTGTGCCTCGCCTGAAATCGCCGCAGTTTGCTTGGCGCTTGTGGCCGACGGGTCGCGCTGCTCCTTTGAGTGGGCGGTGGCAGTACACCCTCCTTTACCTCGACCCTATAAACCTCCTCGAGCGGTATGCCATCGATGGTGACGGCCAAACAATAGCCGCCCACCGAATTCGGCGTCCAGTGCACGCTGAAGGTGCCATCCTCCATGTCCTGGGCGGACAGAGCTTCCGTCGTTCGCGTCTGTACTGGGCTGCTAAAGCGTAGCTCCTCGAACGAGTAGTTCGTGTAGGGCTTCATGAAGGTAATCGCCTTGAAGCACATCTTTTCCTTGGTCGTGGCTTCATAGTTCAATCGTGGTGGCGGCGCCATTCCGCCCAACTGAGCGCCTAGACCCTGACCCGCATTCGAGCCCTCATCTGCGTACGAGGTGCGTCGCATCTTGAGGTTGCCTCCGCCACTTCGATCCGGTCCGGTGGGTATGGCCTTGATCTCCACCTTGAGCTCTGGCACAAGGACCGCATCGCCATACTGATCGCGTATCGTGACGGTCACCTGGGTGGGCCAACCGTACCGCAACGGTTCCGTTATTGTATTCAGCTCACACCTGAAACGGATCAGAGTAGTCGGCATAAGCCTAGTCCTTGTCTCTACAAGCATCCAATACAACTTACTTATTGGGATCGAGACGAGACTCCGGCTGCAGCCAAGCGGCCAGACGGGCACCCGACGAGCCGGGGGCACCGCTGATAAAGTCCTTAAGAAACTGTCGCTCATTCGACTGCGAGCTGTAAGAAGCAGAAGAAGAAGAAATTGCAGTTCTAATATTAAATCCATGCGCAAAGTTTTATTTCGATAAGCCGATCGTTCGATCTTCCCAATAAAAACGTGGTTCTCTTTTAGTCTTTCGTCCTTTACTTTTCATTCCTTTCACTTGCCTAACCACACCTTCGGCGGAACGAAGCACACGTAGCGATAAAAGTCACGTATCTTATCACGTATCACGTATCGCTTACAAAAACTACAGCGACGTTCAGTTGTCGAACTGTGTGCCATTGCAGGTAGAAAATCAGCGTATGACGGTTTTGATAAAATGTATGTAACAGGCAGAAGGAGGCGTGGCAGACCCCATAAAGTATATATATTCTAGATCAGGATGACAAGCCGAGTCGATTGAGCCCTGTCCGTCTGCCCGTCTGTACAGCACGCGCATATCGAGTTTGTTTCAAATATTCGATAACTATTCGCATTTCATTGTTATCGAATAAGCAGTTAATAAATTATATCTTGGACGTCTTAAGAGCTAGAGCCTCCAAGTTTTGCATTTAGTTTTATTTATATTTTAAGCAATTTTGATTTTTGTTGAATTTTGGATACCTGCTAAAAATTTCCCCAAATTCTTTATATTTAAGTTCAGTTAGAAATAGGGCCATTATGTGAAGGCGTTTGCATCTCTAATATCAAATTTCCTTAAATTCCATTAAGTAAACTAGAAGTTATTAAACAAACCGTTTGGCCAATTTGCAAAAGCCATCTCAAGCAATATGTATGTGTGTGTGGGTGGGTTTGCTTATCAACACTTTTGATGTGTGCGTATGATCGTGGGTATGTGTATGTTACTTATGAGTAGGTTCAAAATTCAAGAGTATACGAATATATGTAAAGGTTTGGAATATATAAAAGAGTTCGCATTTTTCATGTATAATTGATAGATCGTATGCTAAGAATTGCATTCAAGTCCGTTAATTAAAACAGAAGGTATTAAACAAAACGTTTGGCCAGCGCATTTCCATTAAACACACTTGCATTCCAATAAGACTCTATTCGCGGAATCGATATGGCGATTTGAGTGTGTTTCAATTGCCAGCTTATTATTATTATTAACGTTAATTATTAATATCAATTACGGTATTGTATAGTCATACAATGTTATTTTTATATGCATTTCAGACATGTTATCAGTAACTGTCACACATACATCTTGTATCACTTATTCGTTGCCAAAGAAAAAAATCATTGCTGTACGAAGACATTGGTCCACTGTATGTATGCTTAAGCATATGGACATGCATATTCACGTTTCTATATCTGTGTCTGCCTGCGTGTATGTGTGATCTTAGCACTCACACCGAGAGAGAGGAGAGAGTGTAAACGGCTAGCAAAGCAAGACAACGAGAGAGAGAGAGCGAAAGAAAGAGAGAGAGAGAGAGAAAGAGACCAGTGTCTGAAATGTATATAATTCAAATTAGGAGAAAATAAAAACAAAACCACGTACGTGCGTGTGTAACCCGTTCTCAACATAGAGAGATATGCAAGAAATAACAAAAGCCTGCAACCAACTGTGGCATGTGCATGCATGCGTGTGTGTGGGTTAGTGTTTGTATAACATAATAATGTATAACAACACCAAGCACAGCTGAGCAGAGAGAGAGCACAGAGAGAGAGAGCACAGATATATGTATATATACATGTACATATACATACATATATATATATATATATATATATACATTAACATTAATATGTGCCGTTAAGTCTGCATGTTCTGTTACATTAACAGATGTCAGCTTAAAGTTACTTTGCATTATTTCCAATATGAATTACACAAATTGTGAAATTAATAACTTAACGAATTTTAATAGGTAATTCAGTGGCGAAACTTATGAGTTATACATATATATATATATATATATATATATATATATACATATGTATGTATGTCGTATATTGTATATATGGCGTGACATATTAAGTTTTTTTTTAATATATGTTTGTTTATTGCAGCTAATTGTTATAGGCTTTATAGCACATTTAGCTCGAAACCTTTTCTAATGAGTGCGCCCATATGCCTGTATATCATGTTAAATTGTGCCCTTAATGCTACTAATTTAACTAATTCTGTAATCTCTTAAGCCCTCGTCTATTGTTTTTGATAGCCAAGTTACTTGCGAGATGGTTCGGATACGCCGCCAGTCTGTCCGCGTATCTTAAGCTGTGTCACCCAATGGGTTATGCGACTGTAGGAATTGATAAATCCCTATGTAAAGCAGTCGCCGCCGATGTGGGGTTTATTCAATCTTTGGTCAAGGTCCATGCACACGCACACAGTGGAGCATGGAAAAGAGATATGCAATAAATGACAAAAGCCTGCAACCAACTGTGGCATGTGCATGCATGCGTGTGTGTGGGTTAGTGTTTGTGTGTGTGTGCGTGCGTGCGTGTGCTACCTGTGGGAAACACGTTTTTCTATTTCCTGGTCGCGCATGGAGTTAGGCCCCAACCCCAATTGTGACTCGAGCCCACCGCCGACAGCCATGTCCATGTTCAACCGATCGAGCAGTCAAGTGTATAAGAGATCACAAATAATATAGCATATATGTATGTATGCATGTATGTATAACAAAACCAAGCACAGCTGAGCAGAGAGAGAGCACAGAGAGAGAGAGCACAGAGAGAGAGTGCACAAACAAGAACGCACTCAATGAAAATAGTATTTATTAGACGATCGTGCTGGAAGGTTGGGTTGTGCGCGGCGTTGTGAATAATTTGCAATTTTTTTTTTCTTCGCATTCGAAAAGAAAATATAACTCTTGACACATAATAGCAAAATACAATTTGCTTGAAAAGCAGCAAAAAAAAAAACATAAGAAACCGAAAAAAAAGAGTGTGCCACCATGTGGAGTCTCTTTTTCTTTTTAATGGCTTATACGACCGCGGCTAGGGTCGCTGTTGTGGACGACGCGCAGCCCGAGAACCTTTGCGTTCCGTGCTTTTGTCATGCCAGGATATTGAGATGCGACTTCAGGCATAATCGAACGGTAAGTGCATCATAAGATTTATTTCTCGAAATACAACTGTTTAATTGGTATCGAAAATGTCAAAAGAAAGCGAAAACGATTAAATTTTATATAAATATGCATACGTGAGTCATAGTGAAACAGTGCGTCAAATTCTATAGTTTAATATAATCGCAGTTTTTTTATCAAAAGTAAAACTAAAACGTTTTATTTTTTTTAACTACGCATTAAAAATAAAAAAGAGTATTTAGATTGTATTGTTAAAAATAGCAAGTATTTACGCTGTAAGTGCTTACTGAGATTTGCACATTACTCACTAATTGTTATTGAACCAGCTTGTTTGAATTTTTTTTTTTTTTTTTTTAATATTATGTTTTTGTTCAGAGCGAGAAAAAAGTGAAAAAAAGTACGAAGTGAAGCAGCAAACGAGCATCAGCTTGCGGCAGCTATTGTTGCAGATCAACTTTGCATGTTGCGGCTGTTGTTGTTGATAATATATCATTTAATTAGAACTTCAACCGAATAAAAACTTTCAGCTTCACCGGAAGCTGGCGTTTCTACACAACATTTTTGTGATAAGCTATATGTGTGTGTGGCAGAGAGCGAGAGAACGAGATAGAGTATGTGTTTCGATATCTTAACATAAACGAGATAAATACAATACAACCTGTCAAGCACACAAGTCAAGTCACATCTATATATAGTCTCTCTGAAAAACACATATCTCTTATACGTAAATTTAACCCAATTACTTTGTAAATTTTGCTGTATTTTGTTTATAAATGAGAAAATTTTAATTTAATTAGCTTGCCTCGTGTATATAGTTATAAACGGGTATGTTAGTTATAAACGGCTTGAAGTGTTATCGAGATTGTATTTCTCAAAATTAGGTCCGAGCGAGCCACTTTTCATCAATATATTGCTTGAACAGGAATTAAGTAAGACGAATGAATATAATCATATTAAATAAATAAACATATTTGAACAACCTGAATGCTATGCGGCCAGGCAGAAATTTGTAATCGAAACATTTTACTGTTTTACACAAATAAACTCGACGCACTCTCGGCACGTTTTCTTTCTCTCTGAGAGGGAGAGAGCAAAGCTAAAGAACGGCATATGTATGGATATGTGTGCGTGTGTGTGTGCGTGTTTGTGTGTGCGTGTGTGTGTGCCTGTGTGCGTGTGCTTCTTTGAGGAATGGTTGTTTAAATGTTAGTACCCACTTAAAACCAAATGCGAATGGAATTGAAAATGACATGAAAATGGAATGGAAATGAGCATAAGAGCTACTAAAATCCATCAAGTGGCAAACGAGTCTCTCTCTCTTTTTCTGTTTATCTCTCGCTCTCAACACGGCGGGAGGTAGTAGCAACAATACATTTTTCACAATTGCCTCCACATGTTTTATTTGCATTGATATGAAGAGGCCAACATTAAGAGATATATGCATAGCTATAAATACAGTAAGAACTAAATTATACATCCCTTTGCTGCTCTAGCCTTTGCCGAGATTTACGGCGGCTAATTTCAAACTCGAACCCAAACGTAAATATTGTTACTGGAAACTTTTCACATGTTAAAAAACGAATACTTAATGATAAGATGAGATACAAAACAACACATATATTTGCTGTTTGCAATATATACATATATATATACACTTTCAACTTTGTGAGTCAATAATTTCCAAACGAATGAAGCAAATCAAAAAACCGTTCTTCCCATAATATGTATTTAATTATTAACAAATTGACGTATATAACAAAAACAAAAGTTAATCAGTAAAATATTCAAACAAAGAAAACTGAAACAAAACGCATGTGTACAATTTGGCACCTTCAGTGAAAAAAACTAAATATGATTCTAAATCAATATTTTGTCCACAGGCCCTTATTAGCTATTACATTTTTTATTCATTTGGAACTCGGTTCCACTTCAGTTCTACACGCTTCCAAAGATCGTCTAGGTTGGATGGCATTGATTGATATTGCCCGAGCCGTCGCTTCAGGATTGACCACAGGTTCTCAATCGGATTGAGGTCGGGACTTTGAGCTGGCCACTCCATCAGCATAAAATCTTGGTTTTGTAACCGTTCGCGGACAATTTTGGCAGTGTGCTTCGGATTCCCATCTTGTTGAAAAATGATTTCCTTTACGGGGTATGCACACTTGTCCAGAAAATTGGGTAGACAGGTTTTCAAAATATTGATATAGTCTTCTTTTCACATTATACCATCAATTTTCTGCAATGGTCCAATGTTCTACCAAGTAAAGCATCCCCAAACGTTGACATTGCCTCCTCCATGCTTAACGGTTTGCTTCACATGGTGTTTTTGAAGCTTGTCCCCGGGCCTGTGCCATCCGATTGAAAATGGTTGAACTTGGATTCATCCGACCAGACGATACTTTTCCAATCATCTGCAGTGCAGTTCTTGTGTTCCCGGGCGAATTTCAATCGAGCCTTGACATTCTTCTCGGATAGAGCTGGTTTATTTTTTTCACACTTGCCATATACCCAACCTTAGCTAGTGCTCTTCTAGCCACCCGCCGACTCACGTCTTTTCCTATGTACATAGATGCCTATATGTACATATATACATATATATATATACCCATGTATGTGTGTATATACACGTTTCTTCATAATCATATATCAGCGAAGCGTCGGCAGCTGCTTCCGCCTACCCCCACTACATATACATTTACTCCAGTTGGACTCTAAAAATAAATGGCAACGGCGACAAAAATGCGCCGGAAAAACTTGGGCAGCAAAAACTGGAGAAAAGTGCAGCGTCTCAGACGTTGGAGAAGATGAAGATCAAGAAGTCGAAGCGAAAATAGACGTGAAAAGCACAAAATGGGCAGCCCACTAAATATAGATTACGTTCCACAATTGGGTCTATGGACACATATGTATGTATGTATGTGTGTGTGTGTGTGTGTACGCCTATGTATAGGCAAAAACATATACGTGCAAACGCATGTTTATATCTTCTGTTATATGGCTTGTATTTGTATACAAACCAGGTTTTAATAAAATGTATGTAACAGGCAGAAGGAGGCGTGGCAGACCCCATAATATATATGTTATTGATCAGGATGAGAGTATATGCGCGATGCATATGCAATATTGGTTCGAATCTCGATGTCGTAATGTCGGTTTATTTTGGTTTAAAACTATATATATTGCTGAGATCAGGGTATCACCTAGTCGGGCACCCCGACTAGAAATTTCTTGTTTTGCTTTTATGTCAATTCGATTGATATTTTCGGCTAAAGCTTATGCCTGCGCATTTTCTATCTCGGTCCCTCTCGCTCGCTCACTCGCATTCGCGGACGAGAATAAAAATAAAATAGAGTAACTGAAAGAACGAAAGAGCAAAGCAAACTCAATAGCAGACGATGATGAATAAGACGAGCAGGCGAAACAAAGGCAGCTTAAGTGGAAGAGGACTGGAAAGGGGGAAGTTAAACAGTAGACAAACACTCAGACACACACACAGAGACAACAGAAATTTTCATACACAACCTCAAAAACAAAACAGCCACAGCAATTGAGTCGCGATAGAGGGGGAAGTATGTAGGGGACTCGGTGCAGCGGGTGTGGAAACGAGAGCGGTACATACATTTCTGGAAACAGTCGCACCATACTTCATGGTATATCATAAAATAATGGCGTGATAGATTAGAATTAAAAAATAAAATATAATGAAATTAGTTAGCAACAGATATTTATCGTAAGGAAGAATCGGTGCCTGTAACGACCTCATCTCTAGGCCCGGTCTGTTTGGGTGCATGGTCAGGTGCCGTGGCACATACCCAGCCACCCATTCACTGGGCAATTTTGAACCAAATATGGAAAACGACGAGCGATTCAAAATTATGCGGAAGCCAAGCAGACATGTAGCTCAGCACGTAAACATTTTACTCCTATCAAGTACTTCACAATGAAGACTGTCTACAGCTGACTCAGTCCCTGAGTGTGCGTGTGTGAGTGTGCGTGTGTGCGTGTGTGAGTGTGCGTGTGTGCGTGTGTGAGTGTATGAGTCTGCGTGTGTCTTGATTATATAATGCATTGCAATTGCACTTGAACCACCATTCAGATCACAGATCCACGGGTAGGCTAATAAAATTCGCCTTCACATTAACATTAACATTTTTTTTTTTAAATATATGTTTGTTTATTGCAGCTAATAGTTATAGGCTTTATAGCACATTTAGCTCGAAACCTTATCTAATGAGTGCGCCCATATGCCTGTGTCTCATGTTAAATTGTGCCCTTAATGCTACTAATTTAACTAATTCTGCGATGGTCTAGCGGGTGTAATCTCTTAAGCCTTCGTCTATTGTTTTTGATAGCCAAGTTACTTGCGAGATGGTTCGGATACGCCGCCAGTCTGTCCGCGTATCTTGAGCTGTGTCACCCAATGGGTTATGCGACTGTAGGAATTGATAAATCCCTATGTAAAGCAGTCGCCGCCGATGTGGGGTTTATTCAATCTTTGGTCAAGGCCCATGCACACGCACACAGTGGAGCATGGAAAATCACAAAAATATGAATGTTTCAATAGA
This sequence comes from Drosophila hydei, assembly GCF_003285905.1. Lineage (NCBI taxonomy): Eukaryota > Metazoa > Arthropoda > Insecta > Diptera > Drosophilidae > Drosophila > Drosophila hydei. The sequence continues at coordinate 1,431,730 of NW_022045696.1, read as the reverse complement.
TTTCGGATCTTGAACTCTCGATGGAGCTCTGAAAAATGCAGATTGTATATATGTAAAATGCGTGCATGTATGTATGTATGTATATATGTATATATGTATGTACGACTACGTATTTACGTTTGTATGCATTTATTTATTGTGAGCCGCACTTGATATCTGAGACTTTGCCAACAATCGCACAATCAACACAATCGTTAGTCATGTTGTTGTTGTTGTTGTCACCCCAGCAGCTGGAAGTCAAACTATTTTCCTTTAATTTAATAAGATAATTGCTCTCGCACACAGCCAGAGGCAGACGCAGACGCAGATGCAGCAAGAGCAACAGCAAAGCCGACAGGGCTGGAGCAATGAACGTTGCGGTCAACTTGTCGTTGTCTGCAGCAGTGTTGCAATTGTTATTGTTGTTGCTGTTGTCGCGACAACAGACATATAAAAATAATACCAAATGCCCGGGCGCAAGAAATGTAAGTCAAGCGTCAAGCAAAACAGCACAAAAGAGGGGGAAAAATCAACTGAAAACCGGGAAGGAATACAAGTCCAAGGCTGGATACCCTTTCAGGCGGTAGCTATGTATGTATTATGGGCATATGCAAAAGTCCATTCTATTCGATAATCGATATAAATTGATTAATATCGACGATTGCTAGACGCTATGAAATGCTTACAACTTGTACTAGCTAAAATTATCGATCAGTTATTGAATGACTACGTATCGATATGTTTATTGAACTCAAAAGGAATATGGCGAGGCACTTCGATATTTATCGATTGCTTTCTCTATGTGTTTACCTATTTAATGGAAGGGACACCTCTGATAGGGCAACATGCAAACACCACTCACTCTCTGACTCACTAATTGTTTCTGTGTCTCTTCTTTTTTTGCAGCTGTCTCGCACGTTTGACAACAAGTATCAAGTGCCGCCCGCCATAATGGCCATCTATGTAGATTTAGCGGATAAGACTGAATTTGAGGTGCACAATGGTCTCTTTCAACAGAATCGTGTCAATATGTTTATGATCGACGGACACCATGGCAACAATCAGGTGGAGTTAACGGCGAATTTTCTAGGTGGAAATCTGGCTGGCTATCCCGATGTTCAGTTAGTCAATGTGGGGCACTCTTTCCTGCGTCCTGAAGCTTTTTCAAGTGAGTGAAATGTCAGGAATCGACGTATTTGTATATATATATATATATATATGTATGGATGACTTCAACTTATCCAAATGTGTAGAGTTTTAAATGTGATTAAGTTACAGTTATTAACGTTATCCTATCTCCTCTCTTTATCTTAAGATGGAGAGAGCAAGCTGAATATAGAGAACAACAAATACGTAGTATTATATGAAGACTGCTTTAAAAATATGAACATGTCGTGCACTTTGACGAACATCGAGACTCTGGTGATCAACGAGAAGAACTATAATCCCAGTACTGATCGCAGCTCGAATACTAAAGTGAGTACATATAGAGATACATGTGGAGTAGATTTTGATATCAAATATATCATTTACTTTGAATGCAGCTAATTGTCACCAATTCGCACATCGAGAAGTTCGGTCGGACCGATTCGTCGATCAATAAAATTTCGTTTATAAATTGCACGATCGGCGTGATTCAGACCTGCGCCCTGGATGTGACCAACATGAACCAGATCTCATTCCACCACTGCCGAATCCGATGGATCGAGCCGATGGCCATCACAAACAAATTGCGCAGCGAGGCAATTACTTTCATAGGCAATGAGATCGGCACAATCGACGGTCAGGCCATCATGGGCAGTGGAACTTCCACCTTCACATTCCACAACAATACGTAAGTATGAGACAAAGCGTGGAATAAGCGAAACATTATATGTGGAACTTGCTGATATTTATCAACCACATAGCTGGCTTAGGTAAATACTAAAGCTTGAGGAGTTTGGTCTAAGCAAGTCGAGCCACGTTTCCTACTCCAATTATAAAATTTATAATCGACACGAACAAGAGAATGTCCTTAGCCCAGAATAAATAAGTAGGAGTTGAAATAAGCAAATGCCTTTTATATAATATAAGTAATGTTCACTTTTCCCACTTTCTCGCAGCATCAACGAAATAATGGATAATGGCATAATGGTGCACTGCGTAGTTGCTTCGATAGTTGGCAATTCGTTTAAGAGCTTGGGCAATAATTGGATCCAAGTGAAGAACTACGAGTCGGTATTGGTGAAGGATAATCATTTCGAAACCTTTACGCCCATCCAGCTGAACGGGGATCACAGCATGCGTACGAGCTGTACGTTCGAAAACAATTCGATTAGGAATCCGCTGCCGGGCAGTCTCAACTTCGACTGCGAGGTGCGAGCCACAAGTGTGGATCATATCTGTAGATGCGATGATCTGCAGCAGCTGATGCCCACACTGACCGATCACGATATTAGTTCGGAACTATATTGCCAATTGCCCGATCGCCTCGCGAGCTGTTTTAATGTCAGCCAAATGCATATGCGACGCTACGCTAATGAGGTTTGCGGCAAGAATCAGACCAGCCTGCGTTGCCTCAATGGCAACACGTTGGAACGCGACAACGACGGCTTCTTTACGAAGCAGGAAATTGAAGAGCGCCGAAGGGGCTACTCAATCGGCACGATCGTAGCAGCATGTCTGATAATGTTGGCAATTGTTGCTGCAATTATATTGTGTTGTGCAGCACTATGGAAAAGATTCCTAAACAAGAATAAGCAATACTGCAGCTTATCCCCCGAGAATCTTGAAAAACTGCAACAAAAAATTGAGCTTTTACCGAAAAACACGTCAAATGAGGCGATTAGGAAGCACCTCAAAAAACTAATTAACAGTAAGCACACCGTCCAGCAATGTCACGCGCGAATCATAGAATTGATAAATATCAAGCGGATACCAAAAGATATAGAACAAATACTCAAAAGACATCTGGAATACGATCCGAATCATTGCAATCCCAACAACAACGAAAGTAACAATGAAGCTTTATTGCTAAACAACTCAAATAAACACTCAACCGAAGAGCCAGTAGTCCAGGATTATTCGGAGCCCATGCAATCAATTAGTATGTGTGACCATAAAACAACACAAGACTATTAAAAAAGATATATAAGATATATATATATAAATATATATATATATAAACAAGTTGACTATTTATACAAAGACCTAATATTAAAATAAGTTATAAGAAAATTGATCCATAGGAGAGCCATACAAGGATGCTATTGTATTTCTAATAGAATCCACATTCAGTCCACATAGCAGCTATACAGTCGCCGTCGAGTCCCAAGCTGCAGCTTAGTCGCACTCGAAAGAGTTACGTGAGCGATGCAAATACAATGTAAAATTGAATGACTATTTACGTCCGATATTTAATGTTGTTCCATATGACTATCAGTCTGTTTCTGTTGCTTCCATATTCTCCATCTTATCTCTATGTAACATTTTTTCCGTACTCATTTTTTCGTCATATCTATGTCGCTCTGCCGCTCTCCATTGAAAATAGAAATTCAGCTTATGTTCTTGTGCAAATGTATGCAACAGTCAGCCCTATATATATATATATATATATATATATATATATATATATATATATATATATATATATATATATATATATATTCCCATTAAGATAGAGCCTGTCTTTTGACAACTCAACTTCGACATTTCTCACATGTGGATGTCATTATACCGATCTGTGTTAGAGGAAGTGCGTCTCGAATAAATATTTTTCACTAATTCATATTCCATAACTCAGGTCATACTAATTTTACTCTGTTTCAATATGATTTTAATCTGATTTAATCTGATCCAGTTGCAGATGAGGACGACATGCCACCCGCCTACGAGGCCATCCCAGAGTATGCCACTCCTTACCGCTCGCCACTACCTCCATCCCAGCAACAGCAACTGCCGTCCACAAGCATTGCCGCCTATGCCACCTATGCCACATACGCCACGCCCGTTTGGCGCTCAACACCCCATGCCGCTCCTATCAGTGTACCGCCCACAGTGGTGACTGTGCCGCCAGAGCTGCCACAGAGGCACATACGCGACTCACAGCACAATCAAATGACATCGGCTCGGAACAAGAGCCAACTGTCATCACATCATCCAAGCCACACCCACAACACCAGCAGTAGAAAGGAAACCTTTAAGTATTTGGATGGGGACGCCAGCTTTGCGGCCATGGAACACATGGATATGCGAGGCGCTGCTACCTTGCCGCCGGACAGCAACTCGGATCATTCCGGCGGAAGCAATGAGACTGTCAAAATCGATGATATGCAATACGCTGATGCGTAACCCTTCGTTACGGCTCTCTTACATGTGATCAATTAGGTTTACAATCATAATTATAACAAGTACATATATATGACACAATATTAACACTAATGCTCAGGCACTAAGCAAATTTCGTTTCATATATTTATAAAAATTGTACATTATCATTAAGAAGTAAAAGATGTACATACTAGAAACCTCGATCGATCTGTATCCTTGCGAATATTCACAAAAGACATGGTGATGCAGAGGTCTAGAACTGGGATCATCACATAAAATATCAAGTTTTGTATAAATTGAAAGGTTGAGTCGATCACTCCCCACTAAAGTCAAGTTTGTGAGCTCTAAATTGGGTAAAGTATGAACAAAGGGGATAAGAAAGAAGTCTTTAAAGAAAATTGAGAATTTTTGAGAATTCGAACCGTGACACTCTCGCATGGAAGGCAAAGAAAGCTATTCATACTTTAAGTCTGCATTGATAATTGAAATCGAAATATATATATATATATTTGACTGCAGCTGTTGAGCCCGACTGTTTTTATTTTCAAAACAATTTGAAAACGAATAGGAATGAATGCGACAATTAACATTTTGCGCTGTGTAAACAATTGGCAATTGGAAGCTCTGCGTTCCAAGCTATCGACACTGACTCATCCATAGTCGATGCCTTATCGGGCTGAAAATGCTTCGGTTGCATAAACAAAAGCCGCTTCGCGTGTGGCATACTTATTAATGGAGATTTTTCCGCTCTAGGCAGGTCTGATTAAATATATATATACATATATATATATATATGTATATGGATATGTATATATCGGATGTATATGATTTGTATTTTAAATTCTTGAATAACTTGATTTACAAGCGCCGATGTTATTTGTTGTTTTTGCTTTGTCGCGGTCAGTAGAATCAGAGAATATGTTAATAGCATAGCCCTGAGACAATTGTTCATAAAAAAGCAAGCACTTTTAAGATTTGTATGTTATGCATACTTAAAATAGCTCAATATTTATCTCGCTTTATCGGCAATGATGCTATTTAACAGCCGTAGCTGTAGCTTGTGCTGCCAGTTAACATTGGCTTAGCAACGTATGTTTAGCTAAGTCTGGGGTTGATACTATGCTGCTTACAGCAAACACTGTATGTTATGTAAAGTTAACATTATGTTATTTCCATAGTCTTGGTTATCGAGTTGCCAAGCAATGATTGATCTTCACAAACTCGGTAAGTGGCTGCTTGGCCCGGGACGTACTTGTCTTTTGCGGGGGCATCTTATACACTAACAACAACAGTGGCAACAACAACAACAATAGCGACAGCAAGTGTCAAGCAATGCGTGTCAGGCTGACGCGCATTCAATTAAACGCGCCGCGAGCAATCAAAGCAACAGGCAAAGACCACCAACTAGAAACGTTGCAGTTGTCCGTCACCGACTGTGAAATACTCTGTAACTACCTTAAATATTCAATGAACTTGAACTTAATTTCGATTTTGTGGAGTGTGGTCAATCCTGATCGTAAAGCTATGCATATTTGCACATATTCGTATGTGAGGCATTCTGTGCGCCAACACTTAATACCAATATGCTCACATTCGCGTAATGTACAGAGTATACAAACAAACAAAAAGGCAAAAGACAAACAAAACGCAAAAATTCTTAAAGCTTGCTAAGCTACGCAGCGGCAGCGGCATCCGCAGTCGCAGCTGCACCGGCGCTGTTACATGCTCAGCGCTTAGTGCAAGCGAGAAAGCAACACAACGGGAGAGAAATATTAAGCGCAGTCGACTTCTGCTGGTACTGCTGCGGCTCGTAAATGTTTCGTTGTTCCGTTTTGGCGCTCAGTTTGACATTTGCACGCGCTTACGCCGGTCGCGACAACCGAAAGCTCAGGCCTGACCGTGGGTTAGCTGTTGTTGTTTTCCATTGCTTACGTTATATTTGTGTTTTTAAAGCGGCGCTGATTTTATTTTGTGCGCTGATTTCATAGCTAATGCAAATATTTGCGCTTAACTGTTGGCTGTCAAATACTTATTTGGGTTTTTTGTTTATATATGTGCGCATAGTTAATAATATCACCTTATGTGTGTGTCAGTGTATGTCGCCCAAAAGTACAACAAAAAGTGCAAAGCTATAATACTACAGCAGCACAAATTTCATATTTTTCAGTATTTCATTTTGTTTTTGCATGTGGTCACTGCTGCCGTTAAATACACACAACAGCAAGCATGTGAGCACAGAGCGGGCAGAACGAGAGAGTAAGAGCGCGAGCCTATGCAAACAGATCGGTGAGGGCTGGCAGCGACGCAAGCATTGCAGTTGCTAAAATGTTTAGCAAAGCGCATTTCTTTCGTTTTTGACAGGATTATGCATGGTGACTCCTGCGCTAACGCTCTGTCGTTCACTCTCTCTCGCTCTCGCTCTCGATATCGTCAAGCAAAATATATATATGTGTGTGTGAATGTGTTGCGTAAGCTAGTGGAAATAGTGAACTGAGATCAGACGCCCCCACACATGTAAGCAAAACAAAACAAAATAAACAAGAGCACTAAAAAAGACCGTTTAGGGAATTTGCAAGTGTGAGCGAGGGCCGCACTGTTAAGATTCGTAAAGAAAGGCGCAAACATGGCAAAACAAATGAAATTTCTACGCTAATTCGCGTATTCACATTCTTTTGTATTTAGGTAAGACAATATCTCCCTTCCTCACACACACACACACCAATTGAAAGTTGTCAAATAAAAACATCGGAAATGGCATCTTGCCATACCCAAAGCTAATTATTTCGATATTTAGAGGTTAAAAGTATTATGTACAAAATGTATTTTTAGTTTGTTGCTGGACAATAAAAATCTGAAATTTATTAAAAACCTGAAATTAGCGTACAGCAAAAGCAAAAAGTAACAAAAACTATTAAAAACAAAACAAAAATCAACATTCAAAGTCAAAGTATGTTCAAGCTTAGCAAAAATTGCCAAAAAAAAAACACAAAAAATCACAACAAAGCTTTGCAGCAAAAGCCCAGAATACATACATACTTACATAAATACATACATACATAATACATTCATATAAACATATATACATAAATATGTATGTATGTAGTTATGGCCCATTAGCCCAAGTCAAGTGGTCGGCATATTGTGCCAAATGGATAGCACCTAAGAAACTGCGCTTTGATTGGAAAATGTAAATAAGTGCTTTAATTTTGCTGTAAACATGATTATATGATATTGGGTAAGCGTCATAAGCTTTCACTTATTGTTTATAAAGCACACCATGAATGACCCAAAATTTAAAAAATTAATTTAAAGAGAAAATGTTGGCTATATTAACAATAATAGTCCAAATTTTAAATCCTACCAAGACAATGGTTCGAAGCATGAGAATTTTAATGTGCGCTCTTGGATTCTTTATAGTGGTGGCAAGGTTATTCCACTCAAGAGTCCCGATCTGTGCATCATTGAACATGTTTGTGTCAACTTAAAGAAAATAGTGGGAAATCGGAAATCAGGAAAGCTGTTTTCCTAGAAGAATATCTAACAAAGTTGGTGCATTCAATGAAACAACGCCTCCAATAAATGATATTCAATATCAAAATTAGTAAATATTCAAATTAGCACAACTTGTTTTAAATTTTAAGTTTAGGTCAATCAAAGTATTTTGTCTAAATAGTTTCTTGACAGCGTGATAAATTTGTAATTTTGGTTTTCTGTTATTTATTTTATTACTAAATTTCACTTTTCATCGGGTCTTTCTATCATTTTATTAAAAAGATTCGTTTATTTGAATAAGACGCTTTTATTTTTGCAACGAAAGTAAAAAATTGTATTGTTTTCCAGTCTGTAAAGAGTTTCTTTGCAAAAACTGTATGTAGATTATGTCATGTTGACGTGTGTCGAGTGTCAATAACGCAGTGTTATTCGATTTCTCAAATCGGGACCGATCTGCTTTGCGAATTCTTTCGACATGCTGACGAAATTTGTCAAAACAATGAGCGATTAAAGGCCTAATAGCTTTTATTACCGCAATATGTGTTTTAACGGTAACTTAAGCTTAATAAAAAATTAAATTTGTGTTAACAATTAGAGTTTAGCATTGAGTAAGTCTGCTTAGTTATTCCGAATTATGGTATTTTTATTTTGAGACGCATAAAAGAAACTTCAGTGAACAAGAAATTTCGTAAGAGTTTTTTTTTAATCATTGAGTCAGTACTTATCTAATCGATGTTTCCGATGATAAGATTACTTTATATTGCGATAAGCCGTATATTCAACATTTGTCACTGGGGCAGGGCCTCATTTTATATTTGCAGTCGGGAAAAGAACGAGGTGTTGCGCAGGAAATGTCAATCTGTTTTTATTCAATTTCCTATGCGTAAGTACGATTCAATAAATTAATTAAACAGCTAAAGGGTTCTCCAAAGCCCCAATTTAAGTGCGTGTCTGTCTCGCATCCGTTGCTTAGCTGCAAGCTGTTTACTCAAGTAGAAAGTATTTAACAAGCATCTCATTCTCCCTCCCTTTCTCTATCGCTCTATCTTTCTTTTGAGCTGCCCGACTCTTTTAGTGCATTCGAATTTATGTTGGTTAGCTTTTAATATCCTGAACCCATTTAAAATGGGAATTATAATCTGAATTGTGGCTTTGTGTAAGAGACATGGCGAATTCCTTGATCACGACCACGAGATTTTTTGTTTTTCGATAACTGATCATTTATTATTGCCGATAAAAATCGATAATTTTACTTCGTTTTTAAGCTGAACTTGAATACCACAATAGAAAGAGGCTTTTGAAATGAATATGCAGATTTTATATATTTTGGACTTTGAATACAAACACTAGAGACTTGTGATTAGGCTAACACAGACATATGAATGTCATTATGTCATTGAATAAGAAAGTCCATCTGACAGAAAAATTTGTTTAATTAAGCCTATATGTTGTATAAGAGAATCGTAGATGGATGGACAGGGTTCAGGGTATCTCATAGTCGAGCAGGCTCGATTAGGACACTCGCAAACTAGCCCCTACTCAAACACTTAACATAACTTTTTAGTTTTTTTTACTATAGTTAATTATATATAGCCATTGATCAATTCTTCTTTTTTGAACATATCGAAATATTTCAATATCACTAAAAGTAATCAATATCGAACTGAGCAGCTGTAAGCTTTACTATATACTTGAGCGCAACTTTCTGTGCACAGAAGAAAAAGATAGAAACAGGGCAGGTGGAGTGAGGCACACACTATCCCTCCATCTCGCACTGCCTCTATCTGCCTCTTTTACGCACACCAGACAGCTGTACGATGACAAAATTCGTTTGAATTAAGTTCTATAAACAAATGAAATGACCATAAACAAATAGAAAAGCATAATTGCTCATGTCTGCTTGCTCTGTGTGTGGATCGGAGGCCTATTTGAAAATGGGCTCTCTGTGCGATGACCTCCAAAACTCAATTAACAGTATTTCGCGCTGATTGGAGCCGAACGATCACTAACTCAGTGAATATATGCATTGCACTATGATCAGTGCCGTTAGTTACGTATTCAATTAGAACAATATATGAACGTTAGTTGATGATGATGATGATGATCGATCATTATCGAGCTAAGTGAGTATCAATATTGAACTAAAACACAAATTCTTCAAATTGTGAGCAAGGTAAAAAAACGATGCTTCAATTGAAAACACTTAGGTTTTTGCTCGGATATTTTCGATTGTATTATAAAACTAACCTTAAATTTTTTCTGCACGTCTCTCTGCTTCTGATTATACACTTTATACTGACTATTTTTTCCCATCGTCACATATATTTATTAATACAGAATTATCCGTAGAAATTATCAATCAATAACTCAGAGTGTTTAGTTGCCTTCCATGTACTTTCGTATTTTGCGATAATGTGACGGTACTTTCCAGATTAAAACATCGTAGACAATTTATGGGCATGGTTAGCGCGTAAAGTCTATCAATCGGGCAGATAATTTGAGAATATTGAGTCTTTAAAATCAGCAATTACCAGCAACTGGAGGGAAGTATCCTTGGACTATTTAAAGTGCCTATACGATTCTATGCCGAACAGAATTTACAAAACTATTTCAAATAAAGGTGGCTTTACCCATTATTAAATTATTAATAATGATTATCAAAATTGAAAATTCGAAAAATTAAGTTTTAATTGAAAATTCGAAAAATTAAGTTAAGGTTTTCGTTTAATTTGTTATTTGTTAAATTGCTGAAATGTTAAAAAAAAAAAATAAAATTTCCTTGTTATTTTTTCCGAAATCTACACGATAAATTTGAAGTCGTTAACTTTTGTGTTATTGAAGTAAAGCTTGGAAAACGATCGATTTTATCGACAATAAGGAAATGGATGAGTTATCGGAATAAAAAAGATAAACTAGAGACAGACATGGCTAGATAGACTCAACTCGTCATCCTGATCAAGAATATGTATATGGAGTGTGCCAGAAACATTTAAACGAAACCTCTCCCATTTCTCCCATTTTCAATGGGTTCAGGGCATAAAAGTAAACACCTTCAACGATAAACAAGTAAGAAAGCTCTAGTCGGTGTGCCCGACTAGGAGATACCCTCATCCCAGTCCTATCTGCGTTTTTTAATATTTTCCGTACGTTGTATCAAATATCAAAAAAAAAAACACTCATTTCGACACCAAGATTCGAAACCAAATTGTTTACGCAACGTGCATCAACTTTACCAACACCGCCACCTCATAATTAAACAACAATAAAAAAATGTCTCCTTCTGGCGGTGCTCGAACCCAGAGATTATTGCTTACGAGCGTCGCCTCTCCCTGCACTGCTTACGCAAGGAGTTGCAAACTTGAAGCTAAGTAGCAGCTGATAATTCAAGCAGTGAGAAGAAGGAAAAATACGTGCGCTTGGCGCTGCTTGAGATGTGCCTTTGCAAATTGGCCAAACGTTTTCTTTAATAACTTGTGGTTTACTTAGTGGATTTTAAGGAAATTTGAAATTAGAGATGTAAACGCCTTCACAGAATGGCCCTATTTCTAACTGAACTTAAATTTAAAGAATTTTGGGAAATTTGGAGCAGGTATCCAAAATCCAACAAAAATCAAAATTGCATAAAATATACATAAAACGAAATAAGAAACTTGGAGGCTCTAGCTCTTAAGACGTCCAAGATATAAATTATTAACTGCATTTCACTCATATTTTTATTCGATAATAATTAAATACAAATAGTTATCGAATATTTTAAACAAACTCGATATGCACGTGCTCTACAGACGGACAGACAGACAGAAGGACAGGCATCAATCGACTCGGCATGTCATCCTGATCAAGAATATATATACTTTATGGGGTCTGCCTCCTTCTGCCTGTTACATAATTTTGCCCAAAACCATTATACCCTGATTTCCCATTTCCAATGGAATCAGGGTAAAAAAAATATGTTTATTTGTTTCCGTTCTTATCAGCACGAACAGTCAAGAGTGCGATTAAACACATGAGATATATATATATATATATATAGAGAGAGAGAGAGAGAGAACACGAGTGAGAGAGGTATTATTAGAGTATAGTATTGCAGCGTGAAACGAAATAGAATAGCTGGAAACAGAAAGAGCGAGAGAGAGAGAGAGAGAGAACGCCACGACGCAGAACCAAATTGAAGGCAAACGGAACACATTTATTCACTTCGACTATGCACAGCTCGCTGTGAGGAAGGAAAGTCCAAATTTTCGAGAGCCAAGCCAAAATGCGAAACATCAGAAATCTTAAAGATCCCACAGGTGTGGTGCTGTTCTGGCTACTGTGGTTGCTCTGCTGCACCACAACGGGCATAGCGACGGCATTGCCAAAGGTCGGCTGCACCGAGCACGACACCACAATCACCTGCGACTGCAACAACGATGAGCAGGTGAGTCAGCACTGTGTGTGTGTGTCTACACTCAGCGAAAATACGTGTTCAAAACTTCAAAGTCATATAGCGATTATATGATTATTATAGATATATATCTCCAGCTGACTGGTAGCAAAAGTACAACTAATTTTCTTGAAGACGCACTCAATATATTGTACGTTGCTATGCGTAGTATTAGTCATCTGAACTCGAGTCGTTACAATTTGTGATCTGCAATCTGAGAAAACTTTTACAGATATGGAAGACCTACAAGACATATAAGCTTTTTGATGTCAGCTTATGAAACTTAAAGGAAAACTGCAAAGAATTAAAAATTAAATATTTTAAGTATTTCTAATAAGAACTAGGAACCGGCTTAACCAACTACATAATGCTTGTTCACGGCTCACAAACAGTGAAAATGTTTAAAAAATTAATTCATTAATGCAGGCGAATCCTTGCCATGCCCCAATGGGCGGACCATAGTGATCCCGCAAGAACTCAGAAAGATATATTGGTCAATCTTAAGAGGGTAACTTAACACAGTAACTTAAATCTAGCTCCATAATATGGTAGATATAGCACTTTCCGAGTTTATATATTTCAAAATTTAAGGCAGTCAACAAGACGAACATTGCACAAAGCCAATATACTCTGTCCGCTTCGTGAGCGTGTATAAAAATAAGATAGCATTTGTGTGGAGAGTGCGCATAACATTTCTGAATTTGTTCAATTGTTTTAGAAACAGTTCATTATATGGATATATAGTTATTCAACAAATACTGTAATGGTTTGATTTTCTTTTAGTGTTAATAGACGTTTGATACGCAGTTTAAATAGTTATGAAATGTATCCATATTTTCCTTCGTTCGTTTCGCTGTGCAAGAATGATTTATACTCTATTAACTTGAAATTTTGCATTCGCATTGAAGTGTTTTTCCCACGTCATTTCTCTGAGTGTAGCTTAGCAATTGCATAAACATATTCTGATACGCTCAACTTCTCTTTAGCCGATGGTGCTGCCACAGCTGCATGGCGCCGTTTTTCAGGTGGAAATACGCAACTGTCGCGATTTGACTGTGGAGCCAAACGCTTTGGATGACACCGAAGGTCTGCGCAAGATTAGTTTCAAGCAGCTGCAGCGTCTGGTGCTGCAGCAGAATGCATTAAGCGTGCCCCGCGATGCCAGCAACAAGGCGCTGATTGTCGAGTTCGAGGACGTCAACTTTCAGTTGATCGACTCACTTGCGATCAGCGGCAACATCGAAGAGATCTCGTTCACACGTGGACGCATCGAGCAAATGCATCCATTCGGCTTCACTACCATCAAGGATACAGCCATCTTGCTAAAACTGGACGGCGTCACCGTGCAGCGCATCGAGAGTCAGGTGAGCCACAAAACAAACTTCTCGCACATTTGTTAGATTAAGGCACATATGAGTCAGAAGATACTCAAATTGGTGACCTATATACATATAACTGTTAACTTGGAGATAGGATTCGTAATCCAAATGGGGATGTGACTGGGGAACATACAAAGGGGGCAGAGAAGACTCTTTTGGGCGTAACAGATCTCGACTCGACCCAATGCCAAGAGAAGATTGTACCCGTTTCAGTTGGTATATCGTTATCATATATATTTCTTGCAAATTTCCAGGCCTTCAAAAAATTTGCCGTGGAGAAGCTAACAATAACCAATTGCAATTTTATTGGGGACTTGCCGACGCGCGCCTTCTACGAGCTGGAGGTGAGCAACGAGTTGGCGATGCGCAACAATCAGTTCCAGGAGGTACACTCGCACGCCTTCTCCTTCAAGCGTAAGTCAACCGATTAGCTATATCTATATTTAATTTACAGCATTTTTCATATATGTTTTTTGTGTGAATTGCAGTCATCTCCAAGCTGAGCCTGAGCGAGAATCGTTTTGCGGCCATCGATGGCGAGTGGCTGGAGGCATACATAAAGGACGCGGTTACGGTGCGCGGCAATCAGTTTGGCGCCACCAGCGAGATAGCCTTTCGCAGCCTGGGCGTTCATCGCGACTATCAGCTGAGCGAGCGGCTGGAGCTGCGCTTCCATAACAACACGGTACAGAGTTTGCCGTCGACTGGCAAGGCAACTGGTGCCGCGGCCCAGCCACTGCGCTTCGATGAGCGTTTCGCTCTGAGCATACGGCAGCTGAGATACGAGAATACCTGGAGCTGTGATCTGGTGGATATGAACGCTCAGCCGCCGCAGCCGCGTGCTGAATTCTTTCGCCTGCACAGCGAGCAGTTAACGTTCCGCGCTTTCGCTGCCCAGCCACAGATGGCGCCAGCACCATTTGTGCCACTGCGGCAGCTAATCAGCGAGCAGTGCCAAAAGACTAGCTATACGGCGTACATTGTGGCGGGCAGCGTACTGCTGGTATTGCTGTTGTTGCTGCTGCTACTGATGGGGTGGTGCGTGGCGCAGCGGCGTCGAAGACGCAAGCTGGATGTGGTGCAGCCAGAGCCGCGCACCTACAAAGAGACGCAAATTGTATACCAAATCGAGAACGCTGGCCTGCTCAAGACTGATTTGTAAAGTTACAAGCCATACACACACATTCACACATAATTCAACACACACAGCTGAAAGACGCTAGCTTAAGCGGAGCGGCAACACCACAACCACCACCACCACCACCAAGAACCACCAAGAGTGACCTTTTGTTGTACCAAATTATTAGCGTACGTTTAGTTTGTAACGTTTAACATAATCTAAATAATCCTATCTATAATGTTATATCTATGTTAATCCCTGAATCATACAAGCTGTATATAGAAAATGCGATTCACTTTAAAATATAAAGAAAGAAGTCAATCTCATTGTAATGTGAACCCAATCTACAGTCTAAGCAGCCGTACTGATAAATTGTTAACTAACCTAAACATGATGTTAAGATTCGTATGAAACTAGATTGTAAAATGGGGTTATGTTAATTATATATGTTATATATTCAATTGATATGCTGAAAAAGACACAGTCGCAGAGCATATTTGAAGAGAAATTTTCGAATCAGAAATATTTAGAAAGATGCTCTTCAGACACCTATTATTATATGATTTATATAATTTTGGAAGACAGTGAAAGACGATAATATATTTCTGGAAAAGGAAGCATTCATTGCATTCCAAAAGCAATTCGTTTTAAAAATATATTTATTTTTTAAGAATCAATTGATATACAGACATAGACTTAACGACTTACCCAATGGGCAGATATGACTCCAATGCCTGATGCACCGTCAGCTGGGGTTCGGAGAGCGCAAAGCCTTTCGAGAGGAGCGCATGATGAGTGCTGATTGTCTCCTCAACGGCGCTCATGTCGTCCAAGTCCTTGTCATCTGCATCAATATTATATACAAAATTGAATGAGTATGTATTATATAATGAAATATTAAGTAATATCATATCTTCTCGATAAGCAACTATAATCAAAGAGGAGAAAGTCCACCTAAAAGGCGTTCTAAAAAATATTGTAGAACTCTTTCATTCAATTATTTGACAGCTTATAGTGCTACGATATGGAAAAGCCAACGCCAAAAGGCAAGTTATAGCAAGTTATAAGCTGAGGTATTGACAGTTATGATATATATATATATATATATTGATTGACTTTGTGACCTTTCTTACCCGGCAGATTGAGATCCTTTTTCATTAAATTTGCGCTGCACATGCCGCCCAGATAGGACAGCTCCTGCTCCAATCGTATGAGACATGAATTACTAGCATTGATCTGAGCGAGAGAGAGCAATAGTTTGAATAATTAAGAAAGAGATGGATGATGTGTTGCTTAGCTCACCGCTGTGGGATTATCGTAGCCAACCACCAGGCACTTGAAGCCATAGCGATTATTGTGCGGATCCTGGGCGTAGAGTGAAGCCGTTTCTAAAGAAAATTCAACGCAATTGCCGGGCAAAATGAGTACGTTCTGCAGCCAGTTGGAGGCGCTACAAGCAGAGGGCATACATAAGAAGGGTTTATGGCTATTACATCGATCGACTTACGTATTGAACTTCTTGACGACAATCCAATCCTGATCCGCTGCTGGTTCGGGCAGTGTGCTGGTCGTGCGACAACAGCTGGTCATCTGTAAGTGGGCATTGTGTGTGCGTCGCGTGCTCACGTTATTGTCGAGCAGGTCATAGTATTCCTCGCCAGCGGTTGCTGCTGCGGCTGTTGTCGGCGTTGTGGTGGATTGGCAGGGCTGTGTGGTAGTCGTCGCCGCCGCCGTCGGACGCATGGGAATCGAGAGCAGCAAATAGTCCTCTAGCTGCGCAGTGCCGCACTGTGAATCAAATTCAATGGTTAGCCATTGGACGCAGGGCGGAAACTCGACCCGGTAGCAACTGATGCTGGCGCTGCGATACGGATGCTCGCTCTCCACAATGCAATAATGATTGCTGGTGGTGCTGCTGGCGGGTGTTGGTTCCGGTCTCAGTTGTTCCGAGCGCTGATCTTTGGACACGTGCAGCTGATTGAGCGCTGCAATGTGCGGCAATATCTCCTTGATCAGCCCAAGGATTTGCACCGAACTCTTTGGATCGCTGCAGGCCAAATTGGAGATGTGCGCATAGACCAGTGGCAGCAGCGTATGGAACATATTTGAGGCGGCCAAATTGAAGACCTCCAGCAACTGCATGGCGGCAACACCGCCGCCCACAATTTGCGCTTCCTCCGAGTCCGAGTGCAGCAGTTGCTGCGGCACCTGCGTTGGCAGCTGTTGCTGTTGGAGCTGTTGTGGCGGCAGCTGCTGCTGCTGCTGCTGCAGTTGCTGTTGCTGCTGTAATTGTTGTTGCTGTGCGGGCAACGGCTCCTCGGCCGCCAGCTCGTATTCTGCGCGCTCATTTCCATTCAGTTTGGCGGCCAATTGCACATTGGAGAAATTCATTTCGGCCGTCTCCTCGACGCCAATTTCAGTGGCTCCAATTTCGATTTCCATTTCGAAGGGATTTGTTGAGCGCTTATCAAATTTGAGCGTCTCCATGATGCCCTTGGAGAAGGACTCGATACGCTTGCCCAGATCCCTGGCCGTTGTTGACAGCTGCGGATCAACAGGCAGCGCTGCTGTTCGCGAATTATTTGCCCAATTGATGTCCATGTGCTCCTCAATGGGCGTTATATTGTGCTCCGAATCAATGGTCTGCGTGTGGTTCGACGACGAATTGTCGGTGGGCGAACAGGATGCGGCCATAGCATTGCGCGCCAGTATGAGCAGCTCTGTGCACTTTTTAGTTATGTCAGCGGCGATTTGTAGGGCTGTATCCCGCGTGGATACCTCGCTGCTGGCCAAGGCACCGGCATGTGCACCATCTGACGAGCAGCCCGTCAGCTCCGGCTGCTGCAGGTGCTGGTGCTGGTGCTGTTGGTGCTGCTTCACGGGCGTGCTGTAGTAGAGTATGCTGGGCAGTTGGCCGCGTGCGGGCGTCGTGCCATTGAAGCTCAGATCGCACGCATAGAAATGAAAGTTGGCGCCGCAGGGACCCCGCACCGTGGGCACGCCCGCATCGCCGGAGCAGGTACGCGCGCCCTGGGAACAAAGGCGTAGAGCGTACCGTGCATGCTCCTTGATATGGACCGGGTGCTCAAACTTAATCTCGGCTAAATCATTGTGCACTGCCTCCTGATCGTAGCTGCCCGATATGGACTCCAGTGTCTCCCACTTGTGCTGTGGCTGCAGATCCACTGTATTATCATAAAGTAGTTCCAGCTGATAGTCATAGCTGCCTGAACCGGAATAGACCATGGCGCCAGCTATGGCTATGCCCGGTCGATCCACCGAGAAGGCAATTGCATCCGGCCCAAAGTTGCCCGTGTTCCAGGTGCGACTCAAATCGCAGCGTGCGAATCGGGAGCTGGTCGAGTGCAGCGTGCGAGGAGGCAAAAATAGTTTATCGTACTCGCCCAAAGCTGTCTGATAGACAATCTCGGCCAGAACGCGGGCCAACAGATGGCAACAGTTATCAATGAGGCCCTGATTGATGCACTCCTTTAGCGCATAGCTGCCGCCCAGGCAGCGGCTGTAGATGGACTCGATTCGCGCCCTTATCGGATTGGCTATTATGTCCAGCAGACGCACCAGCACGTCCTTGAACGTCCACGAGTTGCTCAGAAAGTCGCTCTTCTCCTGCTGCGTGCGATAGATCATCTGCTCCACAAGTATAGGGTACTGATGCGCCTCCGTTGAGGATAGCATCGGCAGACCCGAATTATCGCTTGGGCTAATAATCGACTGACGCTCATTGCCGGCCGCATTGAGCAGCGAGAATGTGGCACGTAGCTTCACCGTGGGCGAGCAGAGCCCGGCTAGAATTGCGCTCAGCAGGCGGGAGTGCAGTGCCCCACGATCCATTTGGGCCAATAAATCGCACAGACAGTTCCACTTGAGCGATGAAGTCGGATAGAACGCATCAAAGCAGGCCACAAAGCTCAAATGGCATTCGTCCAGAATTTCCAAGACCAAGGCATAGCCTGAAGACGGGAAATTAGTTAGAGATATAAATATTTACTTGATATATGGATATATGTATGTGCTCCGATTGCACTCACCCTCATCGGTGGCAATATCCTTGAAGATGTCATCGCAAAAGATGCCAATGAGCAGAGCGCGAACGTTGCCAATGCATTCGGCTAGCTGAATGTTCTCCAGGTTTGGTTTGCGGGTCATCGAAGTGCCGGACTGAGAGCTGGACAACTGGGCGCTGCCCGCATTGCTAAGCGAGCGATTCGACGACTTGTCTGTAAGAGCACAAGAGTTTAATGCTGAAGCACCTGCACTGTCTAGTTAATAGATTATACCTTTGCTGTTTGGCTTTTGTTGCAGTTTGGAGAGAGCGGCGACAACGGCTCCGCCTGCAGCAGAGGTGCTAGCGGCCGAAGCAGCAGCAGCTGCTGCGGTGGCTGCTGCTGCCGCTGTTGCTGCTGTTGCTGTTGCTGCTGTTGTTGCGCGCTGCGGATAAATCTCGTTGGTGTACTTGCGCAGCAGCCGCAGGCAGGATTTATTAACATAGCCCAGATACTGCAGCGTTTGCTGCAACTGCAACGGTCTTGCACGATCCCGTTGCTCGCGTAGCTGGGTCTTGAAGCAGTCCCACGACCAGCTGAGCAGCACCACCAAGCTCTCGAAGCACTCGCGACTCACGCTATTGGCGAAAGCCCGCGAGATACGTTGCACGGGATCCGCATCGTGTGGCAGCGATGGCTGCTTACAATCTTGCGTGACCAGACGATAAAGTATTGCGGGTATTTGACCGGAGTTGACATCGGTACCATTGTTGGCCTTCTTGCTGGACTTGAAGGAGAAGACCACCTGATCTTCGGTGGTCACAGATGCCTGACCACATGAGCCACAGTCCGAGGAGGGGCCCGCAATGCGCGCCCACACCAAATACCACCGTCCCGCTGCTGCGCTTACCGGCTTCGGCAGCACAATGTGGTGCTTGCTGCGTGCGGCGCACTCGTATGGCACCTCCTTGGTCTCGCTGATGAGGACGCCCTCCTTCTCATAGCCACCGCCATCGGTGCCCAGATCGTACAGCTTCAGCTTACAGCTGTATTCGCCACGTCCGCCAAACATGCCGAAGCCGCAAATCATAATGTCCGTATCCGCTGAGAAGCGCACCGCCTCCACACTGTGGCCCGAATAGCCCCAGCCCCCACCAAAGTTATCGAAGCGATTCACAACCTGATACTCGCCGCTCTGCGCCTCCACCGCCTGCTGCGTCTGCTGTGGCAGCGCCTGCTCAAAACAGCCGGGTATATTATCTTGTGCGGATGTGAGTATATCCAAACAGGCCAGAAGATTCAGCGATGCCTGCGAACGTGACACACGCGCCTCCGCCTTGCACGGCAGCGACAACTCCGGCGACAGCAACGCCCGATAATTGGCCGCATTCTGCAAGTATTCAAATGAAAGATCAGTCATCTTTAATAACGTGTCTCAATTTAAACCATGACACCTACCACATCAGACTCGGATATTTCGCTGGCGACAACATTGTGACAGCGCAGCTTGCGGCCAACGCCGTCAAAGACCCAGAGCACATTGTAACTGGGATCCATGGCAAAGGATAATTGCGTGGGCAGCGTCTGCTGTTCTGTGGGAGACGCAGCAGCTGGGCAGGCGCCAGCAGCGGCGGCGGCTGCTGCCTCTGGACGGGGTCGAATGCGTCGCTGAAGTCGTGGGCTGGCTGTCAACGAGGTTGGCTGAGCCACCTCCATGTGCTGATCCTCGAATATATGATTGCGTGCCTCGTGCATGCTGCGCGACATCTGCTCATTGATGGGCACGCCAGCTGTGCTGCTGCTGACCAGCGGCAGCTCAGCCATCAAAGGCGTCGCCACGTCCACGTTCCGGTTGATTTCCGGCTGCCCGTGTTGCTGCTGCGTCTGCAGCAGCTGGGAAAAGTTCGTTTGGCCGTGATAGTGTGGCGTGCAGCTGCCGTCGCTGCGGTTGATGGAGAGCGTATGAAAGGACAGCGGTATGCTGGGAATGAGTACTAGAAAAGCAAGAGAAACAGGAGCGGAGTTCAGATTATTCCTCATATAAAAATGACATTTACTTAACGTTAAAAATAAATATTCTAATTTAAAATTTTTTAATAAAATTTCTAATTTCTCGCGCTACTTTTGAATGGAAGCAAATATACTAACGTATTGTCTTCTTGTTGGCCACCACGTGCATCTTGGGTAGCATTTGAGCTGTGATTAGTGATTCGTCAATCTTGATGAAGGTCTGGTCGCCATTGGCGCCGATCCAGGTAACCTTTTTGCCATAGCTGGGGCCCAGGCCACTGCAAGATTTAATACATTTAGAACTGAATCAATATGAACAGTCGAGCTATATTTACAAGACGGCACCAGGCGCACAGTTCCACAGAAACTTCTGACGCTGTGCGATGAGAGCAGCTGTGTTGGGCGGTATAAGGATTGTCTCCTTGGAGCCACCGGGCAAGACGCAGGCGGCCTCCTGTGTGGCCATTTCGTCCTCCTGCTGCTGTTGCTGCTGCATCTGCAACTGTTGCTGCTGGGCAATGACACTGTTTGGCACCGTCTTCTGTCCATAGTCGCCGGGCAGCCGGCCTAGCTGCCCCTTCTGATAGTTCCCGAATGTGTAGACAACACCTTTGTGTGTGAGCAGCACAGTGTGATTGCTGCCAGCAGCCACCTGACTGATGGCGCCCTGCACCTGCACACGAATTGCTCCCGTTACTGCCTGCAGATCCCCACTGCCTAGCTGGCCATACTGATTGCTGCCAAAGGTGAACACCTCGCCGGCCAGGGTGAGCACCACGGTGTGGTGTAGGCCGCAAGCCACTTGTACCACTGGCGATCCGCTGGGCAGCTGCAACACTTGCGGCGCCAGCGGGGCTACACGCGGTGGGTCCTTGTCAAGGTCGGTGGGTGTGCCGCCACCGCCGGCACAGCCAGCGGCGCCAGTCTCCAGCTCCGAGGGCTTCTTTTCCTTGCGCCGCATGATGAGCGTCTTGGAGCGCTGCTGGCGCTGTAGCTCGCCTGGCAATGGCTTCAGGTCCGCCTTGGCATCTGCGGCCACTGCAAGTGGTTGATGAATAAAAATGTTAAAACTAATCAATATATAATTATGTACGACTCTCCCTCACCTATCTCGCTTTCCTGCAGCGCAACGCAGGCGGCACACAGGCCGCACTTGGCACAGCCTGCATCGCCATGGCCGCAGGGGCAAATGCTGCCGGCCAAACGTTGCTCGAGCGGCACATTGAGCGCCGACACACAGCTGACATTGTAGCCTGTGCACTCGCGGCACATGACACACACGCGACACTGGCCCTGCACCAAATTGTGATCGTCGTAGTCGCAGAGCGTCGAGAAGTCGAGCTTGTGGCGCAACTTGTCGCCGTGCAGGCCGAGCAGCGCGTAAGCAGCCGAAGAGCTGGGCACATCCCGAACGGGCATCATTTTATTAAAGACACGTCCGCACTGACCCTTGTTGTTCAGGCCAAAGGTGAAGACCTGCCCCTTGGCGCTTAGCGCGACGCAGTGCGCCTTGCCTAGGGCCACTTTGGTCACATGCTGGTCGAGCAGCTCACTGACAAAGCCCATCGAATCGCAATGCGCCGTATCTTTGCCGTACATAATCAGCTTGCCTGTTTTGGTCACAAAGGCGGAGGTGCCATTGTTGCAAGCAGCATGCACCACCACATGTCCGTCGATCTTGCTCATCTTTTTGGGCTTAACAGCCTTTGGTTGGCGTCTATTCTTGGAGCTGTCGCCATCCTCGCCCCGCCGTGCAGTGCCAGCAAAATAGACGGTCCCATCATCGTTGACGAGCAGCGCATGTATCCCATCGTGTCCAACGGCCACATGGACAATGTGCGCCGCCTTCGAGACAATCAGTTCGGTTAGCTTCAGTGTCGGTGTGCGACCCACACACTTCAGACCAAGCGCTGCCGACTTGCCATAGTAGTAGACACGTCCATTGCTGGCGCGAACGATGCCAAACTCCTTGCCGCAGGCCATGCCTAGCACATCGGCATCGCGACACGGCGCCGGCAACTTCGGCTCAAAACTGTTGTGCGCCGACTGTATGCGCTGGATCTGCTGCTGATTGAGCAACTCATCCTCAAATGCCGCATAGCCCAGCGTTCGAAACTTCTTGCGCGCCAATTGCAACGGCAGTTCGAAAGGCGGCGGCTCGCTGCTGTAGCTATTGTGATACAGATTCAGTTTCTTAACCACCAGTGTGTCCTATAATTGAGCAGAAACATGATTAATATTGAATATCCAAGAGCTTAGTTTAAAGTGTCTTGTCTTTTTCTGCTGTCAACTGTTGCTTTTTGGTTCAAGTGCTTGATTCTTAAGGGCAAATAATGATTTCTCTTATGATTGATAGACTGAACAGAAATCTAGAGTATTCAGTTCATGGAAACTCTGCTGCTTGAGTAGCCACAGCACAAGCTGTCGTCAAGTTTATTCTATTCACTTATTCCTGGACTGCCCAAGAGCAACATTTGAAGCGCCTCATCTACATCTCATCTACTAATGTTAAGTTTCAATCTTGAAGTCGACGTTTTATGTAATCCTAAATCAACTACTTTTTGTAGAATAAGATACATTTGAAGTTTCACAGCTTAAAATATATTTCTGTTATACAAAATGAATGGATAGCAATTCATATTCAATTGGAAAACATAAGCAACCAACGTTGACTTCAGTCTAACTCTGGCTCTGACCTCTGTTTAATTTTTGTGAATTTTACAATACAGATATTGACTTTCACTCACATCGCGATTGCTGCAAATGGCATGCAATGAATCGTCGTCCGTGAAGAGCACATAGTTGAGGCCTTCGCGCATTGAGAGCATGTTGAGTGGATTCATTGACTTGACGGCCAGCGTGTCCATGCCCACCAGCTGCAGCTGATCCGCGCTTCGTTTGCAATTGCGTCGGAAATACAATTGACCACCGCTGTAGCCCAGCCAGGCGCTGCGCTCGCGACAGAACTCGTCGTTTTGTGCATAGATGTGCCCCTTGTAGGAGCCGCCAAAGCCGGTGCCGATCTTCAGCAATGCACCTCCGTATAGCACATAAACGAAGACGCCATCGCAGGCCATGGCCGGTGCCATATGCTGTTGTGGAACCGTCAGCAAAGGCAGCTTCAAAGCGAACTGCAAAAAAGTTGGACAAAATATTTTAGAACGAGGCAATATTTAATATTTCACTTATCCAAATATTAGATATATAAGGTTTATTTAATTGATTAGATCTGATGTCTCTGATATTCATTTAGTCACATCAACTGTGACCAGCTAGTTTCAGCAATGCCCTTACTTACCTCATCGATTAGTGAATTGTGCGGCACTCCATGTGTATGGAAGTCTGGACGCGTTGGCTTGTTAAGCGCCGCACTCACTACCGTATGCTGCAGAGCGGCCAGCACGGCGGGCAATTGGACAATCTGGGCGGAGAGCTGCCGTGGGGACATGAGCATGGCGGCGATGGCCTTTAGCATTTTGCCCGTGTCGCCACGGGCAATGCAGAGGCCAAGTAAAGCGGCGCATGCCATGGCTGACCAGTTTGCCTCGGCGCCTGTGCTGGAGGTGAGCGCCGCTGGCATGGTGGCTAGATCCAAGAGCAGATCGTACAGCGGATTGATCAGGTCCTCGGGTTCAAGCTTAAACGATTCCGGCTGCTGACCCTGTATAACATCGAGCAGCGCTTTCAGTGCTTTGGTGCACAGCAGCGGCTGGATGTGGCGTGCATCCGCAATTAACTCGAACAAACTTCGCAGTCCGGCGCCTACAATAAGCGGAACAGTGGCATAGACCGGCTCGCGCTCTTCTGGCTCATCAGTGTCCGAGTCGGCATCGCTATTGGCGCTATTTGTCGTGCGCTTGTCCGCCGCTCCACCAGCAGCAGCAGCGGCGGCCGCTGCTGCAACGCCTGCAGCACCTACTGCACCGACGCCGCCACCAACTCCCATCGCAATCGGAGCATGACAGGAGCAATCGACCAGATTACTGACCATGCAGCTGCCTGCACAGACCAAACAGCACGATGAGCCCATGTTACCGCTCCATTTCTTGAGCGCCGATGCTGCAGCCATGGCGCCATGTCCGCTGCTCTCGTGGAAAAGAGCAAAGCGTGTCTCTGCCTCCAGCACTGTGGAGCGTATGGCTGAGAAGACAGCAAATTTTGACGCATTTGGGTCGAGTTCAATGTGTGCCACCGGAAACGCTGGCATGAAAAGCAGCTGGTCCTTGACCAACGGCGGATCCAATGGGTTTACAATGCCTGCTCCAGGGCCGCCTGCCGCATTACCCTCCAACACAGCAGCTGCGGCGGCGGCTGCCATCGCTGCTGCCGATTTCTCCTTGCGGCTCTTGCGCTTCGTGAGAGCCTTTCGCTCATTTTGCAACTTTCTGTGTACGAGAGAAAGAGTAGACGGAGAGTATAAGCAAGGGTATTCATAGTTGGACGTCGATCAAGTTGCTTTGCATATACATACATACATTGCAAATCAGCTTATCGATTTAACAACAAACAAATTAATGCAGGTCGCAAACAGCTGTTATCGATCAGCTGTTCTGGCCAGTGCTGCCCACTTGTCGTACAAAAGTGCAGGCGCCAAATTTCAACCCCGTCAAATCAGACCCAGCAGCACAGCAGCCGAGCTAGGGGTTGAAGACCTACATACACATACATACATTGGGCCAACGGCAAATCGATCGATTTTTTCAACCCCAAATGCAATGTCGCCGACACATCCGCAGCCACCACCCCGCCGCATTGCCCATTGTCCTTATTTACACTTACCTGCGTGTATTGCTTGTGTACAATTCATAGAAATGATCGCCATATTTCATTGGATTCAGTAATCCAACCATTGCGTTTTAGCAATTTCAAATGCGTTGCCTCTTGCGTTGCTGTTGCCACCAAATCGATTTTATGTATGCGCTTTAGATATATATATATACATATATCCTCTGTATGTACATGTGTGTGCCGTTATAGCTTATACCGTTACACACCGACCACCGATTTTTTTATCCGAGACGCGCACTTGCCACCGAACAACTATACATTAGTAGCTAATCGCTTTGTCAGCCTGAATTTTGGCTAAACTTTATTGCACAAACATTTACAAAATACCTAAGAAATTAACTAGTCTATTGGCGAACTTAATGCATATTTCTTGTTGTATGATTGCACCACTGGCTATGTGAGCCATTAAGTTATCGATAACAGGCAACAGGACCTTTTTTGCGGTTGAAATACTGTTATCATCGATACCATCGATACAAACTGTAATATATTTCAGAATTATTTATTTAATGTATTTTTGGTGCATTTCAGTTTAATTTAACTATTAAAGTATATATTTTCTACAAAATTCATTTTATAGAGGCGCTTTATTTTAAAATTAGCTATAACGATACTCATCGATTGTTTGTGCACGAAAATGTGCTTTTTGCAGCCCTGTATCACAACAGCTGTCAAAGAGCCTACAACAACAACAGCCGAACTGACAGCAGCGCCGCAGCAGCAACAATCGAGGAAAAACATTTTACGTAATTTATTTTTGTTATTTTCTATTGCAATTTGGATGCATTTAACGTATGTGTTTCTACCGCCTAGCACAGCATGGGCAACGCTCTCAATCACTATTTGAAGCCAGATGTAATGCCCGGCCCAGATGTGGTGCCCAGCTTTGATCCCATGTTGGGCTTTGGGTCGCGCAAGGAACGCGTCATGATAGCTACCGAAGAGGAAATGGTATCGGCCAAGCTGACACCAAAGGAACGCGATTATTGTGCCCACAAGCTGCTCGCCTATCGTGGCTGTCGCGCTGACAAATTCCCCTTCGTCTATCAGTGTGCGCACGAGAAGCACGACTATCTCACCTGCGAATACGAGGACTATGTGCTGCGCATGAAGGAGTTTGAACGTGAGCGCCGGCTGCTTGAGCGCCAAAAGCGTCTTGCCAAGCAGGGCTAAACTTAAGCGTTCGGTTCAGTTCAAAGCGACAAGCAGAGCAGGTGCTGCCCAGCAGACCGGAGCAGCCGAAAATCAACATTCACACGTTTACCAACTCCACACACTGCCCGTCGCGAGCGAAGGAAATTTCAATAAATACTATGCCTAGTAATAATATGGATCTGTTTTTTTTTTTTAGTAAATTAAATGAGAAAGAAAACTTCAAATCAAACAAAATTGGGATTTTAAGTGCGAACTAAAAGAGAATTAAACTTTCATTTCAAACGGCTTCAATTACAAACTGGAATCACGCAAATTGTTATCATAAATGCAATGCATTACCGTTAATTTAAAAACTCTCAGCTTAACGTTAACTGCTAAGTGCGAATATATATAATATGTGATTCAAGTTGACAGCCCATGAAATAACAGTTTTGTTAGAGATGAGCTCGTGTTGCACATTGTCAGCACGACACAAAAGAACTTGAAATGGGAGGCACCAAATTGAAATATACTCGAATCGACTGGAAAATCTAAATTGCTGAAAGCTTAACTTTTAAAATGATTGGAAGCAGGATAACATTTAATTTAGGGAAAATTCAATTTATGCGTAAGTCCAATTCCTGAACTTGTTTATTTTTTTCCGATTGGAATAATATATGTATGTAAATACCTATTCCAGTTAAAAATGGAAACACAATATTTGTTATTCTTCTACATCAACGCTTTATTTGTTAAAGATCGTTCAGGACTAGCCCAATTACTAAACTTATATTACAATTGCTTTTGTATAATAAATGCACACACCTTCCTACACACACACGCGCTTACACACAAAACCTAATTAATGCTAGTAACTATGTTGTTGACACTGATAAGGAGTTTGTGACTAATATTTAACAATTTGCATCTTATACTTGGTAAATAATTAAATGCAAACAACTCTTTGGTAAACGATACACTGGATTAGTGGTTGTTCTCATCAAATGCCTAATTTGCGCCACAATTGATGCATTCGACCGTGTGTCTCGAATATACTGCGCAGCATGAATACCTGGATGAGTCCAACGCCGATCATGGCCGTGATCTGCAGCAGGGACCAGTTGTTTACCTTTTGGAAGTTGGCTTCGGCCAGGTTACGATCGCGCGCCTCGTGGGAACGCAGCACATCCTGCAGCTGACGTGCCTTAGTCAGCTGCATGCGTATACGGCCAATGAAGTCCATGATGTCCTGCACCTTCATCTCGTAATATTCGTCGGGCGTTAAGCCCGTTAGTTCGTTGACGTCCTTCCATTGGTCGTCGCCATGATTTTGATCGCCTTCGCGTTCCACTATCAATTCAAAGAAGACAGTTTTGCGATTGAACATGCTGAAGCTATTATCGAAGCAGAATCGATAGTCGCCCTCCTTTTGCACCTCATGCTGGTGCATATTCTCCGGCTTCTTGTAATCGCTCACAATGACCAGACCGATGGGATCGAGGAGCGCAAAGCTAATATCCAGATCACCGTGACCGCCATCAATTACCTGGTATTCGAAATCGATTATCTCGCCCATCTTAACGCTGTGGTACAGGCACTCTTTCTTGCCGGCGTCCACATATACGGTCATTTCTTTGTCATAGCCGTTGATGAGGGCCGCTGGCCAAAGCATCGAAGCCACCACAAGGCCAAGCCATGAGCCAAGGCAGTTAGTTTTCAGCTGCAGCATAACAAATGCTTTTTATAGAGTGTATATAATATCATTTAGTAATATTACATACCATGTCAACCTTTTATATGTGATTGTTAATTGAATGCGAAACGCGTCGGTGTGCCTAAAAATGGCGATATACCCCACAATGAATGTTGATACTATTTTTAAATATATCGCACATCGATTGCATACACAAAGGAATTGCATTCCAAGTCTTATCGATATGTTGCGCAGCGCATAGATGTTTCGATGTTTTAATGCGATAAATTAGAATTGCAACAACATATCGTTTCGTTAGTGTGTATGAGTAACGCCAATAGATGGCGTTAGCTTTTAAGGGCTGGCAAATTGTTAAATAGCGGGGATATTCAAAAGTTCCTAATATGAGTTAGAATACATACATACATATGTATATATATAGTTATTCGTTTCATTATCATATGGAATAAATATTTGCTATCATTAAATTATTTATACGCTTGTTAAAGTTAATTTAAAGAATTGTAAGTATTAGTTGTCAAGTAAAATATTTGCGAATGAAATTGAATTGTGTGTTATTTAATTGGGGTTTTATTTGTCAGTATAATAGTATTCCGATTGAACACTTTCAGCCAGTTATCTATTAAAAGCCAATTACTTGCTCAGCTGTTGCGTGCTACGGGTATCAAAATAATTTACTCCCTGCGGTCAGATGAAAATACCTCCAATCGCAAGCTGTAAAACAGATATGTAATACACTAAATGTAGATTCCGGATCTCCAGTTAATCGGTCGATTGGTTACGTCTCGGATAACAATGTCAATGTCGCCGGCGCAAAGGTGAAATGGGAATGTTTTTATAACTGACCTTCTTGAACATTACCAATTAGTTGCGGCTGTGCCAGACTTGTGATTAATGTGTTCAGCTCCCTGTTTAGCCAAACAAGTATTATTCACAGCCTCTCAAACTATTTATGATGATTAATTGATAATAAAAAGCGCAGCGAAATTTATTCACAATAAGCTGATTCAAAGCTCAAGAAAGAAAATATCAATGCTTTCACTGGCTAAAAAAGAAAGTAAATATTTTTAGAATGTTAATGGAACGAAATAACTATTTTTATTACCACCAAAACAATATTTGCTATGAGAACAAAGATCGAACGGTTACAGAAATAGCCTTAACTCGGCTAGTTTTGATTATAGGAGAACTATCAAATATTTGCTTACTGAATGAATGGTTTGAGAACTAATCCATTGGCACGTGCGGCACACACGCGCACGCATACACTTAACAGTACACTTAGCATCTAATTTGATAATGAAAATCTTCCAATTTCGCAACGTCAATCAATCAAGGAAATTGTCGTGTTCAGTTGCGTAACACGACGCAGCGCAATGTTACGACTGCCCATTGAATGCTGGCTAATTGTGTGTTGTCAGGAGGCGTGTACACCGTACTCCCAACCGAATGCAGCTCGATTCTATTGTGGAGTCAGTTGCCGCTCAACGCTTGTCCGGAGTCACAGCCGCCATGTTGCACGCTCTGCTGCTGACCCTTATCGCATTGTTTGTGACGCTGTTCGTGTTCCTAGCATGGAACTTGGGATACTGGCGCCGGCGTGGAGTTTGGGAGCCGTATGCCCTGCCTCTACTCGGATCTTTCCCTAACATGGTGTGGCCGCGGCGGCATTTTCTGAACGATATGCGCGAGATCGTTATAGTGGTTGAGTGAGTAAATATGAAGAGATAATTGGGCACGCTTAAGAGGAAGAGGATAGAGGAAGAGGAAGAGAAAGAGGAGAGTAAGAGGAAGAGGAAGAGGAAGAGGAAGGCGGAAGAGGAAGAGGATAGAGGAGAGAAGAGGTAAGAGGAAGAGGAAGAGGAAGAGGACGAGGGAGAGGAAGATTAAGAGGAAGAGGAAGAGGAAGAGGAAGAGGACGAGTAAGAGAGAGGAAGAGGAAGAGGACGAGGAAGAGGACGAGGAAGAGGAAGAGGAAGAGGAAAGGAAGAGGAAGAGTAGAGGAAGAGGACGAGGAGAGTGAAGAGGAGAGGAAGAGGAAGGGAAGAGGAAGAGGAAGAGGAAGAGGAAGCTCTTCCTCTTCCTCTTCCTCTTCCTCTTCCTCTTCCTCTTCCTCTTCCTCTTCCTCTTCCTCTTCCTCTTCCTCTTCCTCTTCCTCTTCCTCTTCCTCTTCCTCTTCCTCTTCCTCTTCCTCTTCCTCTTCCTCTTCCTCTTCCTCTTCCTCTTCCTCTTCCTCTTCCTCTTCCTCTTCCTCTTCCTCTTCCTCTTCCTCTTCCTCTTCCTCTTCCTCTTCCTCTTCCTCTTCCTCTTCCTCTTCCTCTTCCTCTTCCTCTTCCTCTTCCTCTTCCTCTTCCTCTTCCTCTTCCTCTTCCTCTTCCTCTTCCTCTTCCTCTTCCTCTTCCTCTTCCTCTTCCTCTTCCTCTTCCTCTTCCTCTTCCTCTTCCTCTTCCTCTTCCTCTTCCTCTTCCTCTTCCTCTTCCTCTTCCTCTTCCTCTTCCTCTTCCTCTTCCTCTTCCTCTTCCTCTTCCTCTTCCTCTTCCTCTTCCTCTTCCTCTTCCTCTTCCTCTTCCTCTTCCTCTTCCTCTTCCTCTTCCTCTTCCTCTTCCTCTTCCTCTTCCTCTTCCTCTTCCTCTTCCTCTTCCTCTTCCTCTTCCTCTTCCTCTTCCTCTTCCTCTTCCTCTTCCTCTCCTCTTCCTCTTCCTCTTCTCTTCCTCTTCCTCTTCCCCTTCCTCTTCCTCTTCCTCTTCCTCTTCCTCTTCCTCTTCCTCTTCCTCTTCCTCCTCTTTCTCTTCCTTTATAAATCAGTATGGTCTAAGCCTACTTATTGCAGGCAGTATCGCTCGACGCACAGCTATGTGGGCGCCTATCTGATGAGAGCGCCGAAGCTGCTGTTGCTGGAGCCGAAGCTGATCAACGAGGTGTTGGTGAGTGCTTTTCGCTGCTTCGAAAACAACGATGCTTCGCGGATGGTGGACACACGCAAGGATCCTTTCATCGCCTGCAATCCCTTTGTACTGGACGGGGACGAGTGGCGCCAGCAGCGTGGTATCTTCTCGCCCCTTTTGACCAGCGGGCGTATACGTAATGCCTACTGTAATATGCAGCAGATCTGTGGGCAACTCTGCGATTACATCGAGGAGCAGTCAAAGAGCGGCCAGCCCTTCGATGGCACTGATGTAAGTAATGTTGAAGAAAAGTTCTTGATTTCTAGATATGCTCTATCTTTTTATTTTCCAGCTGGGATTGCGCTTTACCAGCGAGAATCTCTTCGACTGCGTCTTGGGCATCAAGGCACGCAGCTTTACGGCTAACCCATTGCCCGTGGCGCAGCACAATAGAGAAATGTCGGAGGATAATTATCGCCTGGCTCTGGCAGGTGCTCTGAACGGACTCTTTCCGCGGCTGCCGCGACGACTGCGGCCCAAGATCGTGCCGCCCTCATATGAACGCTTCTTTGGCGATCTGGTGCGGCAGTCCTTCCATCTGAGGCGTTGTCGGCGACAGGAGCGCAACGATTTCATCAACCATCTGCTGGACTTGCAGCTGCAGCATCAACTCACCGAAGATCAGCTTACATCCCATGCGATGACTTTCATGTTCGACGGCCTGGACACCACATCCTCGACCATTGCCCATTGTCTGCTATTGGTGAATTGCGTTAGCTAAGTAGCTACCTTCGGCTAATCTAAGACTTGTCCGTGTACAGCTTGCCAGGTATCCGGAGTGCCAGCAGCAACTGTTTCTAGAGCTGGCGAAAGCCTCCGCGAAAGATCAACTGCTGCCCCATTTTGAGTTGCTGAGTGAGCTACCCTATTTGAGTGCCTGTCTAAATGGTGGGTTCAATAAATAGATATATGTTTGAGATAATATTCAATTATCTGCAATAGCTTTCCAAATATGTGTATCGAAGCAAATGCAACCTTATCTCTTTAACAGTCCCTCTCTCTCTCTCTACTTGTGCCTCTCTCTTCTATCTGTTCGTCTCTCTTTATCTGTCTTCCTCTCACTTTGTACCTATTTGTCCTCTCTGTACCTCTCTCTTTCTTCTAACTGTACCTCTCTCTTTATCTGTCTATCTCTCTCACACACTCTCTGTACCTCTCTTATCTCTCTTTCACACTCTCTGTACCTCTTTCGTCTATCTGTACCTCTCTCTTTATCTGTTTCTTTCTCTTTCATCTATTTGTACCTCTCCCTTTATCTGTCTCCCTCTCACTTTGTACCTATTTGTCCTCACTGTACCTTTCTCTTTCATCTATCTGTACCTCTCTCTTTATCTGTTTCATTCTCTTTCTGTGTACCTCTTTCATCTATTTGTACCTCTCTCTTTATCTGTCTTTCTTGTTCCTTTTCGACTCATTCCTTAACTTCTTCTCACTCATCTCAACCTCTTTAGTGCCTCCATTTTCCCCTTCCTTTTCTATTATCGCACATTCGCTTTTTTAATTTTTAATTCTCTTTTGAGCCGCATTCGTAAACGTTTTACCAACAATGCATAGATGCTTTAGCTCACTCATGCTTTCCTCTTCTTTCCTTGTTGCCTGTAAGGATTCTTAAGGATTATCTTTATTTGACATTCCACAGAGACGCTTCGCATCTATCCAGCTGGCGGCTGGGCATCGAAGACCTGCACCGAGGCCTACACCTTCCATGGCAGCCATGCTAGCGATCCGCTGCAAATGCTGCCAGGCGATAATGTAATGATACCCATTTATGGACTGCATCACGATCCCAACTTTTATCCAGAGCCTCAACTATTCCGACCCGAGCGCTTCCTCAATGGCGGTCTCAAACGTTTCCAGCAGCTGGGCGTTTTTCTGGGCTTTGGCAACGGGCCGCGTCAGTGTGTGGGCATACGCCTGGGCCTCACCCAAACCAAAGCCGCGTTGGCCTCAATAGTTAAGCGCTACGAGGTGCACGTCAATGTGCGTACCCTTGATGGCATCGAGCTGGATCCCTATATCTTTGTGGGCGCCCACAAGGGCGGCATTTGGCTGGACTTTAAGAGACGCAAACTGTGAGTGAAGCGTGACGAGCTTGGCGTAGCCCTTGAATATTTATTTCAATAAAACGTGGCAAGTGCTTAGATCCATCTGTAAGTGATCTTGAACTTGAGAAATCAAATTTAATTTTAAATTTTGAGCAATTACAAATCCCTCAAAGAAGCTTGAGTCGAATGTGTGAGTATCAGATTTTAGATCCCAGCTAGAATGTTAATAAAGCGCAAAGTATTTCACAGTCAAGCACTCCCGACTAGTAAAGACAGTAAAAGACATCAAAAAAATCCCATATCCCAAATGTGTTCACAGTGCAAATAGAAAGAAAGGAAAAGCAAAATAAATGAACAAATAAAAGGCAAAATATTTGAGAAATAGATAAATAAAGCCGTCACCCGATGACATTGGCCCATTGACTAGGCACTGGCGACTGGGACTGGGTGTAGCCCAATTGTGTGTGTGTGTGTCACTCGGTTATGTCACACGGCCACATCTGTTGCTGTTGATAACCGTTGAGCAATTGAGCTAAGCAGAATGAGAGTGAGGCCCAGTGACGAAGGCAGATCAGGCACTGATCAATCAGTTGTATGACTGCGCTTTGATTGAGCTCACTCAAACTGTCTTTAACTATGATTTGATTGGTATTTGTTGGACTTTTCCATTGTTGTGCTTGGGTTTGTGGGTTTTTCATTGAATTTTCATAGCCCAACAAAGCGTCGCCAACTAATCAATTTGCATATCTCCGATTGTGACTTTCTCTAAAGCCTGTTGCTAAGCCGCTGTTGTGTCAGCTAATTTATAGATAAATATTTAAAGTCTATAAAACGAAACCACATAAAATGCGGCGAAGGTCAGCAATGCGCAACATAAGCTGGCTTGATTGGAATACCTATGAATTCGGTTTAAAGAGGTGCAAATATATGCATATGAGACGAACTGAGGCGAGCATTACGATGGTTAGTCAGCCAGTAAATCGTTCAATCTATTTGTTACTCAATCAATTAGTTACTATCTGAAAGCCAATCAATTAGTCCGCCAGCTGGTCAGTCAGTCAACCAGTCAATCAATCAGTCAGTCAGTCAATCAGTCAATCAGTCAATCAGTCAGTCAATCAGTCAGTCAGTCAGTCAATAAGTCAATCAGTCAGTCAGTCAATCAGTCAGTCAGTCAATCAGTCAGTCAGTCAATCAGTCAATCAGTCAATCAGTCAATCAGTCAGTCAGTCAGTCAGTCAGTCAGTCAATCAATCAGTCAATCAGTCAGTCAATCAATCAGTCAGTCAGTCAATCAGTCAATCAGTCAATCAGTCAATCAGTCAGTCAGTCAGTCAGTCAGTCAGTCAATCAATCAGTCAATCAGTCAGTCAGTCAGTCAGTCAGTCAATCAACCAGTCAGTCAGTCAGTCAATCAGTCAATAAGTCAATCAGTCAGTCAGTCAGTCAGTCAGTCAGTCAATCAGTCAGTCAGTCAGTCAGTCAGTCAATCAGTCAGACAATCAGTCAGTCAATCAGTCCGATAATGAATCAACTAGCGATCAATCAATCCACCAACCAGCCAACCAGTCAGTCAGTCAATCAGTCAATCGTTAGAAAGTTAGATTACCAGAAGTCAACCTATCGACCAATCAATCAGTCAGTCAGTCAATCAGTCAGTATATCAGTCAGTTAATCAGTCAGTCAATCAATCAAACAGTCAGTCAGTCAATCAGTCAGTCCATTAGTCAATCAATCAGTCAAAAAGTTAGTCAACCAGAAGTCAATCAATCATTCAACCAGTCAATCGGTTAGTTCAATCAGTCAATCATTCAGTTTCAGGAGTTAGTCAACCAAAAGTCAGTCAATCAGTCACATCTACTATTCAAAACCGATAAATATCGATAAGACAAACAACAATTTATGTACATAGATAAGATAGATAAATTTATTAGTTAACAAATTGTTAAGCTGGATTCGAAAAAAAATAGAAATTATATTGAAAGATGAAACTCGCGCGCGTTTTAAACAGCGCGCGAGCCGCCAACAAATTCGAAACGCTTTGATGGAATTAAACTAATCAGTGCTACGAGTCTGAGTGTTGATATGTGTATGTGTGTGTGTGTGTGTGTGTGTGTGGGAGTGGACTCAACGTCTGGGCACAGGCAGCAGGCGCAGCGGCCGCGTTTGGCGCACAATGCGTGCGCGCGGCCTTGCCACAGTTGGCGGCAAATAGCCGCGAGGCGCACCCGTGGGCAGCTGTTGCTGTTGATACTCCTGCTGATCGTCGTAGATCTTGACCGTCTGCACATGGCTCTCCACATTGTTGGCATCCTGTGTCACCACCTTGACAATGTGATGGTGGCCGCGTGGCTGCTCGTTGCTGGTGCCCAAGATCTTGATGGTCTTGACGCCAGCAGCATCCAACGTTTCCAGCACCTTGAAGGTGCGCACCGCATGCTGCTTGACTATTTGTACGGTGCGCACCTTGGAGCTGCCACGCGCAACGGGCCCGGCGGCCGCAACGGCCACATTGACGGCCAACTGCATTTCGCGTGGCATGAACTTTTGCAGCGACTGCTGCGCCTGCAGATTAAGCACGGGCCGTGGCAGTTGCAGCTGCAGCGGCAACGGTTGCTGCTGTTGTTGTTGCTGGCGTTGCGCGTGATATATGTGATGGTGTTGGTGGTACTGCGTGGGCAGCGCATTGCGTGCGTAGGACATGGCCGGCGCATAGAAACGCGGCCGCTTCGATTGCTCTCGATGCATGGGCGCCACTTCAACGAATTGCTGCTGTTGCACACGCTGCTGCAGCAGCTGCTGCTGCTGTGGCTGGCCGTAGCGTGCGTAGGGCTGCACGGTGTTCATATAGCTGCGCAGCGCATGAATGTGTGTGTGCTGTGTGGGCGGTGCGGGCAGCGGTGCGGCAACCACTGCGGGCGTAGCAACAGCAGTTGCTCTCAGTGCTGTTGTTGTTGCTGTGGCAGTTGCTGTTGTCCTTACCTGTTGCTGCTTGGGCACTCCATAAATGATATTGGAGCCAGCTGAACGCTGTTGCTGCTGCTGCAGTGTCAATTGCTGTTGTTGCTGCTGCTGTTGTTGCAGCTGCAGTTGCTGCTGTTGCTGCTGCTGCTGCTTAAGCAACTTGGTTTGCGTTTGCAGACTGTGCAGCTCAGCAATGGCGGCCTCAAAGTTTTCGGGCTTACTAAACTCATAACCCTCTGGCAGAGCGCCAGGATGGTTGAGTTGCTGCTGCTGCTGCTGCTGCTGCTGCTGCTGCTGCTGCTGTACCTGCAATTGTTGTTGCTGCTGCTGCTGCTGTGGCGCCGGATATATGATGTTCGTTTGATGTGCTTGCGCAACCGTCTGAGACTTGACCACATCGTAGCTGGGCGGCAAATAGTCTTGCGCCCGATACTCACCAACAGTTGCTGTTGGCTGCACCGCCGGCAACTGGGGTTGCTCAATAATTTGATCCAACGGCAGATGGTCGGGATTGTCGAAATCATAGCCAGGTGGCAAGTAGCCAGGAGCACGATAATCAGCTGCTGGTGCGACTGCCTGAGGCAGTGTTGCTTGCGGCAGTTGCTGTGGCAGTTGCTGTGGCAGTTGCTGTGGCAGTTGCTGTGGCTGTTGCTGTGGCAGTTGCTGTGGCAGTTGCTGTGGCAGTTGCTGTGGCAGTTGCTGTGGCAGTTGCTGGAGCTGTTGCTGTTGCTGGGACGCAATTTCGGGATTAGCAAACTCATAGCCAGGTGGCAGATAACCAGATGCTTGATAGTTTGATTGAAGCGAGTTGCTGCCAACAATGC
This sequence comes from Drosophila hydei, assembly GCF_003285905.1. NCBI lineage: Eukaryota > Metazoa > Arthropoda > Insecta > Diptera > Drosophilidae > Drosophila > Drosophila hydei. The sequence continues at coordinate 1,394,598 of NW_022045696.1, read as the reverse complement.
TGCTGCTGCCGCTGGCAATGCTGCTGCTGCTGCTGCCACTGCCGCTAGCAATGCTGCTGCCGCTACTGCTGCTGCTTTCAATGATGTTGCTAACGCTGCTGCTGCTCGGTGGCAAATAAGACGGTGCGCGATAGACCTGTTGCTGCTGGGGCAGCTGTTGCAGCTGCTGCTGCTGCTGTTGCTGTTGCAATTGCTGCTGCTGTGGGTAGCTGACAATAGAAGCAGCTGTTGCTGCTGCTGTTGTGGGTGGCAGATAATCATTGGAGCTAAAGACAGGCTTGGAGACAAGTTGTGATTGTTGCTGCTGCAGCAACTGTTGCTGCTCTTGTTGTTGCTGTTGCTGCTGCTGCTCTAAGCTGCTGGCGGTGGGCGGCAAGTAGTCAGGCGCCTGATAGCTGGGCGCTGACTCTGTGAATGCCTGTGATGCAGTGCTGGTGGTCACTGGCGACTGATATGCCTGCTGCTGCTGCTGCTGCTGCTGTTGCTGCAGCTGCAAGTTGGGCGTGGCAACAGTGGGTGGCAAATAGGCTTGCGATCTATAGGCAACAGCTGGCTGTGGCGCCTGCTTGCGCTGAAAGTCATGCTGATAGTTGGAGGGAAACGGCACCGGAACGGACCCAGGCGCTGCCCCAATGGGCAGCGGCTGTGCCACAGGCAATGGCTGCACTCGACCATCATCGGCAAAGCTCAGAAATGAGACATCCAAATTGTCATCGTTGCCAGGGACAACATGTTGCTGCTGCGGCTGCGCCTGCTGATGTATGTGTATCTCCTCGTGGCTGGTCTGTGCGGGTGGCAAGTAGGCGTGGCCCTTGCCCTGATAATGATTGTGCACCTCAAAGATCTGATAGCGCGAATTGCCGTAGCTGCTCTCCTCGAAGCGATTCGGTTGCTTCAGCGCCAAATCCGCAGCGCATAGCGAGCAGGCGAGTAGCGCCAACAGAGCGCCAATGAACTTTAAAGATCACAAAACAGAAAAAAAATTGGCACATTAAAAAAAACCATATTGAGGATATAGAAAATGATTTGTGGAAAACACTTTTTAGTCCTTTATTTTTATTGCATGAGTTTTTTTCAGTTTCAGTTTCAGTTTGAGTTTGAGTTTTGAGTTTTTCGTTTGATTTTGATTTTGAATCGATTTTGACACTTGCACTTGTTGCCGTAGCTAATTGTTGCAGCTGTCGCTGTTGCTGTTACTGTTACTGTTGCACTTACATTCATCTTCACGTTGGTCGTGCTTAAGCCCTCGATGTCCAACCGTTCAATGATGGCCCAGCTTGACCCGGCTACGCGTTTTATACAAGGGCGCGCATTAGTTCGGCATTTGCTGCAGTCTCCACTGAGATGGCTCTGCGTGCGTGTGTGTGTGTGTGTGCGAGTGTGTCGCTTTGGTGCCATCCCAGTGCCATGGCCCAAACAGTCGCGCTGGCCTTTCATTAATTCAACGGCGCCTGCGCAACATTTTTGGCAGCTGCGTTTCAACTTTTATCTTTATCAGCCTCTCTCTCTCTCTCGCACTCTCACTTTCCATTCGCAGCGCTTGCAGCTCTCGCGCTCTCTCTCACCATGGCGCGCTTAAAATGCAAATTGTTTATTGAGTTATTACAAATATTTCATTCGTAATGCCCAGAAATTCGACACTATGCCAATTCCGCGGATCTACGCCGTCTGCGGATGTTGTTTTATTAATGCCTACAACGCGAGCAACAACAAGACCTCATGCGTCAGGTTCTCTCTTTGGGTGTTGGGGTTGCATCATCAGTTAAAAAATATAATACATGTAACTCCAGTTTCCATTTATCAAATATCAATTTTCGTGGCAATTTCTTTGTGGCATTTCGATGGGGTAGCCCTGCCAGAGAGAACTGAATGGAAAATTCCATAAAAGATCAAAAGTTGCTTTGTAATTTAAGCAGTTTTCGCTGTGATCGATAATTATCGGCTATACAAGCTATCGATAACACGTTCGACATGCACATGCTGAGTGTCTATGGAAGCATCTAGTCATCACTGACTATTATGTTTGCCAGTGTTATCGATATTTTATCGATTCCGATTTCACATAGTGCCAGTCCATGTACCAATAATATATTAAAGTATACGGATCAAGTATCGAGTATTAATGATACAATTAGAAGACTTAGAAAGCATCGATACTATTATCTGTAGATAGTTTAATAGCTATCGATACTTATCGATATTAACATTGAACTCGAACCTGTACAGATTGGACCACATCTAAAGCATCGACAGATTATGACTTTATCTGTAGATTGTTTAATAGCTATCGATAGTTATCGAACTTAATATTGAACTCGAACCTGTACAGATTGGGCCATATCTTATGACTTTATCTGTAGATTGTTTAATAGCTATCGAGAGTTATCGATCTTAATATTGAACTCGAACACATCTATGCAGTCCACATTATTTTACAGGGTATTTACCTGCATAGGTTTGCCTCTGGCTATGCGTATATCCATATGCATATGGCTCATCTACTCTGATTGCGTCTTTCGAAAATATTTGCTAAAGTTTTCTGTCATTGCCCAACAATGGCGAAAAAATTATTATATCATTAGCAGCAAAAAGGGTTTGGCCCGCTGGAGCCATGGATGGAACAGAAATTGAGAGTTATAGTAGTCAGCTCTTAATGCCAGCCCATTAATTATGTGCTAATAAACGTGTCGGCTCATTAGGGAAGTGATATCGATGCATACGAGTCTATCTATCGACGATAGCCCCAACCATAGCCATAGCCATATCCAGTTCGCTGGGTGTGCCTTCTGTGCCCTCTGGGCCACACACTCTTCAGTCTATCATATATAAATATTTATGAAGAAGCTTCATATGCCATGCATTTGGCACAGGCCCGAGCATTATCTAATAGATCATAAATAGGCACCCGCAGCAGCAACAGCAGCAGCAGCAGTAATAATTTAATTAATTTTAATTAATATTCATTTCTTGGACATCTTCACTAATCATTAATCTGCCGATCAAATAAATAAAAACAAATTATACAATTTTTAAAAATATTTTTTGTAAAACTTTCTTGGCGTTTCCCAGCTCGAAAAACCGCAGCAAAGATGAATAGAGACATCGATTCTATTTTTAGAGAATCTGAGCCCATTCAGAATGGGACTTTAGGCGGTAGTAGGCGTGGCAGACACCCTAGAGCACATATATGTCTGAGCAGAACAATATGCCGAGTCGGTAAAGCCAGCGCTCTCTCAAGGCTTAAAATGTGAAGGTTTCCTTTTTTAAAATACTCCCTAGGGGCGTGGCAAGTCGAGAAATATTATGCACATTAAAAGCATAGAGGAAATAGCCAACTAAAGACTTGCCATTTAGGCCATGTTTTCTGATTAAAGCTTATATATTTTGGCTGTTTTTTTAGAGCTACATAAGTTTAAGTCATAATAAAATAAATAAATGTATTTTAAATATCAGTGACATGAGTTTTATAGTACAGGACATTTTCTGACATTAATGTTTAAATATTTTTTAAATATTTATTATATATTTTTTTAAATATTTTGGCCTCACAATTTAGAATATCAATTTTTGCAATCAGCCTAATCATGACCATCATTGTTTTTGAAGACCTATGACTCCATCTATGACAGCAGCTTATCCTCCCATTCAACCTCACATAGGCTTCATTTTGATCTGCAAAGTGTGCATTATATTCTAATAATATAAAATGGCAAGTCCAACTCAACAAAAAGCAACTGTCAGTTGTTGAATCGGCTTCCAAATTGAGTTGTGTTGCCAGCTGAAAGTTGTAAGCCTCTAAATAAAACACCCTTTATATTTATCTATTGCTATTGAGGGCGTGGCAAATAGCAAAAGTTAATATATAATGCAATTTTAGAGCTTTAACAGGTCCACTTCAAGTTAACTTCCTCTAGAGTTAGACCTAAAAGTGGTTCTTTGAGGCGTGACAAATCAAAAAATTGTAAAAGACTTTAGAGGAGACAGAAGTAGTGGCAACAGACTAATGAGAATATCCCCCTTAGACTTATCGGATCGCTTCGTTTAGTTTGCCATGTGCAAGCTGGAAAACCATGCGCAAATGCTCCTTTATAAAATTATTATAAAATATTATAAAATTAAATTTTATAAAAGAAGAGCGAATAGTAAACAGTCGGTGCTCTTTTTTTATTATTAAGTTTTTATATTACAAAAAGAGCTTTTGGCTTTACTTTAAAAACTTTACTTTCATCTATGATTCGCTTGTGGCAAATGTTTAGTTTTCTTTGACAAAGTTGCATTTCAGGAAAAAGAAAAGCAAAAATTCCGCAGGAATATGAAAATGTTGCCTTAGAAATTTGAGCTCCATTCTTTATCGTAGATCGATAAAAAGTCAGCTACACGGGGATATATTTTCGAATTGTCAAAATTATCAAAAAGAAATAGGAATATTATCTCTAAAGTTTAGATAGCTCATGTTATTAATTATAGATATTTTAAGTGCTAGCGATAATAATCGATAATAATAAAAAATACTTGAGCTACATAGTCTCTAGAAGATCGATAAGTTTGACAAAAAGTCAGCTGCTCAGAGAGATATTTTCGGATAAATATGCTCAAAAAGATCAACATGGAAATTGGAAGAGTATCTCTATAGTTTAGATAGCTTATGTTTTTATTTATATATAATTTAGCTGCTTTCGATAATAATCAATAATAATGAAAATATAGTAGTTCGATGAGTTTGGCAAAAAGATGTTTGCTCAGAGAGTATTTTCGGACTAAATATGCTCAAAAAGATCAACAAGGAATGGGACTAGTTGAGCCCAATGTATAATCGTCGTTAATGGCTGAAAAACAGTTAAAGCTGCAACATGCACGCATAACGCTTGGCGATAATAGCTGTAAGATAGTGGATGATTCAGTCTTTTCTTATTTAACGTGCTTATCCAAGAGATCTTAATGATTTCTGAAACGAGGCTGCATTTGTTTATATATAAACATCAATAAATTTCAAGAAATGTCTGCAGCTAGTGTCTGCCGAGCTAGTGCCAGGGCAGCTCTTGAGGTAAAAGCAAATTTAGCGTAAAAGTTGAGCAAAGTTTCATCTATTGACGGGTGTCAATCATTCATGGATACATGGGTGTGTCGAATAGTGGTGCCATGCCCAGAGGCGTTTGCAATTATTTGCCATTGGCAATATATGCCAATGACAGTCAAATAAATATGCTTGATTAACTAAGCTAAACTGGTTGGCCGCTCGCAGAGCAGAAAGCAGATCAAATTTCATTCATCTTATGTCTGCGTGAGCATTGGAGAAGAGATTGCAATACGGAAGGGGGCTTTACATGGCCAGATATTCACACACTCATTAAGCTATCAATTTTGGATACTTTCACTTTTCATTTCCGAATGGTTCAGAGGAAAAAACGTCGTCTTCAATGTCAATCAATGGGCCACACATCAAAATATTTTTCCAGCTGTAGCTGGCTTCCTCTTTCTTGGCCCCATTCAGCTCAGTGTCACTTTCCCAACGCTTAACCTTGGCCCACGAATCGATATGGACAGAAATGTGTTAAACAAATTATTTGTTTATCTAGCTTTTGATCGTTTCATTGGCGTCGCATTGCCCAACTTCTGTATTGGTATTCTATAGAAACTGGGATCAATAGATTAATTTCAACTCTTTTCAATCATTACAAATGTGGATTACTAATATGCCCCGACTCTCCTCGATTTGGATATACACGCATTGTCTGCTGAGCTATTTATCAATAGTTAAGTGTTTTCCGTGTTAATGCCATCCGACATTGTGTCTTCGGGTATTACAACCCAATCCCAGGCCCAACAATAAGGTAGCAACGGCAACGCGCTTAAAACAATCGTCAAGACTTGCCGCAACAAAAACAATGCTCGCCGAAGTCTCTCGTGACGAAAGCAATAAATAAAAGCAACAAAAAGGAAACCAAAAACACACAACACAACAAAACAAACATGCGCAAAACAAACAATATAAAAACGTAAACATAATAATATACAAAGATGAAAGAAAGGGGAAAACGGAATTGCCAGCGAGGGTCAAACGATCGGTTCCTCAAGAGACCAACACCCAAGAGACTGACTAACTGCTTGATTGGCTCACTGATTAGAGTGATTGAATGATTAGCAGAATGACTGACTGACTGCTGACTGATTGACAGACTGACAGAATGACTAACTGATCTGATTGATTGATGGATTGACTGATTGATTCACTCAATGCTGATTGAATGACAGAACAACAGATCGATTGACAAATTGGCTAACAGATCTGATTGATTGATGGATTGGCAGATGGATTGACTGCATGCTGACTGAAAGAATAATTGATTGAATGACAGATTGACTGAAAGATCTGATTGATTGATGGATTGACAGATTGATTGACTGCATGCTGACTGAACGAATAATTGATTGACTGACAGATTGGCTAACAGATCTGATTGACTGATGGATTTACAGAATGATTGACTAAATGCCAACTGATTGACAGACCAACAGATTGACTAATAGATCTGATTGATTGATGAATTGATTGATTGATAGACTAAGCACCAACAGATTGACCAATTAATTGATTGACTAATTGATCCGGTTGATTGATTGTCTGATTGATTGGCTGACATAACAAATTGATTGACTGAGCTAGTCGCTTGATTGATTGACAGATTAACTGACCCTCTGATTCATTACTGACTATCTGGCTGACCTGATGGACTGTCTGACTGACAGCCTAGTTGATTGATGGACTGATTGATCAATTAACTACTAATTGTTTCACTCATTAACTAAATATGAATTGGCTGATTGTAAGATTGATAAATTAATTGATGAACTGGCTGATGAGCTTGATACCTGTTCAGGCTGACTGCGTGGCAGAACTGCTGATTGATTAACTGTTATGCAGATATACATCTGACTGACTGACAGCTAGACTAACAGATTGATTAACTGAATCAGTAAGTGATTAACTGCTTGCTTGGGCGACCAACTGATTAATTGACTAATTGACCGACTAAACAAATTGATTGAGTGAACAGTTGATTGATGGACTAATTCACTGACTGACTGATTGATTTGCTTTTGATTGTTTACTAGATTGATTGATTGATTGATAAAAGCCGGCCAATGTCCGCTATTAATGTTCCGCTGAGCGACACTTCTATGCGATTCTCACGACTTAATTCGTTTCAACTCTTCGAACGCCTCTCGCTGGGCTCATAAGCTGTCAGTCAGGTGGGCTTTTTTGTTGGCCGTTGGTTTGACTGCTCCTCCCTCTGTCCCTCGTTTTATCGCTTCCCATCTAATTGATACATAAAGCATTGGCAGCCAAAGCGGCGGCAACGACACGTTTATGGGGCGTGTTTGAGTTTCATATAATATTTGAGGCTTGGAACTTGAGACACATTGATTGGCGGCATCTAGGCATGTAAATCTGAATGGATTGGGCAACTGGCCAATGCGTTGATGTTTAATGGACTTTTAATGCGTGGCAAACGCATTGGCATCATTCGCTCCGCTCTTCATAATTAGCATGCAAATTGTGCTAGCCCCAATTACATCAATCAAGCGCTCAATCAGTCAATCGGCGCATTTACAAATGTCCTTCACAGCGCACTGCTGTTGCCTTTCACCCGCAGCAGCGCTGCAGTCTGAAGAGCCATCTTCTTCTTCGCCGTGTGTGGCCCGGTCAAAACGCTAGCGGCTAAAAACGCATCAAAAACTCAAGCACGCGCGCGTTTTTGATTTGCATTAAATCTTTTTTCGATCATGTTCGCAATATTTTGCGAGTTACTAATTGCCATTTATTAACTATTTATTTGTTATTAACAAATTGAGCAATTTACAGCAATAGCTTGTGCATACGCCAAGTCAGGGTCACATTGGCCATGTACAAATACTCGACGTCAGAATGCCCTGTAATCAGCACAAACTAGCGAAGTTTCCACTGAAAGCTTCAGCTAAAAGGCAAGTAAAACTAAGTATTTGTATGTAGTATATATCTTAGATTGAAGTCGACTTTATCTACATATACTTAATGTTCATGACAGCTTGATTATGGCAGCTAACTAAGGGTATCCATTAGGTTTCAAGGCTGGCATCAAATAGTGTTGGAAGAGCGAAGAGTTGTAAGTATAATTCGAATATTCTAATTCTAATTCTATAAACATTTATAGAAACAAAAAAACGTTGTAATATCTGTCACTCAATCAGTTTTAGGACTCATTAAATAATGCTTAAGTTTATAGCTACCTCCAAGTGTGTATACGCCTCGTAAAGATTCATTAAATAAGATGTTTAAGATTCATTAAATAAGACTTACAGCTACTTACAGGGTATTCATTAAATAAGACTTACAGCTACTTACAGGGTATTCCAAGTGCTTATACTCCCCACACTTGCCATCTAGCAAAAGCATCATAAATCAACAAGTTTTACGCCATAAACAAAAGCTCTCTCCCCCTTCTCTCTCTCACAACCCCCCCCCACATCCCCCTCCCCCCACTCCCTCTCTCTTTCATGTCTTTCTTGGCTGCCATTATATCATTCAATATAAGACAAAGATCCTTCAGTTGGTTGCCAATCCATAGATTTATAGACCCATTCAGCTGCCAGACAGAGGCCCTTAGATAACGTTTGATAATATTTATATTTATTGATTATTCGTGAAATATTCAGTAGTCTTTTGGCCAGGTTGCGTCTTGGCCATCTTTTACATAATTTACATAATTTCGTTTCTTTCTTTTGTCACAGAGGAAATTTGTGCATAAAAAAATATATTTAAAAAAAAGAAGGAAATTACAAACAAATAATGTACAGTATTTACAGTAAATTTGGAGTTGTGCCTTGGGTCTTAGGCCCAGCCGCCAGCTGGCTGCCAACCGCCACCGCCGCCGCCACCAGAGGACCAGCCGCCGCCGCCACCACCATGGCCACCACCGCCGCCGCCGCCGTTCAGTTTAATGATTTTGATGACTTTGGTGGCGCCACCGCCGCCGCCACCACCACCTGAAGACCAGCCGCCGCCGCCTCCACCACCACCAGACGACCAACCACCGCCGCCGCCGCCTCCATGTCCGCCACCACCGCCGCCAGCGCTGCCCAGGCTTATGATCTTAATGAGCTTTATGTCGCCTCCGCCGCCACCACCACCGCCTCCTCCAGAAGACCAACCGCCGCCGCCTCCGCCGCCAGAAGACCAGCCACCGCCGCCACCACCTCCTCCAGAAGACCAGCCGCCGCCGCCGCCACCGCCACCGCCGCCGCTTTCTGTGATGACTTTGATGACCTGGACATCACCACCGCCGCCACCACCGCCGTGACCGCCACCGCCACCACCACCATATCCTCCGCCACCTCCGGATGACCAGCCGCCGCCTCCAGGCTTCGGCTTGGCCGTCACACTGGCTGCCCCAATCAGCAGAAGACACACAAAGGCCTGCAAAAGCAAGAAGAACAGAATGACTCTAAAACTGTGTTTTCCAAAGACTCTAAAACTGTGAATGTGTCACACTCAAGACTTGACAGCTGTGATCCAAGCAATGACTCTTAAACCGTTGAACGCTGAAACTGCAACTGTAAGTCAACTGATTTAACACTGCAGTGACTCTGAAACTGTTACGGCCAAGCTGTCGCTCAAAAACTGTGGCTATTAGTCTAGCCTAGTGATTGCCAAACTGTGACTCTTGCATTGAGACTCTCAGACTGTAACTATCAAGCCTAGAGTGAAACACTGTGACTACAATTGCACACCAGTGAATGCCAAACTGTAAACTAAGCAGTTGTTCTCAGTTCAGTTACTGTGACTGTTCAGATACAGATGTTAAGGCTCTATGAATGTCGATCTAAGTCTCATGTTGAGACATGGCAAAGGATCAATCTAACCTTTCTGACTGTCAAACTGTGTTTACAACTTTAACAAACTAAAGATTGTGACTCTTAAACTGTGAGATCTGAGTCCTTGAGTCTAAATCTGTATGTTCAGTGAATTTTCAACTATGACTCTCAAACTGTGCTATTCAAAAGTTTCCTTCAGAAGCCCTTGGAATTCAAACTGTTCTCAGCTATAGTCAACATCAAACTGTGCTTCAGATGTGCTCTAGCGAAAGTGGCTGTGACTCTCAAACTGTTGAAAGAATCGACTTCTATAGGAGTGTGCACGATGTGACTCTAAAACTGTGACGAATGTGGCTGAGTGTGAGTCTCAAACTGTCGAAAATATAGATTACTATAAGAATATGAACGCTGTGACTCTAAAACTGTTCATTCAAAACCTGTATACAGTCGCTCTGCAACTGTAATGTCGACAAAGCTATTCAAATATATTTTAAAAACAATTAAACTAAAAAAAAAAAACAAGTCAAGTCAGGTCCTGGCGCTGGACAGGCAAACGGACATCGCACAAAATTTCTTTACGCGAGCACGAAACACAAAAGCAACAAAAACAAAAAATAAACAAAAAGCAAAGAATCTGTTGAGTGTTGCACGCGGCGTATGTGGAATCTGTTTGCTTGATATTGCGTATACGCAACGCAAACGCAAAGGCACCGTACGTACTTTCATGGCTGCACTTGAACGATGTTTCGAATAGATTTGGAGTTAATTCCTTTTGAGTTTTTAGTCCTGCGCTGGCTGCTTTGACTGCGCCACGAATCGACACTGACATGACCACAGCTGGCGGCCCACACTTTTATAGCAACTAACAAGCAAATGGCAACTGGCGGCACATTAACCGGAAAAACGTTTTTCCAAAAACCATTCGCTGCGGCATTCGCTATGCTTGTGCGGGCTGCGGGGCGTGGGACGTACGGAGGAGCGGGCTGCAAGGGTTTGTGTTGCGATTTTTTCCCGCCGTTGTCATGATTATTGCCAACTGCAACAATGTATGAGTGTGTCTGTGTATGTGTGTGTGTGTGTGTGTCTGGCAATATGGGCCAAATGCTGCCGCATCATTGCCATTAGGCGAAAGTGAGACTCCAACTCAGAGTCAGACTCAAACTCATACTCTGGCTTCAAATCCAACGGCGACTCAGGCCCCCCTTGCTCCTTACCCTAGTCACAACAGACAACAAACAGTTGCTGCCGCATCCACAGCAGCAGCAGCAGCAGCAGCAGCATCTGCCAGCGACTTGTTTGCGTTGCATCCGCAACGACAGCAGACGCAACCTCAGCCTCGCAGCATTAAGTCTGCACCTTTCTCATTACATAAGCAACGGCTGCTGTTGCTCACAACTTGTTGCACCTTTTTGGCCGTTGTTGCTGTGGTCATTACACCACTTACCTCTGCCTGCCATCAATATCCATTATTGGGCGTTGGCCACTGCTTAGCATACGCAGCCGCTAGTAGATTGCTTCGATCCCAAATTGAATTGTTTCGCTTTAGCATTTCAGCAAAAATGCCCTTAACAATTGCCCAATTGTCTGCCTTGACGGTCGTGTATTCAGCAAACCTTGGTCTAAACGTTTTCTAGCCAACCGCAACACATCGACTTGCCATTGGCTTCCATTGGCTGCGCAGCAGCTGCTTGATCTAGCTGAGCCTCAATACGAAATGCAAAATTAATAAACTAATCAAAATAAATATAAAAATTTTATTTTCATAAATATATATATACTATATATAATATATAATATATATAATATATAATATATAATATATATATATATATAATATATGTATTATTAAAATATATAAACATTCAATTCAAGGCATATAAAAACTCTAAAAAGTAAAAACTGTGTTGAGCTACAGCTCAGTTTTATTTAAATTATAAAATTTATAAAATTAAAAAATATTATATATATAAATTTGTATCTGAATTATAAAGCTAGCATCTATTCGAGTGAGTTAATTTTTATATAAAATATAATATTTCCCTAAAAGTTTTGGAAGTAATATTTAGGCCTTGTTCTTTGAATTGATTCAATTCCTGTTGATTCATGATTCATGAATCCAAAATGAAATGTTTCTACTCATTACCTGTTTTGTTTGAGCCAAATACGTAAAATTTATCAAGACTTTGAGTTCACTGACCTATCATGTTTAAGAACTGGAATTTATAGCTTTCTTTAAACAAATGCAAGCAATATAGACAAAGATATCTATAGCGCAGCCTTCACATTATTTTTATTTAATATTTGCTATATCATTTCAGCCATAGTTCTACAATTTTATATTGCACTCTGTGTTATCCTTCTTAAAATTAAATAAAATTGGGCTCTGCATTATTTCTGTAAGCATTTTTTTAAATTTTTTGTAAAAAACTTAAGTAAAAGTTCGCTACAACAGGATAGCGGAAATTCCATTCTAAATAACTTTGGGTAGACCATAAAATTGATCGGCATTAAAAAAATTAACATAAAAAAATATAAAGCTTAATCTGTGTAGAAAAAATCAAAGATTATAGCCTGACAAAAAAGGGGAAACTATTAAGTATATTAATTTTTAGTCGCTGAGAAAATCAAGTCATTCGCACTACTTGTCTTCAGAGATCCTGTAAAGAGCTGGCGTTAAAGCGGGCTTTGAAAGGACTTAAAAAACTACTTGGAATATGAAAAAAAGAGTGCGACCCAACACTAAATGTTGCACAACAAAGTTTAGTGGCAAGCACAATATCTTACAATCAGTATATAAATATATATATATAAAATATATTTTACACATTTTTAATTAATTTAGATGCTTGCACTTGAGGGATTGAGATAGAATAATGAACTAAAATTGAGTTGTTCATAAAAATAGTAGTGGCTACTAAACAAGAAAAAAAAATATTTAATATCAGTCTAATGTACTCTATTATGTTTTACATATGTTTTTTAAATACTTTTAACACTAAGCTGTATATAAATTATTTTTATTAAGACTCGATGTGCGCTTCGCGCCTCTTCAGGACTTGGTGTCACGGCTTCTGCCTGAGCTCTGCTTGGTGTATGTCTTTGCAGTTGCCACAGCTGTCTTACACCTTATGAAACTATATGCACATATAGCTATATACCTCTCAGTCCATCAATGTCTGGCAATCTATGAGCTATTGACCAAGAGAACAGCATCTAAAACGGAAAATTCTGTTCTTACACCTGCAACACTATGTATCTTTATGTATATCTATTCTACATATTCTACAGTTGGAATGCCTGTTGCCCCTTGCCCAGAGCAGAAGCGTGTATGAAGTGCGTATGTTATTTAGTCAAGTGCCTGAGACAAGTACCACAATTATGATAAGGCGCTGCGCTGCTGATAAGATATGCATTGGGGTCCAAACTATATCAAAGTACTAAGAAAAGCAAACGAACAAATGAACAAACGAATTAAATGCCTAGAAATTGCGCTGACTTCTGTCTTGCCTCAAGTTGCAAGCCAAGCTGAGCTGTTGCCCCTCTCCGTGCAGCTGCTCACGCACGATGCGAATTGCAAAATGCATTTTTGTCAGCGAAATAAAATGCAATCATAAAACTGCAATCAGTCGCCACTTACACAACACACGTGTTGTGCGGGGGCCGAGCGGCAAATGCAAATGGAAATGGAAAAACTGAAAAGCGTTGGAAAACCTCAAATCGCAACCAAAGCCAAATGAAGTGCGGCACAACGCTGCGAGTCATCCCACAACTCCTAATGCCACATGCAACTCATTGAACTGAAAACGAAGCTCAAGCAGATGCAAAGCATATATATACATATATATATATATATATATATATATATATTATATATATATATATATATAAAGAGAGAGAAAAAACCATAGAAACAGCAGCCGTCAACTCGATTGCCTCTTGCGACGGTTAATGGCAGAGCATTTCTCAAAGTGATATAGCAGATAGTTTGTCAAAGTTGTTGGAAGTAAGAGCCATAGCCATAACTCTAATGGCAGAGAGATATATGGGAAATATGACAAATATAATAGCTGGCATCTTGTTTCAATAAATATCACATATTTTCAATCAAACAATTCAATTTGCATGCTCGAGCTTATGAAGATCTGGAGTTCAGTGAGATCAATTTAAGCCTCTTTTATCTAGTTTATAGGAATTATAAACTCATACACTTTGATACCCTCGCCGCATAAAGTTGAAATCATTAAGCTCCACTTTAGATTTGTCTACAATGATATATTTACATGCCCCTTGGGGGCGTGGCTAATCCGGAAAAAATAAATATTTCAAAGTTTCGGAGCTAAAAATTCAAAATTTGACTCGCTCTTGAGACTTATTACAAATGATTCAACTTTTTTTTTGCTTAGTTTTTGAGATCAAAGATAAAAGCAGCAAAAAAAATGTTTAAATATTTCCGATAAAGTTTTATAAAGTGGAACAAGGCATATCATATAGCTGATTGATTGTTGCAAACTAAACATTGGCGCAAAGGTTTCAGAGCGTATTTCTTATAGAGGCGATTGATCAGAAATTGATTTAGTCAATTGTATCGCTTTGTCGATCTCAAATTACTACAGTCACATGATCGATAAAACTTGTTTTTGAAGCTGAGCTTAGTGATTATAATAGCCACACGACAACGTGTTTTTTAATTCCAGGGTATGCGGCAACTAGAGCACGCCCATTTACCTGTTGCTCTGGCTGCCCGCTTAACGAATGGTTTTTTATTTTAGTGCATTTTAAAAGCTGCCAACGAGGAAGCAGCATCCAAAATCGCGACAACCTCGACCTATGTAGCTGGCCCGTGTGTATATGGATGGCTGTGTGTGTGTGGCAAGTGAGCGGCAGCTGCTGCTGTTGCTGCTGTTGTTGCTGCTTCTCTGTAGTGTAGTGGAGCAGCAGGTCAGGCCGCGTCGCTCAAATTGCTGTTGTTGCTGTTGCAGCATAAATTGTGGCTCATTTAAATGAACGCTGTCATCGTAGTTGAAACAAAACTTGTATTTTTTTTTTATTAATACCCTGTAGATATTGTCAGCTAGGCTACCATTTATTTTAGCTTTCGTTTCCCGCAGAACATGTCCCGCTGACTAAATACAGCTCGAACTCGAACTCTCAATGAAAGCAAAATAAAAACTACTTCAAATATATATATATATATATGCTTACAGGTCAACTGATAGTCGTGCACGTCCTATTGTGCGCTGGTACAAATTGCGACGGCTGAACTATGAGCCCGACGACGAAATTGCCGCAACGAATTCGCCGTCGCTCTGCTAAGCCCAGCTAAGCCGTCTGTGTATGCGCGCGTGTGTGCATATGTGTCTGCGTGTGTGTGTGTGTGCTCTCTAGACACTCTTGTTGATACAGTTGTTGCTGTATTGTTTCATATTATTTTTTTTATTTATGTGAATTTGAGGCCGTCTTGCCCTGTGGCAGTATGTACGAATAGTAATAATAATTTCGATCGAAATTGATGATTTCTGTACAAAATGCCACGGCAAAGACAACAACAGCGGCCATCCCTGTCTCTCACAGCGAGTCGTTGAGCTTCCGCCTGTTAGGTAATCTCTTTATGCTTCCTGCAAGGCGAGACAGCAACAAGAGCATGGGGCATCCTGCCTGTGCCATAACGAGCGTACATAATTTATGGCGAGCGTTTATGGCAAGCATTTATAGCGCCATTCTCCACACTCGTCTTCAGACATTGAGCAACAATTTTTACAGTCAAAATTCTTGTAATTTGCAATTTTTAATTTGAGTTTTTTTTTTAAGAAAAACATTCTTTTTTTAATGGGGGGCGTCGACTTTGTTTGCTGAGCCAGGCTTTTGGAATACATGTGAGAGGAGTTTTTGGCGTGACAACAATTTTAATAAAATTAAGATTTAAAAAAAAAATTTAATATATTTATATTTATGTTTAAATGTGTGTGTGTTTGTGTGTGTATGGTAGAGATAGTTGCGCTGCTCCAAGTGCTTCCATTCATAGCCTTACAGACGTCCATAGCGCGCCTGGCTGGGCTTGCGATCCGTAAAGAAGTTGCGCAACACCCAGATTTGGATGAGTCCAATCAGGACAACGGTAACCGTTTCCAGGGATGCCCAGATCATGACACGTTGATTAATGTCCTCGGCTCGTTTACGTCCTTGGGCCTCTCTTAAGCGATGGTGCGTCTGGGCGTCGAGTATGTCGTTAAGTGCTTTGTGTATTGCCTGGGATGAGGTCTCCATTTGGGTGAGCACCGTGGCGTGCTCATCAACGCCTGGTAGTGATGGCTCCTCGCCCACCTGAAAGTCCACGTAGACGATTTTGTGCGAGAACGCAGAGAATTTATTGCTAAAACAGGCCGTATAAACGCCCGTTGTCTCCGCAGTAAACTGATGGCTGTCGAAGGTCGCACGCGACAACGAATAAATTATCTTATTTTGTGGATCCTTCAGCGTCACATCCACATCCTGTTGACCGCCAGCAGACACTTGAAATTCGAAATAGGCACTCGTATTCCGACTGATCTCCTCGTAGAAACAATCCTCGGCATTATCCGCCAAATCGAACGTGAACTCCACTGCCGCGCTGCATTGCAGCAGCGCCATCAGCGCTATCAGCGGCAGCCACAGCATTGAAGTTAACTTTTTGTTATTTCTGCTTTTGCTTAGGTTGATGTCGTTCCTTTGGTTGTTCAGCTGCTCGTCCCGCATCTTACGATCTTCTTCTATTTGGTATGCAGCTGGCTAATGACTAAATAAAGGATTTGCTGCCACGCAACAGCTGTCTTGAGAGTTAAGTTTGCCGGTCGTTCGCTGGAATCTTCGGTATCGGCTTTTTTGCCTACTTTGCACTTCAAAACACGTCCACACACAGACATACACAGACACATAGAGAAACAAAAAATTATTATTGAATTGATTTCCAATTGGCGCGACAAGCGCTGTTACTGTTGCTTACCTGCTTAATACGTTATTGCAACGTTATGTTTTTTTTTATTGCTAGATTTTTGATTGTTGGCTAAATATACCAATGACAAAGTAATTGTATTTAATTTTTCGTAAGACACGAACCAATTGTTCTGTCAACGTGTCAACACTTTTTTTAGTGTTCTCGTTGTGCAGCACTGTGCGAGCAGAGTTGCAAAGAACACGTATGCCTTGTCTAGTCAGTGGTTGTGCTGGGCTGACTCTTACCGTATTTCAAATGTGTAATGGGTATATGATAATATCAACAGTAAATTTTAATTTTAAATTATAGTCACTTTAAGTTATAAATAGGAAACATTAATATAATTATTTGATATTACAGCCACATGATAATATTAAAAACATACTAAAGATTTAACAATAAAAATTCATAATAATTTAATACTATTATAACACTAATGTTATATATAACAGTTAGTTAACAGCAAAATAATTGAGTAGCAAGTATCATGCTGACACAATGGTGTGCTCAAATTGCATTTGGAAACAAAACGTTAATATGACAACGTTCTCTGTGTAATTTTACAACACTAAGCCACAAAATTGAAAATTAAAATTAAGCATTATTTTTGTTTATTTAAATATTGTTTCGGACAAGACAACTTAGTGATTCGCCACCATGCCCGTGGTGGATTTGACAGTCGACCGCAATCTATTGTGTCCCAATTTCGATGGCTACAAGCTCTCTTTTGATACGGTGCCGGTACTGCGCCAATCTTTCCAACGAAATCCATTAAAATTGGAGCCGCATGTGAATCAATATTCGCTGCTGCATGTCGAGCTATTCGCCAAGCACAATTTGCTTTTTTCCGATCCATGGTCCCGGCACAATAGCTACTATATAAATACGGCTCATGAGCTAGTATTATGCTCGTACGACGAGCTGCGCGGCCAGCCTCGTGATCAGCGAGTTGTTTACAAAATGCAGTTGAATGATCATGGAGATGGCCATGAACACTTAGTGGGGGATTACAATTATTCGCTGCGGTTTATCTCCGAGAAGTATTGTGTGGTGTGCGACGGTAAGTTAAGCTATCATCTGCTCGAAACGGGCGATCGCATGCGGAACACCCAATGGCAGCTGGTGACCCGGACGCAAATACAGGTTGATTCATTGAGCCGTGGCTTTGTGCTATACGATGCTCGGCTGGATATTGTGCAGGAGCGTAAGCAAATCTCCTTAGTTGCCGGACACGTGCACCGCGGAGAAGCGGCGGAGAAGCATGTAATGCAGCTTATCTGGTCGCATTGGACGCTGAATCCTCAAACGTCAGCCAATTGGAAGTATGAGCAATGCGAGCAGCTGGAGACAAGCGGCTCCTTATACTACTGCGCCTTTGAGCCGCGCGCTGAATCACTAATAGTCTGCAGCAATGGGCAGCTGCAGACGCAAGCGGCCGCCCAGGAACAGACCAAGGAGCAGTCAAATAAAGCAACCACGCCCGCCTACAGCTGGAGACAAACGGAAGAACATTTGCTGATAGACTTTGCCATGGCAAAAGACACCAGTTGCAAAGATTACGAAATTATCTGTTCAAGTAGTCAGGCGCTAGTCAAGTACCAGGAGCTGGCGCTATTACAGGGTAAATTGTACGCGGCCGTAGAGGAAAACCAGACTAGCTGGAATGTAGAGGGAGACGTGCTGCAGCTGAAGCTAGTAAAACAAATGGCGGAGCAGTGGCCTCAACTGTTGCAAAGCGAAGAGGGACCTAAGGAGCTAGAGATGGAACAGCAGGAGCTGCCAGAAACGGAGCCAGACCGTTTGCCCATACCCAATCTTGAGGACCCCATTGAAGATTGTGATTTTCCCTTAGCCACAGCAGAACAGGATATTAAAATGGGCAAGTATGAAGCACATAAATCCTTACCTAATCTCTCCTAATCTCTCCAAATCGCTTTGCAGTACGCTTCAATCATTGCTGTTCAGAAATTACGCACACAATTTTTATGGGCAATGCGCCGCCGTTGTTTGCCAGCTCGTTGCGTGCTGGCTATCCGGCGGCGTTTGTCACACGTCAGGGCGTAGATGCAGCTGTCTGGCTACAGTCCTATCAGCCATCCAAGCCGGGCGCATGGGGCGTGCGACACGAAGGTAATTTGCATGCCTTTGGCTATGTGCAAGCCTCCAAGCAGCAGCGCAAATTTATTGACTGCTGTCCGCAGATGGACTATGCGGTAATTGCAGAGAGCTATCGTCATGTTTTCATCTATAAGCCTCGTTATGATTCCGCCGGAGGATTACGCAATCGTAACGGTCCACAGGTGGTGATTGGCAAACAAAATTTAGTTACATTGGATGATGACTTGGGCGAAGTGTTAGGATTGGTGACGGCTACAAATGTGATTACTTTGCTCACCGAACATGCTGTTGTCTATCTCCAGGTTTAATAAAAACAAATCGAAGACATAATACAAACATGTATGTGTGCATTTGTAAATAATCATAAAAAATGTTTTACTTGCACACTGGATGGGAGAATTTGATATTTGAAATTTGGTTTAGCGCGCGCGCTTTGCAACACTATCAGCTGATTGCGCTGCCATTTACACCCCATGGTGTGTTCGAGCATTTGCATTGTCTGGCAGCACTACCGCATTGAATGCGTACAACTTTTTTTTTTTTTACATAAATAGCCGCGCGCAGTGGCAGGTTTTCTAGTTTGTTTTTTTTTTTGGAATTTTCTGTTAAATATCGGTGTCGGTATTATTACGCTGGCAATTAGAAATTAACAACGAATAACAACATAGCTGAATAAAACGTAGAACGTTGATATCGCCATAAAATTGAGTTTCAAGTGAATTTTCTAGTAAATAATTGTGTGTGCATTTTAGTGGAATTGTGAAATTGTTGGTAGCGGCTCCATCAGACATCGGATCAGAAGAGAGAATATTAAGCAGTAAGCAAATGGATCGCTAGCGCACTCACACCCATTAAACACGCACTCACATGCACACAACACTTTAAGTATCATCAGTCGTAGTAGCAGCAGCAGCGTCTTCTAATTAGAACAACTTGGTCATACACACATGCTTATGTTCACACATAGGCAAGCTTACATGTGCATACAGTACACACATATAAATAATACAACAGAAACTGAAAGGCACAGCCGTACATTCGTGTTGCTCCTAAATGTACACAAATACATATGCATCTATTATTAACAAATATTAAAATTCTGCATAAGCTTGCAGTCGTAGTCAACGCTGATGTCACAGCTGTAACGGAAGTTACATAGTAAACGCAAAGCAAACCAAATACAAAAAACACGCGGCCTGCACATTTTGTTGTTCTCATAAACACACACATATATTTATATATATGTACATATGTATCTATCTATATATATATATATATATGTATCTATATATATAGACTAATCTAAACGAAATTGTATATGCATTTCTTTTGTTTATTAAGCAAATTGTGAAATCGTGGCAAAACAATCAACTAAAATAAACCACAACAACAAAAACTGAAGTGTAAATTACAACAACACTTACAACTAAATACTATAAACAGCGACAAATCGAAAAAGCTAAGGAATTGCTCGTCAAATTGTCGCTGGTCAGTTGAGTTTGGCCTTTGATTACACAACCAACAACAACTACATCGAAAAGGAACGGCAAAAAAACAATATTCAATATATCAGATTTAAAACGTGTGTGAAAAACATCAGCACGCGGTCACACACACACACATAAAGTTCCATATACATATACACATACAAACACACAGGCGGCGTTAGCGCGCACGAGTAACAGAGACAACGTGAGCAGCACAGCCAGTAGGAGCGAGTACATCAGCACCAACAACAAACAGGTCATTTTGTTGTTCAGCCGACACCGACGCCGACGACGCCGCTAGGCTTTGTTTTTGCTTCTTGTTCTAAAGGCGAGAGCAACAGCTGAGCATCAGCAGAACACAGCAACCAACTCTGATTAGAAAGCACGCGTTTGTTGCTTTTGGCAATATTCTGCAGCATTTGCCGGTAAGTGTTTGTTGTACATCTGATGAGAATATAAGTATTTAAAGTAAACTTAGGGTAGATTTTTTTTTAACAAGTGCGTAATTTCGCAGTAGGTTTGAGTTTTATTGATTTTTGGCTTGTAATTATATGACTATTACTTTTTTTTGTGTTCTCACTGCTGTCCAATTTTCAAGCCGTGTATAACCTTGACATTCGCTTTCCATAGCAATTTATGTGCATACCAATTGGTATGTGTGTGAAGGAGAGAGAGAGCGAGAGTAAGCGTGCAGGCGCTACTTACATACAGTCCAATTGAGTTGTGTCACTAGTGGCCTTGAGCCTAGAAGCTTCTAATTTGATTTTTTAATCAACTTGAAAACTTATCACTGCATATACATACATACATATGTATGTATACTTTTAAATATCGTACGCGATTAATTAATTGCCAGTCACATTTTTGTGGAGTCATTCACATGCCAAATTCGTCTGCTTTATTTTTTTTTAAGCTGAGAACAGCGTGATTTTTTTTATTCTCGATCACTAATTAATTGATAAAGTGCTTCACAAAACTCGAAAAAAAACAATCACGTACACACTCAGATACATATGTATACATTATGATAATATATATGGCTGCTGTGTCGTCACTGACCCATTACTCATGCACTAGTCGCGTGTGATAAACAAAAAGTGGATTACTTTTTAAACGGGTTTATGCATTGTTGCGGTTTCAACGTTGAGAGATAGAGAGAGAGAGAGTGCGGGTGTAAGTTTTGGTTTTGAAGTTCAAGGCACTCCGCAGAGAAAATAAAAGTTGAGCGTCAAGCGGCTGAAAGAGTGCGCGAAAGAGAGAGAGATCAGCTCACACGCATATCAACGTCAATGTGTTGGTATCTGCTCACACATGTGAGCTGCAATTTCACCACAAGAACAAATAACAACACAAACTATAGATAACCGAATGACAACAACAGCAAGCACTAGCAAATTTTCGAATTAGCATATTATGGCTGTGTGCTACAAGACTCGCAAATATCATCGTGAGTCAGCACAAACAAGCGCAAACTCGCCATGACTCACGATAGGGCACGGCACGACACGGAATGATACGGCACGGCACGACACGAATGTGCTTGCACTTGGCCTCGCAAATAACAGTTACGCATAGGCACGATCGATTACTATCGCAACCATTGTATATCCCCTTTATTGTATGCTCAAACACACACATATTAATATATAACTATATTATAAATACGTATATATTTTTATCTATTGTGTGCAAAAGTTGACCTTGTCATTTATTAGTTCATTAAAGTCTGTCTCAATGCCCCTTAGTGGCGTCGTGCATGGGCTAATCGCTTTTTATCAAATGACGACGCAAAAATTAAAAGCAAAAAAACTGAACTAAAGAAGTTTCTCGTTTTTCTGTTTAAATATGAAATTCATTAATTTTCACTTAAGACCAACATTTTGAGGAAAAGAAACCACTCAACAATCGCCCAAAAAAGAAAATGGAATCGAGTACTAGAGATTTATCTGGAATTGCAAATACTCTATGAAAAGTGTGTAGTCACCGAGATATCTATGTACAGCTGTGTTCAATAAAATAGTAGTGCGATGCATGACAACTAAATTTAGTGAAAACAATTTGAAATGAATGTTGACATCATTTATATGGACATTCAACTATTTTTCTGCTAATAAATCTTAGCAAGAAAGTAAATTAAAATGTTTTTAAAAAACATTCTGTTTCCTTTATCAGGAAACGTTAAAGAACTTTCGCGAACTTTTCTGTGCTCATTAAAAAGAAATTATATTTCGATTATGATGAAATATATATTCCATTAAATCTTGTAGCTTAATAGAGTAGAATGACTTTCCTAACTGTTTACTTAGGACCGTTTCAAAAGGTTATCTTTGCACTCAGTAGTCGCAGATCTTAGAGTGAACTGTAAAAGAAAGAAAAAAGAAATTTTCCATTTGGAATGCATGTTCTTTTCGCCCATCTATCGATTATCCGATTGCCAGTTTGGGATTTCGGACAACAGATAAACTTTTATTTCTAGATAGTTCTTTCAAATGTATATAGGCTGATGATAAGATAAAATATTCGAACTTTCATGCTGCCTACAGGGTATCTTGTCGTCGCACCCGCATATTTCAACATGATAAATATAATAAAAGAAAAGTATGATAAGCTGAAATAGACCAACAAACGATTATGGTCCTATAGAAATAGAATATATAGCGGCACATATAGATAGCTGTATCTATATCTAACTGGACCCTAGATAAGAATAACATGTTTTGCTTACATATGTATTTAACATATACCCTATAGTCAGTCAGTTATCTAAGCGTAGTTTTCTCCCATTTGTTGGAATTTCTCTTATGCCCTTAGATAAGGCACCTGTCCAACTTCTAAGGTTTGTTAGTCATAATTTTAACTACATAACCGTCTGTTTTCCTTAATGAGTTTTTCTTGTTGTTGTTGAGTGTAATATAACGATATAACGTTATGGCAAATAGTATCCAGATATATATATATATATATATATATATATATATGTATATATATCTGTATTCCTAGAGAGCTTTAACAATGAAGCTAAATTTTTAGTCGTTAAAAAATAATTTTAGAGACCAATAAACATTCTTTGTTTCTAAATAAATTTTTTCTACTGCGAGCTGATAGTATCCATATATCCTATAAGTTCCAACATTAAGTTTATATAGCAAATAGGGTCAATGCTTATGCGCTCCATTCTTTTCTCTTCACTTTTAGTTTATGATGCATATATATTCCTATATATTTCTATAGATCGTACGCCGCATTCGATTATATGATATGCTCCCTGCTTGTAGCTGTTTCTCCCTCAATTTGCGTGCTCAATTTAGATGCTGCTGCTGCTTAATTGGCACTAGAAATTCAAGCCAATCATCATAATTAGCATAGTTATTGTCACCATCATCGTCGTCATTATCAGTGTGATGACGATTTCAATTGCTTTGCCATCATTCTGCAGTGCGTCATTCTAAGGGCGGCTGATATTTAGCTTGGTGGGGTTGGATTATTTTCACGAATCTATTTGCACATCCGATGAACTGAACGATTGAAATGGCACCAGCAATTGCATAAGACAATTCGAAATGCTCTTTTACTGCTGGAATAATGAAGTATATTAGCTCCATATATAATATACACAAAACAAAAAGCTGTTTGATGGATTTATTTACAAATTCAGGGTATTCGGCAGTCGAAACAGTCTGACTTTTCGTCAGTCTGTCTACGTCTTAGTAACGAAAACCTGTTCAAATAAATTTTCAACAAAATTAAAGAATTATTATAAATAAAAGTTCAACTTTGTTGACAGTTCCATTTGCACAAGTGCTTTAGACAATTTGATATCAGCGTCAATTCCTGTAGGTTCTAAAAATATAAAATCAACAAATAAGCAACAAAAACGGGATCAATATATAAAAGTTATAATGAAGAAGATACTTATTCTATTATTATTGGCTTTATGCGTGTCGGTTCTTATGAGATTTCTCTTGGTCGAGCCCCGCAGAAGAACACATGAAATCAAATTCTATATATAAGTCTATGTATATATATATATATATATATATATATATATATATATATATATATATATATATTTATATGCATATATATACATATATATAGCTATATATATAACTGATAATAAAAACAATTATTGAGCATGAAAATACAAACTGTTTTCATCTTCAGTTAGTCCGGCACTTGACTTGACTTGACTTTACTTGTGAAATACCCGCAGTTCATATTTATTTTTAACCATTGAAATAGCTACCGAACCGGATCGGCTCAAGAAATCGAAATCTGTGGATTCGCTCAATCAGTTAAGCAATCAATCAACATGGAAGTCAGTAAATCAAAGCGTCAATCAGTCAGTCAGATGATCAAATGGCCAGTCATTGAGGAATTAACTCAGTCAATCAATAGTCCATTTGTGACTCAATCCAACAGACACTCACTGATCAAGCTTGATCAAGCACTCGAATGGTCAAACGACTAGTCGATCTATTAATAAGGAACTCGGTCAGTCATTCAATCATTTTACTATAACAATCAATCAGAAGATTGTAAAATAATCTATCATTAATGCAATCCAATTGCCAATCAATCAATCAATCAGTCAATGAATTGTCAGTCCAGTTACTTGTTCAATCAGTCAAATGGTTAATCTATCAATCAATCAGTATATCAGTCAGTTGGTTTAACTTTTAGAAACTAGATCAGTCTATCAATCAGTCAGTTGCTCAATCAACCATATAGTCATTCGGTATAGCAGCGAATCCTTCCATTAGTTCATCATCAGATTCGAACACAGCGAATCAGCTGGTCAAACTGTCAATCTAAGAAAGAGTCAAGCAAATAGTTAGCCAGTCAATCTGTAACGTATTGTTGCAATCGATGAATTGCTTAGTTAATAAGTTAATTGATGAATCAAGCAGTTAATCTCTTAGTCAATCAGCAGTCAGTCAATCAGAGCAAATAGCAAAAGCAATCCGAGCATTTGTCCCATTGACAGCTACCAAATTTAGAGACGCATTTTCACAAATAACTCAGCAGACATAAATACGTATATATATACATGTATACATGTATACATATGATTGAGTAGCTGTGTATGTCCACACTCGACTTATCTATGCAATAATATACCCTCTGCTCTCTGAACGGGCTCTTACAATTCTATTACGTCGCAATTGTTTTTTCTTTTTCTTTTTTGTTTGTTTTTTTTTTTTCTTTTTTGTTTTTGTTTCTTTTTTTCGTGTTTAGTGTCGGCCGACACTTAATTTGATTTTCCTCTTTCGTCTTCTCCTTCTCAGTGTCAGTCTACGTCTGGTTCTCTGTTGTTTTTTGCTAGCATTCGTAATTTTGCTCGTTTTATGAGTCGTATACGTAATCTGTCCTAATCTTGTATGGCGTGCAATTATTTCAAGTGCAACGACTGCAATTTCCTCTATAGCATAAGCGAGCATGGCCAGCCGTTGGCAATTTGTTTACATTCCATTACAGATAGACCCGCAGCACATATATATATATATATATATATATATATATATATATATATATATGGTATCTTATGTATCCACATTCTGCTCTCTAGATACATTTGTATCTGTATCTAACGCTGTGCATCTGTAGGTAGGACTTTGTATGTTTTCTATTTCATTTGCCTACTCTGTTTGACCCTGAAATGGCTATTTGCTGTTGTTGTTGCTGTTGCATGTTTGTATTATAAGTTTGTATTGCTTCTTTCCGCATTTGATTCGCGACTTGAGCTTATTACGTATACGCCGCATTGTGCATTACAAATGCCCAGCAGCTCAACAAGCTGCTGTAACTGTTTTTCATCCACTT
Organism: Drosophila hydei; assembly: GCF_003285905.1. Classification (NCBI taxonomy): domain Eukaryota; kingdom Metazoa; phylum Arthropoda; class Insecta; order Diptera; family Drosophilidae; genus Drosophila; species Drosophila hydei. Next base: position 1,368,348 of record NW_022045696.1, on the reverse strand, counting down.
TATCAACGTTACTTATGACACACACACACACACACAGAGCTTGCACACCTCCATAAGGGATTTTACAACACATGCTTATCACTTTGAATTGGGCTTATCAAATTGTTTTCTTTTTATCAAAAATTTCTATTGATATATACATGCCACATGTTTGTTTAAGCTGTTCAACCCATTAGATACCCTGTAAATAGCAAAGGTGTCAAACTCGTTTGGTTTAGTTTAAAGGCATGATCAAACGAAATTAACTGTATATCGCGACCCAAACCCTGTGCTAACTACTATTTAAAGCAATTTAATTATATATATATCTAAATATAGCTATTGCATATCGGAAAAGTTCTTATTTGCTACAAATTTGGTATTAGAATGTTTTTTGCCTAGCTCCAAATAGAAGACTCCGAATGCGCTATTCAAGTCGACTAAGACCCAAAGCTTGCTAACATTTTCTATTCATTTTTATGAGGGTCATTAAAAATGGTTACAAAAACAAAAGCAGCATTAAATGAAATTCAAGCCGTGCACAAAGTGCAAATTAGATTCTCCCTTTCGCTATCTCTCTCTCGCTCTCTCTCAGACAGCTGTTTACATATGTGGCTATTTGTATGGTTAGCTCACCCACCCACACACACACACACATACTCTTAATGGCTTCGCAGAATTTCAGTTATTTTTTTCAACGCATTTGCCGGTAAAGCGAGTTGCGTTGGTCAGTGTACATCAAATACATGAGCGTAGACATGAGTATACATATTTGAGTCTGCGCATGTATGTGTGTGCTATAAACAGCTTAAATGGCACGAGTTGAATAAAGGGCACATCATTTGACTAACTAATTGGTCCGCTGAGTGCTTTTTACTTTTAACAGTCGATTCCTATCTTAGCATTCGACCCGGCCTAGAACTACCTGGTCGAAATTAGGTAATATATAACATGTAAAAGAACTCGAACCACGACCATCTGCTCAAGTATCAACATTCGAGACTTGTTGAATTTATGATTTCACATATAACATATTTATGCAGAAGTGCAAATATATATATTATTTTATAAATAATCCATACGCTTAGGCTAATCAAAAGGAAATGGAAACAAGTTCTAGTGCGACAAGCTGTGAATTTTTAAAGCACTTCAATCGATAACTTAACTTTTCGAGGGCTTTTTTTATAACCTTGAAGAGGGTATAATATAATTATTGAAAATGCCATAATTGTTAACTGTCAACAAATAAAAATAGATTTTAAATATATATGTATATATAGATGTATAAATATATATAATAAAAAAAATATATATATATATATATATATATATATCAGAGCCAACAGTTCGAAAGGGAATTTCTAGTCTAAACCAATCTATATATGCTATGAATGCTAAACCAACTCAAATCAAAATAAATATTGAAAAATTTTGCAATTGTAAATTTTATACAAAATATATAATTATATATATATATATATATATATGAGTTTTCAAATATACTTCTATTACATTAGGCAATACCATAAAATGCTTGCAATCAATTCTGTGGCTTTGGTATATGCAATTCGTATTATAATAAGCTTCTCATCGATGTTAAAATTAACTGCAACTGCAACTGCAACTGCAGCTAAGCGAGAACCGCATAATTAAGCATTTTCGATCTTATGAAGAAATGCAGCTGAGGCATAATGTACTCGATTGTGTAAACGCATTCTGACAGCTGTTCCGTTATGTGTTCCACGAATAGTAATCCAATTAACCCATTCAGATTGTGAAACAAACGAAGTAACAGTAGCCAATGTTCCAGTTCGTAGCACATATAGAACCTATCGGCTACCACTCATCAGTCGAAGTTCACATTCGCCTCCTCCTCCTCCCTCTCTTCTTCACTTATATAATATTCCGTTCAGTCATCGGCATCCAAGTACATGCATAGTTCAATTTAGTATCTGCTTTAAATAAATCAGCTTGAGCTGATTTACGATGCGTCCAGAAGTATTCGCTACATTAGTTAAAGTTACTTTCCTTCTGGCTATCTTCATGGTATCTGTGCTCTTAAAATCTTTAGTTCATTTCGAGACACTATGAGTTGGCTAAGCTCTTAAGTTGATCTAACTGGTATATTTTGACCCAAAACAGGTGCATGTTCATTTTGAGATATTTACCATGAAGAATACGTTAACAGACAATCTAACTGGTAAATATTTACCATTGTTTCGCTCTGAACTTGATCTACATGGCAAATTTTCAACACGAATATGTAAATGGAATATAATTGGTAAATATTTACCATGAAGATGTACATTTTATATGCAGATCATCAAAGTATAACATATTTGCCATGAAGATGTACGTTTTAGATGTTAGAATTAAAGTAGCTGTTAAATATTTACCATGAACATGTTGGTGTGATGCTTTTAAGATTTTAAGTTGATTCACATGATCCAAATTTTACCATTACTATTCAGCTTTGTACTATATAAATTACCTGAAGCTTATCCAGCTGGTACCACATTTACCACGAATGTGTGCATTTTGGCTGTAAGCTGTTGCAGTTAACTGGATTCGAAACTGAAGCATCAAATCAAATATTCCATCTAAATGAATTGAATATGTAATTTGATCAGCCGTCTGGTGATATTTATTTAGCTTAAGTATGTAGCTGCCGGGTAGAAGTTTTGGTCTATCAAATTACGACCCCGTCTAATTATAATCTTTATAGTCTAATAAATCAAATGGGGCAGTTGCAATCTATAATAAACAAAATATAAATCCACACAACAAGAATTAATAATAATAAAAAAAATATTTCTTATACTTTTACGATTGGTATTAAATATGTATAATAAATTAAATAGTCCAAATAATTATAATCGAGAGTTTGAAGTGCCACCAGACATTCCACACTCCATCGTCCATCGACCACCGACCACCGTCCTCAGCAACTGCGACATCCGCCCCAGCGCACGCACAGTGGCACCAGCTGATGGTTGCTGCTGCCAAATAAATATTGCTTGGGCGATCTTTGAAAGCAAACTATTTTGAGAAGCTTAAAAAAAATATAGAAAACCTTTACAGATTATTAATATGAGAAATAAATAAGAGCTTCGTTGTATATATATATATATCAAGATACGTAGATATAGATATGTTTAAATGTGATAGATATAGGCTTAGGCTTTCAAGACTTAGCCATAGCTTATATTGATAGTTAAAACACGAAATATGATCGTTTGCAGTTGTATTCCATTTCCATAACACATAAGTCTTGAAACATTTTTCGCTGGAATGCCCCACTGTGAGTGGAAGATCTGCCAACGGTGTATTTTTCGTCGTCGTCGCTGTTGTTGTCAGCCTCGTCATCAGCAACGGCGGTACGACAATCGATGGATAGATGGATCGATGAATGATCGTTGGATCGGCCGCTTGCAATGCGATACGAAGCGCTCGCTATTCTGATTGTCCGAGCGTCGTCCACATCCACTGCATAAGTAATCGGAGTCTGCTCGGGGGTATATTTAGTAGTGGTTTAGTCGTGAAGCGATCAAGTTCTAGTTGGCTCTCGCCTCAAAGCAGAGCTTTTCGAAATAGAGTGCATCAGTATTATTTTTAAACGTGCAATTAGCCGGCATATCAAAAGTGTTAAATCGTTTGTTTGTATTTTTTTTTCGAATATTTTCAAAGTTTCCGATTTTAAGTGAAAGTGAATTTGAAAAAGAAATTTTTTTTGACAATCTTTTGGATCTTGAGTGCTGAGTATGATGACATAAAATTCTAATACGACATTTGATTCACAGAAAATATAGTTTCCTAGCTCCATCAATGATAAGCATCACTAATCAAATCAAATTGTCTCATCTAAGGCAGCTTCATAAGTGCTCAAAGCCTCATTGCATAGAATAGTGTCCCAAGTCGAACCCAGGTCTATCATTACAATTTCATGGCAATCGATTGAGAATTTCAAGAGCAACAAGCGCTGTCTCAGCTCTTACACAATCAACTTAGCATATATTTACAGGTTACAAAGTCGACTCTGATATAACTGTCGATTGTTTTCCATGAGAAGTGAGCTTATGAAGAATAGTTTACTTTACATATGATCAATATCTTATCATTATGTCAACACTGAGAACTGAGAATTGAGAGATGTATCGAAACTTTGCCAATGTCGTTATTCTGCTTATAAAACTCGTATATTTATAATTAATTTATAGTTTCTACAGCCACTTTTTGTCGGTTATTAAATTTACTTAATTAAGGGAATATTTTTTATTTAATTTTCTTTTGGTAGCTAGCTCCATTGAAATATATAATTACCGTTACAGCTGAGTGATTTGGTATTTGCTACTAACTATAATAAACACTGCTACAAACTAATGTGAGGAATATTACGATTCGGTTATTGAGTTTGAGCTTTAACTGCAAATGGAGATTTATATATATATCTAATATATATAGATATATACACTATATATGTATTTATATATATATAATGTATATGCTTATATAGTATAGAAACACAGTTTAGTCGAAGTCGCAGCATAATATATAAGAAATATTCCAAATGGCAATACTATATATACTATAACTATAGCTATATAAATGTATTATATATTTATATATGTATTATACATATACATTTGTGTTCATACAGCATTAACTAAATGAAGATAGGTTTTCCGATAAAATATAAAAACAAGTTTCCCATTTATTTAGAGGAAGAAGCACAGAAGAGAATTACGAAAAAAAAATGCCGTTACTAAAATAATTTTTGACGATATTAGAGAGTTCCATTTCAATTGCAAATCGGCCTATTATAGTAAAAGTAGCGCTGGACGTAAACAGTTACAACAAATAAATTGTATTAATTATATCACATTCTTGATTGATTGAAAGTAATTGGAAAGGCAATGGTTATATATTTATCTAGACAGTGCCAGAAATTGATCGTAATCCTGATTAATATTCTGTAATGTTCCCATTATTTTGGACGTGTTCCATTAGTTCATCAGAATGCTTAACTGTTGCAGGTGTTGCTATGGATCATAACTAGCATATATAAACGACTCACTCGAATAGAATCCCTATATCAATAAGTTTTCAATTATTTATATAAATGATTAAACGGTTTGATTTACGATTTATTTTATAGCCATATACATGTATTTAGAACAAAACAACTAATGACCGTTATAATTTGTGTTATCAACAACACGATTAATATTATTTCCTTTTATATAAATACCGTTGAGACCGTTGAGGGTATTACTATCGATTTAGCATTTATTTATTTGAAGCTCATCAATTAATAAATTGAAATCAACCCTAGCAACTATATAAAATAATTTACCAAACACATCTAATCGCGGTCAGACGATTTATTTTTATTATTCCTTATAAATATCAATCTTAGGATGCATAGCTTTATTTGTTTAGACTACGAAACGGAAAAAGAACTTTTGCCTTTGCCAAAGTCGTCAACCAAATACTCTCACCAAATTTCTGATAGATGTGTGTCCATACGATAAATAATATGAAACACATAATTCTTAGATCTGCAGCTAGTTGACTTGAGCTATCGCCTCTCTATGCACTTCGCATTGCCATATAGATACGATGCAGCTGTTCCTGTTACTGGCCTATCTGGCACTTAAGACTTTCGATTTGTGCAGCTCTTAAAATAGATTTATTTGAACGTATGTGATTTGAATCTTGAAAGTTGAATTGTTTTTCCTTTCAAAAGATTACTTTGGCACTTTATCAATGAGTTTCTTGACCAGGCAAATATTCAATAGAGAGAGGGTGAGATAGATAGATCAAGGAACAGATACAGTTAAGAGTTTTCAATTGACACTTGGCACAAAATTGACAGAAATTCAAAATTTCAAACATATCTAAATGTGACAAACTATCCCTTGCTCTCTCTCTCTCTCTCTCTTCCTCACTCGCTCTCTGTCTCCCTCTCTCTCTCTTTATCTGTGTATGTATCTGCTCTTGCGATCTGTACTTATTTTTATTAACTCTCATCATCCTCTGTTCGACACTCTTTCTCTCTATGCACTTGCAGCAATGGGCCTATTGAGCGAGGGCAATCCACTCTCCTGGGAGGAGACCAAAAAGCTAGTAGATCATGTTCGTGAGCATGGAATCAATCAGTTCATTCATCTATATCACAGACTGAAGGATCGCCAGGGCGACATACTGAAATGGGGCGACGAAGTTGAATATATAATTGTCAAGTTCGACGACGAGCAGAAGGTGGCGCGCGTTTCGCTGAAGGCCAAGGATCTGCTGGCGAAACTCAATGAAAAGGAGCTGGCCGATCCCAACGGCGTGAAGTCGTTGTGGCGTCCCGAATACGGCGCTTACATGATCGAAGGCACGCCGGGCAAGCCCTTTGGTGGCCTGATGGCACATTTCAATTTGGTAGAGGCCAATATGCGGTATCGTCGCGAGGAGGTCACCGAGCTGCTGGCCAGCGATGAATGTGTGATGTCCATAACAAACTTTCCGCGTCTCGGTGCGCCAAATTTTACGTATCCGGTGCATCAGCCGCGACCCGAGGATCCAATCAGCTCGGCTCGTTCGCTCTACTTTCCCGATGAGGCCATATTTCCGGGCCATCCACGATTCAAGACGCTAACGCGCAACATACGCATGCGTCGTGGCGAAAAGGTATCCATCAAGCTGAAGGGTGAGCTCCATAACATTCCAGTTCAGTCTATCGTCCATTTGCTAATCAATGAATTTGCTTTGCAGTCTTCAAGGATGTAAATACGAAGCTGCCCGTGGAGGGTGCACCGCCTGGCGAACCGGATGTTGTGCTCCTGGACGCCATGGGCTTTGGCATGGGCTGTTGCTGCCTCCAGCTAACGTTCCAGGCATGCAACATAACCGAGGCGCGTCGCCTATATGATCAACTGGCACCACTTTGTCCCATTATGCTGGCCCTAACAGCCGCCTCGCCGGTTTACCGCGGTTATCTAACCGAATCGGACTGCCGTTGGAATGTGATTAGCTCCTCGGTGGATTGCCGCACAGAGGAGGAGCGTGGCCTGGTGCCGCTTAACGAAAACAAATTTCGTATTGCCAAATCGCGTTACGATTCCATCGATTCGTATCTGTCCCCTGAGGGGGCCAAATACAACGATGTGAAGCTCACCTACGATGAGGATGTCTACAAGCGTCTCATCGAGGGCGGCATCGATCATCTGTTGGCGCAGCATGTGGCCCATTTGTTTATTCGTGATACAGTCTCGCTATTTAGCGAGAAGGTCCATCAGAACGATGAAGAGGATACGGATCATTTCGAGAATATCCAGTCAACCAATTGGCAAACGATGCGCTTCAAGCCGCCGCCACCCAACAGCTCCATTGGCTGGCGTGTCGAGTTTCGTCCTTGCGAGGCTCAAATTTCCGACTTCGAGAATGCGGCGATTGTCTGCTTCGTGGTGCTGCTGACCCGTGTCATATTATCGTATCAGCTGAATTTCTTAACGCCTATCAGCAAGGTCGACGAGAATATGCAAACGGCCCAGAAGCGGGATGCGTGCCGCAAGGAGAAATTCTGGTTCCGCAAATCGTCCAAGTCAACGGAGCAGCGCGCCGCCTGTGTCCAAATCAACGGCACCTCGACAAACACAAATGGCAGCAGTACTGCAACTGATCCGATACCCCTATTCAATGGCACTGGCAAGCTAAATGGTCATGGAAACGGGCTAAATGGCAATGCCAACAACAACAACAGCAGCAGCAACGCCAATGGAAGCCACATTCACAATGGGGGCACCGACAGCGATCAAACCGATACCGATGATGAGGAGACCGAGCTGTTCCAGCTGCTCACCATCAACGAGATCTTTAATGGCAAGGTGAGTGCCATCATAAACAGAAGATAGAGCTGCTATTTATATAGAAGACCGAGTGCCATGTTCCATGTACTGAATAACCACTATCCAATTATTTGCAGCCCGGCGTATTTCCTGGCCTGGTGCCGCTGATACGCAGCTATCTGCAGTCCATGGAGGTGGACACAGACACGCACTGCACAATTGAACAGTATCTGCGCTTCATACAGAAGCGCGCCGCCGGCGATCTGATCACAACGGCTACCTGGATACGTGAGCAGGTGCTCAACCATCCGGACTACAAGTGAGTGTGGGGGTTATAAGTATGTGTCGAGTGCAGACCAATAATAATTTTGTTTGTTGGCCATTGCAGGAAGGATTCGGTAGTTAGCGATCGTATTAACTATGATCTGCTCAAGAGCATACAGCGCATACAGGAGGGCAAGCACGTGGAGCCGGCACTGCTTGGCCAGGGCAATCATTCCAAGACGAAAGATTTCATTCCGCCCGCACTTCAAAAGCAGTTGGCCAAGACAGGCTGTTGCGAGGACAAATGATCGCGTTGATTTAACTCGCCCAAACACACACGTACACGAAAACACACACAAACAGACACTAACACACACAACCAACAGCAAAAACAACCCAAAAATGAATGCAAATCAACCTACTTTACATATACATATATATGTATGTATGCACACACACACAGACACATATATATATATATATATATATAAATATATATATATATATATATATATAAATATATATATATATATATATATATATATATATATATATATATATGCATGAATACACATATATACATATAAATAGATATGTATGGATATATGTATGTTGCGCGGCAAAGTTTTAGCCGAATCGCAGGCGGAAGCTAGAGCGGATCGGCTAGACCAGACAGAAGCCAGCTGTGGACAACAGAATGCGCGCCGGTGAGAGGAAGAGAGTAAGAGAGCGCCCCGTGCGTCGCACTTGCTCACATTGGCCCCGGCTGCGTTGGCCTTTCGTTGTGGAGCAACATTTATCAATATTAATATTTTTGTAGCGTGATTCTTAGCAGTTTAAACAGACCACAAATTCAAAGAAAGAGAGAGAGAGAACAACAGAGTGAGAGCTAGAGAACGACGGCTTATTGCTTACGTAGAAAAGGCGAGTACGCTGTTCAACAACAACAGACAGATATTGGTTGGGCAGCGTGTTTAAGAAGCTGGCCTGGCGAGTGGGCGTGTTGCGCTATATATAAAAAAAGTATAATATAATAATTTATAGCTTTTGGCTACTTTATTTCTCTATATATCTGCATGCATATACATATAAATGCATACATATATATATAGATATATATTTATATGTATGTATATGTGTATGTATGTATGTTTGTTTGTTTGTTTGTTTGTTTTTTTTGTATTACAACGATTGTGGTAGAAAATGCCCCAGCAGGCCCGGGCGAAATCTCAACCAAGTGCCGTTCCAAATAACGCGATAAACAAAAAGGTAATGAATAAATAAAAGTAATAATACATGCCTAAACGGAATAGTTCAAAGTCAACCAAGTTGTTTATATTTTACATATATATATATATATATATATATATATATATATATTCATATATATATATATATATATAAATATATATTGTTTGGTTTCTTTTTAACTGTGGCCTAATGTTATAAAACTTTTATATCTATATGATAAAAACAAAAGTGGAATAGAAAGTGAAACAGAGAGAGAAACATGTGCTATTATAATTTATTATGCGTAATTGTACCACGAACACATTATTAATATTATTTTTATTATTATTATTTTTACTATTATAAATATGAGAAATATTATTAATGCAGCCAAGCAAATAAAACAAACAAATTAAAAACTATTGTTAAAATTTAATTTGTTACAGAACAAAAAAAAAAAAAAACAAAATAATATTAAAAAAAAACACTAAATAACAAAAGTTGTTCTTTAAACAAATCAAACACATACACACATATAGACATACATAAATAGAACTTATGAAAGGAAATCAAATTTATTAACATATATTTATAACTGTTTTGCATAACCATTTTGTACGATGCATAGATACATATATATAAGGATATATAAAATATATTTATATATATGTTCTTTTTCCATCGAACGTTATGAAAAATGCCTTCTGAATGAAAAATCGATTTCATATTCACAAAAATGTACTTAGGACTTATGATTAGTTAAAAGACAGCGTTAATTAGTGGACAAGTTGGGTTATGGTGCAAAAGAGGTTAGGGAAATATTGAACTTTTATCTAGACTAGCGTTAATAGAAAATTCAAGGAGCAGGACGCTAAACACCTTTACATATACATATATATAATAAATTGACTTGATAAAAAATTCTTTAATTAATTCACATTGTACTTATACAAAAAAATATATATATATTATATATATATAACAATATAATATTTTTAGCCAATTTAAATGAAATGTACAGCACTTGAAAATTGTCTTGCACATGGCATGGTGAGCACAGCATTTACGTTATATATATATATATATATATATATATATATATATATATATATATATATATATATATATATATATATATATATATATATATATATATATATTATGTTGAATTTTTTTTTTCAAAATTTATTGCCTACCCTGCCCATGAACGCAAACGCAGTATTTTGATAATATCAAGTGCATATTATTATCTACATATGTATACCAATCACTAAAAGCAAATAAAAAAAAACATGTTTGCAACAAAATTTACTGCTTTTTTATTTTTGCTTACGCATCAGCATACAAATTTCAATTTAGCTTTTAACGCAATGTAACGCATTTTGCGTTTGCATTGCTCCGTTTTGCGCTTAAGCTTGCCCTGTTAATGTTATCAGGAGCATGCTAGCTTTACGTTGAGCATGCTACGTTGTTTTATTCGTTTTGTTTACATCGAGATACATTAACATTGAACTGCCCATATACATATTTTATTTATTTTTGGCTGACAACGTGCGTTTAAATGTTACGTTGATCAGATCTATGTGTCAAAGCATTTATCGTTGTCAGTGTGTTGCGTATTGTTGCTTTGCATTTCCACATGTTTATTCGCATTTTAATTAAATAAGGAAATCTGCTGGAAACAACGCAAAGCGGTTTTATTGTGAACTACGTCATGGAATTTATGAAGAGTTAAGTCTGTATTGCTCTTGTGCAAAGGATCTGCGTCTTTGCAACAATTTAATCTCGTTTTGAATCACATTCCGTATTCCGAGCAAAACAAACACGAAAAAATACCGTTACATTGTAAGTCGTTGCGGGAGGGTGTGTGCGTGCTTTAGGGTGGAGTACATGTGTATACATACAGACATACATGTGCATGTATTGCAAAGCTCTATTGAATTCCTTTACTCAGCAGCCGTTTCGACGCCTCACGTTCATGTATGTGTGCGTGTTGGAGAGCCTAGTCAATAAGTTGAACAGATGTGGAAATATGACATGCATCTGCATGCCACTAAATTAAAATCGGGATAAACTAACATAAAATCGAAAAAAAAATTTGTTGCAACAAATACAGTGCTCGTTCGTAAGGCAACAGGCGAATTGTTGAGGTGGACGTGATACATGGCTGCTACACGGGCCAGTCCTACTTTTCCGCCTCTTTGATAGAATCTGACAACAACAAGTGATAAATAAACGCAGTCCAACTTTTAACTGTAACTGTATGTTTACACACGCATTACTGAAAAGCGGAACACGCCCAGGGCGATAGCCATAAAGTGTTGCATACGAAAAAGACTCCTCTGTAGGAAAAGCAACAACAATAGCAGCAGTGTTGCCAAGTGTCGCAAAGTGTAACAATAAGTCGTAACGTCCTTGGTAACGGCAAACGTCAAAACTGGAACAGGCATAAAAAGAACAATAGGAAGAGACGGCAAAGACGCGCACAGCGCATACAGCGTGAAAAAAAACAAGGTGTGCTAAAAAATATGGGTAAGTGGGCTGTTTTCAACATTTGACAAATTTGCATGTGTATGTCCATGTATGTCCTCTGTTTGTTTGTGCTTGTGTTTGTGTGCGTGTGTAGTGCTTGCAGGTGACAATGGTCACAGACGCAATTGACAGTTGAATGGGTTAGATACAAAACGCCGAGAGCGCTACTGCGACAGTGCGAGAGCGCGAATACAAGAGAAAGAGAGTGTGAAGGCGCGCGCGTGAGAGCAAGCCGTCGAGAGTGCGAGAACGGGCCAGAGGTATGTCCTGTTATTTTTTGTTTTTATTACTACACACACCTAAAGCCTTTGTGTATGTGTGTTTGTGAACACATTGTAAGCTAAGCAGGCTTAAAAGGACACGGTAAATGTACATACACACACACACACACACAAACAATATGAAAATTGCATTTTTCCTGTGCGCTTTTGTAATTTCTTTGGCTTTACGCTGTTTTGTGTCGCTTTTCTTGATGCTTGTTTCCTATTTTGCTACTGTCGCTTATTCGTTTCATGCGCTCGTGCCTTGCGCTCTGTGTATTGTGTGTGTGTTTGTGTGAATGCATGTGTGTGTAGGCCAAGCCAAAGCAACCGTTAGCTGTTTGGGCCCTCGGCAGTGAACTTTTTAGTGCCTGGCTGCCAGGAAGGGCCGCAAGGAAAAGCAAAAACCTCCGTGACTGCAACTCGAAATACGTTTCGCTGCGTTCTGCGGTTGGTTTGTGTTGTGTGTACGTGTGAGCGAGTGAGTGTGAGTGTATGTGTACTTGTCACGCCCCTTTGACATTTTTTTGAACGCAATGATATTAAACAATAGAACACTTTTGTCGCATGTTTTGTTGCAGCAGCAGCACCACCAACATCGCCCGCAACAGCAGCAGCCGTAACAACAGCAACAACAGCTGCAGCAGAGACAGGACCAACAGCACCTGACAGCAGCGGCCTCGGCGGCGGCGGCATCGACATTGGCAACGGCATCGAGATGCTGAAGGCTCTGTACGATTTTCAAGCGGTTTATCCGAAAACGATTAGCTTTGATGAGGGCGAATATTTTATACTCTACCAGACGTCCGCACGACAGCGGAACTGGTGGCAGGTGGTTAGCATGAAGGGCAACATTGGCTTTGTGCCATCTAATTACGTAATGAAGATTAAGGTAAAGTGCCTGCTTACCTAAGTGGAGTGACAGCTAATTAGCTTTTTCTTGTTCATTCGGCAGGTGGAACATGATTTTCTCATCAGCTTTCTCAACTCATCGATTGAGTCGCTGGAAAAGTGCTCTGAGCCAGAGATTAATGGCATCATGTCCAAGGATGAGCTGCTCGACAGACTGCGCGAGAAGAAGCACACCATGGAGCGGCTTTATGCGGTTAGCATCGATTAGATGTAGATATAGATATATCATTAATATTGATACAGCTATTGCTATAGATATTGACAAATAGCTATCAATAGATACGAACATAGATACAGTTACATCTACAAACATAGATAATCGATACGTATTTGTTCACTTGTTTGGTTACCTTGCAGGAGAGCTCGGAGCGTGATGGTGACTCATCGTTGTCCTATTCGCACAGCTACAGCGACAAGCAGCAGCTGAGCGGCAGCCACAGCCATAGCCACAGCCATTCCCACCGGCACTCGCACACGCATCCGCATCAACAGAAATCGCAACAGAATAGTCCGCCTGCTACACAACGCCTGGACATGAGCAAGAAGAGTATGTCCAGTCCGGCTGTGGGTGTTACTGTGCAGCAATCGATGCCGGAGTCGCCTAGCATGGGCAGCATGCAGTTGCAGAGCAGCAGCTGCACCATACAGACGCCACAGCAGCAACAGCAGCAGCCTCTGCCAGCGCCTCCACTGGTGGCCAGCACGTCTGCAGCTGCGGTTGCTGCAGCAGCAGCCGCCACACAAGCCCAAAAGGTCTGTAGCTCCGTCTCGGATGTGGCGCAGGACAATAGCATCACCTCAGAGCCGTCGGAGACGACAACAACCACGACTACCAGCGAGGATGTGGTCACTACATACAAGGAGACCAGCCAACTGAGCACTAGCAACGGTGCCACATCAACGGCAGCTGCAGCCACCGCTGCCGCCACCGCTGCCGCCAATGCCGCAGCAGCCACTGCAACAACAGCTGCAGCAGCAGCCGCAACAGCGTCAGGAGAGGAAGCAATTAATAAGCACAAGCCGCACAATGGCAACAGCTCCACAGCTATTCACGACGAGCAGCTCAGCCAGGGCGCGGACAGCGCGCCCGACAAGTCAGAGGCGAGCGATGACGGCTGCAATGGTTGTGGTGACAATAGCCAAGCGCTGGACAGCATTGAGAGTCCCTCGCTCTCGCATCGTTTGGGTGCCAGCCTTACTGCCGGCGCCAATGGCACCCTGGACAATGGGCGTGGCCAGCTGAAAGTTGAGTCATCCGATGTGTATCAGATTGTGGATGCATTGCGTCGCAATACAAATCTCAGCTTTGATTTGTCTTGCGAGGCATTGCGCGTCGTGCTAACTAGCTTGGAGCAGCTATACAATGGCGCCATCAATCCGTATCTGGAGGCAGTTGCTGTGCACGTCACCGGCAAGGTGGCCACGCCCAAAGAGTTGCTGGGCATCACGCACGACTCCAAGCGACTACAATATCTGTTCGCCCAGTTGGCCGACTGCAAGAACGATACGGAGCAACGCACTTGGATGCTCTACGAGGACGAGGAGGATATTATACAGTTTCTCGAGGAGCTCGTGGAGATACTGGTAAGGCAACGAGACCAAATAGAACGCAGTTCATTCAAATTGAAGTGATGGATGACAAAGACAGACAGCCTTTTAGACTATACTCTTCCAAAGGTCTCTGACGAACCGAAGATTCGAAAGCGTCAGTTTTCGAGATAGTTTAAAGACAGCAATATCGATACATATCGATTTGAAGTCTTTGCTTTGCCTTTACCTTAAAATAACTTAAGAATTTCTGTGTTATATGTTTTTAGTAGTCGTAAATCTTCAAAGACCCACACGCCACTCAGGGTATACCCCAGCTGACTACTTAGCAGCACTTAAGGTGTACAGATCATATTTTTTACTGGTCTCTGTATCATTGCAGAATAACGCTGATGAGAACATCAGCTGTTATGAGATGTCGTGTGATCAATATCAGATGTTCATCAATCTGGTACAATACTATCAGATGGAGACACGTTGGTCCATCAAAAAACTGTTGCTTAAGACTTTCACTGCTGCCTGTCACTTGGATCACATCATTGTTGATATACTGCTAACCTCATTGCTGCCCCTGGAGATCGTAAGTGAACATCTGCAGCAGTTGTCAATAAGATAATTATAGAGTTTGTGCTGCATCTTGCAACCAGGTGGAAGATATGAAGACGCACTTTTCCAATTTGGATCGCTTCAAACAGCTGGTCAAAATGCTAACCATTATCTTCTCGCTGGGCGAGCCCATGCCCGTCAATCATCAGAGTGAGTAAATTGATAAATATTTCAATTCAATTATGACTATCAAAGTTGAATTGACTTTTAGATTATTTGGGCGTGCACTTCGCCAGTTTTCTGCTGGAAATTGTGGAAGGAAACAATCCCGAACTGCTCGTGGATATGGTTATCGCCCTGATATTGGCCTTCAATCAACAATTTAGCGAGCATACGGTGAATGTGATCATAGAGGCCATGCAGAATCTTCCCACAGTCAAAGTGTTCACCGAGAAGCTATTGCTGCTGCTTAATCGAGAGGGTAAGTACTCACCTTATATACACGCACTATATATATAATCGAATACTTTAAATAGATGATCCGACGCGCCTGCTGAAGCATCACAATGAACATATGAATACGGTGCTGCGCATGTTCATTGACATATTCAGCCATACGTATTCGGCCAGCATGTTCTATACGAACGATATCAAAGTGCTAATCGACATTGTGGTGCGTCAGCTGTCCGATTTGGATGCGGGCAGTGCGGTAAGTCAATGCATATGTCTGTGTATACTATTCCGGGGAGAAAGTATATGAAAAATATATCTGCTTATACTTTATTTAGACACGCCCATGCTATTTGAAGCTGTGCCGTCGCATCTTGCGCAACACAAACTACCAGGACCATCAGCATCGTAAGCATGATCTAATGAAGATATTTACGCGCATCTTTTGCGAGGAGACCGAATGCAGCGCATACGATCAGCAGCTGGTGCGCGAGATAGCCAACGAATTTCCCCAATTATTTAAGGCATAGATTCAAAAAAAAAAAAAAAACAAAACAAAACAAGGAAACCAAAAACAAGAACAAGAAAGAAAACACACTCCCAACAAAAACTTAAATTATGTAAAGCGTTGCTAGTGAGGCTACTAAAGTGGCCAAGAACATTTTAAATATTAAATTGTATAGTTTAGAAAACTGATCAAGTCGTGTTTAGCATTCTAAAACTTTAGCAACTGAAACATACTTATTTGTAATATCCATTTTATAAACTTAATTTCGAAAGCTAAGTTTCGGTCTGAAGGCATTTTGCAGCTCATCTTAAGAGGCGGCCAACTAGTTGCATAAGAATATGAATATGAATATGAATATGTTGTGCAACCATTATAGAGTCATAGATGCTCTAGTATATCAAGATTATGATTATGTTTATCAAATATGCGTTTAGATACAAAGAGTGTATTTGTAAGTAAAATGAAGCCAAAGCTAACACATTACCAAAATGCTGTTTGAATGATAAGTATATAAACTATTTCGACTATGATTCTGATTATGAAATGCAAAAATTTGTTCAGTTGTTACCAAATATATATACACGCATACATATATACTATGTATTTTTTAGAGATTAACAACCAAATTTATAGAACGAAAAAGACAAATTTTACATCAAAAAATTTATAGTTAAATATAAACCAGGGGCATATATAATTAAAAAATGACAATTGATTTGTTTAGCAACAAAATTATACATATAAAAAAAAAACTAAAACGAAAAACTTAATAGGCAAAATGATTATAAACTCACTACGAAAATGATATTTAAACAAAAAACAAATAACGAAATGTTAATTGCAATTTATACATAATATGGGAAATGATATCTAATCGAATCGAATCGAATTAAACCGGAGTGCGAGACCCAATGTTAAATTTGTTTATATAATCTATGAGAAACAGATCCCAATATGCAAAATCGACGACTGTTTGTTAAAGCTCAGCCGCTAAATGGCATAAACAGCAAATGGAAAACATAAGAAAATTTATAATTAATGATACTATATAGAAGAATTATACAAATTTGTTGAGAAATAATGAAAGACACATACGCACACATACACCTAGACTTACTCGCTATTTCCCTCTCTGTCTCTGTCTCTATCTCGCTCCTTGTATCTTCTAATCTACGTATCACACTGTCTCTTTCTATCTCTGTCTCTCTCTTATTGAAACGCACTTTGTACAAGCGAAATTTTAAATACGTTTTTAAAAACAAGCATGAAATTTGTTTATTGGTAACAAGGTTATTAACGAAAACACAAATCTATTAAGTTTATTGTTAAACCAAATCGACACATATATTGTTGAATTGAATTAAGTAACAGAAGTGTACAAAATGCAAAACAATTATAAAGAAAGCGATAAACAGAGGAAACGAAAGCTAACTAAATGCAATTAATAAGCCGCACATTTCAATAAAATCTGCAAAGAAAGAAAACAAAAAGAAAGAAACACTCACGACAAGATAACAAATTATAATTGTGCAACATTTTAAACTATTTCGATTTGAATAACAATCCACAAAAACAGCAACGGCAACAGCAACAATATTTGAATGAACATTTAACTATTTATATATGGAACTAAAATTAAATTAGCAAGTATTTTGCGACTTTGTTAATTTGCTCATTTTTAACCAAAGAGAACAAACGAATATGAAATATTTAAAATATTTAAATTAACTAACAGCAAATGGCAAATGGTAAATTGAAAGACAATTCAAAAGCAACGCAGCAAAATGCATTGGAAGTGTAACAAACAATGAAATTGCAATAATTGTAAAGAGTAACAAAATATAATATTTAAAATTAAAAATTATAAAAAATCTAACGATTTTCCTATTTAACAACTGTAGAACTTTGATTGATTGAAGCTCAGCTTGCAGATGGGTGGAGGTAGCTTGCAGCTTCATGAAATAGTTGCTCCGCTCTGGTCCGCTTTGATGTTATTATATGTATGTACTGCCTACACATGCTAGTTCAAGGTTATCAGTATATATATAGCCTTTAGTTGCCGCATAGGACTATGCATATATAAAATAGTATAGCTGCTGGCTTATGGTTTGAAAGAAAACTCCTTGAACTGAGGTTCACTCACGTCTTCAATTAGTTTTTGAAATTTCCGCTATTTCGTCATGGATTTCATATAAGTTTTACTGTAACAAATTAATTTATAATTAATATTTTACTTGGGGGTGCTCGACTGGAAGATATTCCGACTCCTGCGCAGAGCTTCATATATTCAAAACGCCCATTGTCAATGGGCTCGGGGTAAATGAAACCTTTGCAAAGAAAATTGTTCCATTTCTTCAAAAATCCCACCGAATTAAAAACAAATTTAATGACTTTCGCTTGCTCAACACGTGGGTTAATAAATTTATTTTGCAATTTACGAGTATAGGCTTTATAGATTGATAGGGTATTAGATATGTGTGCCTAACATGGACACGATTATAATATGTCAGTATATTATCATATGTGCTTCTTGTATGTTGTCTTTATAGGTATGGCATACGTATGTATAACGATTGCGAAATAAGTTGGTTAAGTAAATATATATATATATATATATATATATAGAGTATAGATTGCGGGTAATATAAAGTGCTAAACAATCCCAAACAACAGCAACATTTAACATAGGTATAATACCATTAGGTTATATGTATATATGTAGTATATAGTATATATGTGATTATTTGTTAACGTACATCCAATTAGGGTTGCTTAACAAATGGTTACAACTATAGTTGTGAGTTCGCTTCCTTCCTTCATTTTGCAAAATGAACCAAGTTTTCTTCCTGTTTTCCTTTCCATTTTTCCTTAACGGGGATTCACATTTGTCTTGCTAGTAGGGTAGTCCTAAGTAGATAAAGATATATTAACTGTGGCTTCAAAGCTGGGCGCAAGTCTTACGATTTTCTTCGCTCTCTTTATTTCTTCGTCTGAACTGCTCCATTTCTGTTACGGCACCAGGGTGTTTCTGGTGGACGTACCAGCCGGTACGACCGGCGTGCCATCGGCTACGGCTGAGAGGCAACTGCCGAGCGTGTGGGCGACAAGCATTTGCTTTTATAGGAGCCCATCTCGACCAGGGTCCCAGTTGCTTCTGCTTAAACGCAATTTTACGCCCAGATGCGCATCTAACCTAATTCATTTATTTAGCACTTGTCCGACGAGTGAGCCAACATATTGTTCATTGCACTTTAATTCGATTTTGATTGGAAACGCTCTTATCGCATTTGTGCAGACAGCCTAAGCACTGTGTCTGTCTTAGTTCATAGTACACAAAGCCTTGACGTCACACTCGAGGAGTTCTTTCCGTTTCAATGGCTGGCAAATAGGCATATACAACATATACATGGATATACATAGTGCTATATATGTTAATGTAGAATACATCAATGATTTCTCAACCTCTGTAGGAGCAACTCGAACTTATGGTTTCGAGTAGGTAAGGAGCATAGAGCTTGAGGCTTAATGAGGACTTGTGTATGTAGTTCTGCCTTAATTATTCCAATAGAATTTTTTTAAATATGTAATAATATAATTATTATAATCCTTAAAGCAAATTCATATTCACAGCCATAACACGCAATCAGTGTTAATCATCTGTAGGTTCAAAAATATCCCCAATTGCTTACACATAAATAAGGCCCAGTTTTCTTGCTCTTGCATTTATTTTTGAGAATCAATGGACCGTAGTGAACCACAATATTTTCGCATCTATGACGTCACACAGTATAGCTGCTCTAGTTGAAATTCATTCATAAAATGCTTCAATTGCACAAAAAAAAAACAATCTTTACGCATTAGAGCCAGTTGAGCGAAGTTCTTTTCGCCTGGGCGAAAGCGCATTGGTGCACATGTGCGATAAGCGAAATTGAATCAATCAATGGGAAATTGAGATTCATTGAGAATACAACGGCTCAAACGTTGCGTGGGCGTTGTATATACGGACTTAGTACGTCCTTAATACAAATCTGGTATAAAAAGCCGGACCGGCAACCGTTTTAGTCATTCAAGTTCCGAGCATTGCTCAAGCAACAGCTAACACACCGAGATCCGATCCAATTTCAAGCACCGCGGAGCTAACAGTTGCAGTCAATAAACGGAGTACTTACAAAGCCAAAGAATGGCCGCGAATCCTCAATGGCTAAGGCTTAACATTCTTGTTCTGCTCCTCCAGCTGGGCGGATTGAGCCTTATCCAGGCCAATATCGAGACGTGCAGCAACCGTCAGGAAGATTGCACATTGCAACCGCTGCATCGCTCAATAAAAGATTACGGAAGTGAACTAGAGGAATACGACGAGCATCTTATATATAGACAAGTCAATGAGCGGAATGACAAGCAATTGCATGGCGAATACGGTCAGCGGATCGATTGGTCACTTCGCCTAGGCCAAGAGGAGCGCGTACCGTTGCATACTTGTGATGAGAGGCGGGACACTCGCATAGAAATACAACAAAATGATGGTGACCGCCGTGAAGAACGTGGCGATCGTCGATGGCAGCAACGTGTTCAAGTGCGTGACAATCTACAACAAAGCGATGACTTCCGACGAAAGGAACATGTTAGTCTCCGAAGAGATCATAGCGATTATATTCGTCGAGAGGCAGGACGGGAAAATATTCGAATGGTGGAACGGGATGATTTCCAAAGGGAAGAACGTGATGATATTCGACAAGAGGAACGTAAAGATATGCGCCGAGAGGAACATGACGAGCTCGAAAGAGAATATAATGATAATCGAAGGGAGGAACGCGATGATCTCAGAAGGGAGCAACGTTATGATAGTCGTCGAGAGGAACGCGAAAATCTTCGATGGGAAGAACGCTCTGATATCCGAAACGAGGAACGTGATGATATTCGTAGGGTAGAGCGCGACGATCTCAGGAGGGAAGAACACTCTGATCTCCGAAGGGATGAACGTGATTATATTCGCAATGAAGAACGCGACGATCTCCGAAGGGAGGAACGTGGTGATATTCGCCGAGAGGAACGTGAAAATCTCCGAAGGGAAGAACGCTCTGATCTCCGAAGAAATGACCGTGATGGTGATCGTAGGGAAGAACGCGACGATCTCAGGAGGGAGCAACGTGATAATATTCGCCGAGAGGAACGCGAAAATCTCCGAAGGGAGGAACGTTCTGATCTCCGAAGGGAGCAACGTGATGATATTCGTAGGGAAGAACGCAACGATCTCAGGAGGGAAGAACACTCTGATCTCCGAAGGGATGAACGTGATTATATTCGCAATGAAGAACGCGACGATCTCCGAAGGGAGGAACGTGAAAATCTCCGAAGCGAAGAACGCTCTGATCACCGAAGGGAGGAACGTGATGATATTCGTAGGGAAGAACGCGACGATCTCAGGAGGGAGCAACGTGGTGATCTTCGCCGAGAGGAACGCGAAAATCTCCGAAGGGAAGATCGCTCTGATCTCCGAAGAAATGACCGTGATGGTGATCGTAGGGAAGAACGCGACGATCTCAGGAGGGAGCAACGTGATAATATTCGCCGAGAGGAACGCGAAAATCTCCGAAGGGAGGAACGTTCTGATCTCCGAAGGGAGCAACGTGATGATATTCGTAGGGAAGAACGCAACGATCTCAGGAGGGAAGAACACTCTGATCTCCGAAGGGATGAACGTGATTATATTCGCAATGAAGAACGCGACGATCTCCGAAGGGAGGAACGTGGTGATATTCGCCGAGAGGAACGTGAAAATCTCCGAAGGGAAGAACGCTCTGATCTCCGAAGAAATGACCGTGATGGTGATCGTAGGGAAGAACGCGACGATCTCAGGAGGGAGCAACGTGATAATATTCGCCGAGAGGAACGCGAAAATCTCCGAAGGGAGGAACGTTCTGATCTCCGAAGGGAGCAACGTGATGATATTCGTAGGGAAGAACGCAACGATCTCAGGAGGGAAGAACACTCTGATCTCCGAAGGGATGAACGTGATTATATTCGCAATGAAGAACGCGACGATCTCCGAAGGGAGGAACGTGAAAATCTCCGAAGCGAAGAACGCTCTGATCACCGAAGGGAGGAACGTGATGATATTCGTAGGGAAGAACGCGACGATCTCAGGAGGGAGCAACGTGGTGATCTTCGCCGAGAGGAACGCGAAAATCTCCGAAGGGAAGATCGCTCTGATCTCCGAAGAAATGACCGTGATGATGATCGCAGAGAAGAACGCGACGATCTCCGAAGGGAGGAACGTGATGATATTCGCCGAGAGGAACGTGAAAATCTCCGAAGGGAGGAACGTTCTGATCTCCGAAGGGAGCAACGTGATGATATTCGTAGGGAAGAACGCAACGATCTCAAGAGGGAGCAACGTGGTGATCTTCACCGAGAGGAACGCGAAAATCTTCGAAGTGAAGAACGCTCTGATCTTCGAAGAAATGACCTTGAAGATGATCGCAGGGAAGAACGCGACGATCTCCGAAGGGAGAAACGTGATGGTGTTCGACGAGAGGGACGCGAAAATCTCAGAAAGGAAGAACGTTCGGAACTCCGAAGCGAACAGCGAAAGGAACACGACGATCTACGAATTGAGGAACGTGATATCGTCCTAGGAGAGGAATGGCGCAACATACGTCACGAAAATCGTGATATATCTCGACGACATGAACGAGAAATTGAAAATGATAGCCGTGAAGACATTGAGCGACGTGATGAAGAAGAGGAACGTGATAGTCGCCGCCGTGGGGAGAGTCTGGAACGTGTAGATGCAGAACGCGGTGAGAGGCGAGTTAGTCTGGAGAATATGCGACGAGTCGAGGTTGAGCTTACTCAAAGACGGGAGCGAGAAGATCGAGATCTTGGTGAGTTCTCTCGTCGTGAAAATCGTCGTGTGAAATCTGGCTATTCCCATCGAGATCAAGAAAGTGTGCTGCTGGAAGGAAGGCGAGAAAGCCCCGAGGAGATGCGAAGGGTCGTATCACGCAGACAGAGCCGTGATAATCGAGAGCATAATTATATCGACATTCGCGAAAGCCGCGAAAAACAAGCCGATTTTCGACGAGAGGAGAGAAGCGAACTCCGACGAGAACGAGACGACTCTCTGCGGGTGGAACGGGAAGTGTCTCGACGAATCAACCGAGATGAAAGCGAGCGGGTCGACAACGAAATAATAAATACTCGAATTAACGGAGAAGCTCTGCGACGAGAGGAAATCGACCTAACACGAAGACAAGAAAGGCTGCTTAATCGCAATATTAGAGAAGACTCCAGACGAGTGAATCGGGACATTTCCCGAAGAAAGGAGCGCGACGAGGAACGCGATGAGCTGCGAGAAGTGGAGGACATTAGTCATCGTCGAGAACACAGAGTTGACCGTCAGCAAAGGGAACGTAATAGTCGTCGTGGAGAGGATCGACGTGTAGAGCGAAATATATCTCGAAGACAAGAGCGGGAAGAAAAACGTGAAGAGCAAACAGAACGAGTTGAGCTGTGGGTCGCGGACCGAAGACGGCAGCGTCGTGTGGATATGGAGCGAGATGAAATGAATCAAATAGATCAAGAAAGGAGGCAGGATCGTGACGAGCGTAAGCGCTTAGATGATCGACATGTCAATCGACAAAACGTAATATTCCGACGTGGAGAACGGGATGATTACGGGCAAAAGGAAACGAGCAACAATTTCCGCTTTGAAGAACGAAACGATTTGCGACTCGTAAATCGAGAGGAACAAATAGAGAATCGGGAAGATCGTGAGCTTAATAAGGATAGCCTGGAAGTGCGGCAGATCGCTAACTCTCGACGTGAGCAACGTCAAGAGCATCAACGTGAGAATCGACGTGCTGAACGCGCCGATATGCAACGAGAGGAACGCAGGGAAAGACAAGTGATTCGTGAGGTCAGCCGACCCAATGAGAGAGATAATCGTGAGCAACGAGATGTCTCCCGAAGAGAACAACGTGATGCCGATGTCGCTCGTGGTGCAGAACGAAGTGATATGCGAGAAGTCAATCTACAGAAATCCGAAAATCTTCGTGGCATAGAACGCAGTCTACTCGAGGTTGTCACCGATAGGACATCAATGGAGAACGAAAGGAGTGAAAGTCGAGAAGATGTCAGGTTGAGCGCCCTTGAACTAGCGCCACTGTATAAGGAAAATAGTCTTGAAAACCAAAGGCTGTTTGCAGAGGAAAAGTCTCTGGCCTGGTTGAGCAACAGCTACAGCAAACAGGTTCTTTTGATTACTGGTCAGGCGCTGATTTTACTAGTACTCTACGCGAAGCTGAACAGCCATAAAGGACATGATCTGGGGTAAGTATACGATTTGTAATACATCCAAACACTTCGGTTAATATATAACTAAATCTGTGCTTGTTCTCTAGGCATCGACTGGGAGATCATATCCAAGGCTTTCTTCATCCCGCCGACTGTTAAGGCACACGGCAAGCACGACAAACACGGCTTTACGAGAAACCTGATAACCTGAAACGCAAAAGTACCTAAGCAAATATACATATATACGGAAACGCTATTTAACGCATCCCTACGTACCCATACAGTGCAACATAATGAGCAACGAGCTGAATGCCGAGAGTGGATCTGAGAGATGTGTGGTTGCAAATGCATTCTACAATTTATTCTAACTGTTACTGTAAACTGTAAACTGTAAACTACACTGAACTACAAGCAAATATATAAGTTATACATAGTTGAGCATATGCAAAGCGAGGAATCTGTTTCAATTTGGTTTCCAGACTTCGCCGCCTGTGTTCCCATTGCCAACACGCCCCTCAAAAATCTCATATAATCCCTGATGTCCTGGCTGGGGCAAGGCAAGGCGCTGCTGCAATTGTCCACATCGCATAGTTGGTCACATGCCTGCTGACCAGCAAGCCATGCATACGGCATGCTCTTACGACTATGGGTATTACCCACTTAAGAGTTAGAGCACAGCCACACACAAACACCCACACACACACACAGACATGCACTCAGGCACCCATACACGCACGCACACATAAGGATACGGAAGGCTGAACTGGAAAATTATTATTGCGATTTTCCATGTCGGTTGCCTTCATCCTTGTGCGCCTTTTGTATGGCAGACAGTATCGTTGTTGATAAATTTCGCACATATTAGATGCCGGACTGCTGGTCCATACATCTTTTGGTTTTCAAAGGATTTCCCCAAAGGGTGCCAGGACTAACTGCCCAGCAGCCGGTCGGACGGTCCGACCAGCCAAGCAGTAAGCCATTCTTAATCAGTGCAACCAGCACAAATTTTACACAATTTTCTCCTATTGGGGATTATATCGCATGGTAAATGTATGTACAGTCAACTTATGGCTAAGCACAGAGTAGACAGACAGACAGACAGACAGACAGACAGACAGACAGGGGAGAATATGTTTGTCT
Organism: Drosophila hydei; assembly: GCF_003285905.1. Lineage (NCBI taxonomy): Eukaryota > Metazoa > Arthropoda > Insecta > Diptera > Drosophilidae > Drosophila > Drosophila hydei. The sequence goes on along the minus strand of NW_022045696.1, from coordinate 1,342,849 downwards.
GTTTGTTTTTATATACATTTTTTTTATCTATTTTCAGTCCAGCTCTGTGATGAAGTATAAGGCCTGCTTGCCTCCATGCTGAAAACAGTTTCAAGTTAATAAATTATATATAAAAAAGCCTTTTAATTAATTGTTGTGAAATTATATGGATTTAGCTGCTTAATGATTGCCTTGAGCCTGGCTTAATTCAATCTGTGCTTAAGCCAGCTTAGATAAATATCTTCGCCCTTATCGAGCGCAATAAAATTGAAATTTATTTACGATTTGTGCCATTTATTATGTGTGCTTCATTCCCCTGCATAATTAGCTCAGAATTTCGGTTATTTGTAGCTCGGGCAGAGTCTATAAAAAGGAAGATATGCGTCTGGGTGTGTGTGCCCCAACTATTATGTGTTGTGCTTCACGGCTGTCTATCCAAACAAACTCGCACTCCACAGAGCTCAGATATAGAAGGCAAGGAACACACATACACACAGAGAGAAAACAGAGGACATTCGCCAGGGAGAGTTATTCGATATTAAAATGCCACAAAAGCGCAATAAACCAACAAGAAAACATCATAAAAAATTGAGTTTTCAATATTTATTCGAATTAAATAATTCACGCGCGTTGGTCTGTGCGCCATGGCTGGGCAAATGAAAACCGCACAACCACGCAGCGATCCTACACACCCACACACATAGTGGGGAGCGTGTGTGTTCGTGTGGCTAGACTACCGGAAGGGCTCAAGAAGCGTTACAGAAAAAAACGAGAAGTAGAAGCTCGGGCATCGAGGGGACTGAATTCTGGTGTTGGTTGGTGGAGCTTGTACGTACGCCATTTTACGAGCATTTGAGGTTTATTTTATGCTTTTAAGCAAACACATGCCCGCTCCCTAAAACACGCACAAACACACGTTCATACCCACACCCACACCCACATACATGCCCCACACACTTACACACAAAATGCAAAACAACATAAATTTTGAGTCAGAAATCATAAATTTCAATAAAAACAAGAAAGTACGTCCGCTGTTTTAAAGTTGACCAAACTTTGAATGCCCTTGAACGCAGCACAAATAAAAGTTTGACTGACTCGATTGATTGATTGACTGACTGATTGATTGATTGACTGATTGATGATAGGATAATAGGATGATCAATCTACAGCTGTAGCATTCAGAACGGAATAATATAAGATTTTTTTTTTCAATTTGAATTTGAATAAGTAGTTGATTGATTACCTGATTAATTGATTGATTGACTGATTGATGATAGGATGATCAACCTACTGCTTAGCCTTCAGAGAGGATTAATATTAATTTGAATGCCTAGTTGATGGATTGACTGATTAATTGACTGATTGATTGATTGATTGATTGATTGACTGATTGATGGATGATCAATATACAGCTGTAGCCTGTAGCGGAATAAAGGAAGATGTTTTTGTCAATTAGAATTTGAATAACTATTTGATTGATTGTCTGATTGATTGATTGATTGATTGACTGATTGATTGACTGATTGAACGATGATCAACCTACAGCCGTAGCCTTCAGAGGGCAATAACAAAAGATGCCATTATCAATTTAAATTTGAATAACTAGTTGATTAATTGCCGGATTGATTGATTGATTGATGATTGATCAACACGATCTCTATCAATATAAATTTGAGTAACTAACTGCGTGATTGATTGATTGACTGACTGATGGATTTATGAATGATGCATCGGCAGATGTACAGCTTTAGTCTAAGGAGCTGAGCAGATCAAACGGGCTTAAAGTTATAAAAGATCACTTTGAAATTTTGATTGATCGATGGACTGATCTATTGATGATCGATAAGCAGCTCGAAATTGTGGTTCAGTTTCTTAAAGTTGACGACGAGAAACAACCAAAGCCCAGGGAGCTTCCAGCCAGTATTCCGTACATACACATGAAGCATAATTGCTAGCCCAGTCCTCATAGCCAGTTGCCGTAGAGTATGATAGACGAAGCAGAGCAGCAAATAAATACACACACTGGAAAACAGGCTGCTCGAAGCACGAACAGCGAGAGTGCGATGCATCAATATAGAGTGCAGGACAGAGAGTAGTGCAGAAAAAGTGTTGGAAAGGACGTTTACATATGGCAGTGCTTGCACAGCTAAGTAAATGCAGCAGCCAGTTGTGTTAGACAGTTGCCAAAGCTTGAGCTCCGAGCTCTGAGCTCTGATTGAAAGAGCAGCTGTTTGACTGTGCTGCTGAGAACAGGCTTTAAAAGGCAAGCCCGGGCAACTCAGGACATTTGTAACGAAATCATTTAAATATAATATATTTATATATATATGGTATATACTCTAGATCAGTCGGTACCTGACTGCCTAAGGCTCGACACGTAAATCTAATTTCAATTCATTAAAAAAGAAACACGAACATTGAAGGAGCTAACGATAGAAGTTTGATGTATACGCATACATTATTTTGCATAGCTGATTTAATGCCGAAATATTAGTTACTAATGAACCTGCTGATATTATCTTACAACGAATCCTCAGGACTTATTAAGGAACTACAAATCATGCACAGATTTTAGATACGAAACTCGAGACTTCAATGTGCCAGAAACTCGATGATGGCAACGGTGCGTGGGTGTGGCGGATAGTTGTGGATTGGAGTTGGGGCTGGGGCTGGGTTGGCAGTGGGGCCGGCGACATTTGCTCTGATATTTGCTAGCAATTTTCTAAATTATCAATTTCAACGGCAACTGAGCAGCTAGCGAATAAATAAATACATAAATAAAATAAAAAAAAATAAATAAAAAACGCAGAAAATACGTGGAAAATGGAAATCGCAATCGGCAAAAAGAAAATACGCTGAGAAAAACGATACCATGGCGAAACTGCCAACTGGTAAAATTCGTGAAAACTCGTGAAAATTCATGAAAATTCGTTTGGCAGAAAACCGCAGCAATTCGAGCAGCGACAGCAAAAATTCAGCACAACTTTGCCATTAAACGTCAATAGAGTTGAATGCGAAATAGGGCTCAGAAAATTGGGCGGCATGGAGATGGGGCTGGGGATGGGGCTGACTGATTGGAGGGCGGCTGTGGAAGCTGCGATGCTCTAAGCGAAATGTGCAGTTAAATAAAAATCAAAGCGGTTTACGTTATCAGCAACGATTCGCAAAAAAGGGGCGTGACTGGGCGGCTGGGCGGCTGTGTAGCAGTTGGGGCCTGCAGTTGATTTGGGGACTCTGCGTTCAATCGCACTGCCAAATGCGTACAAGTTGCGTTGACAGCGGCAAAACGTTTGCATAATCCACCGCCCCCACACCAAACCAAATCCAGTGCGCAGCACAAGACTAGACTACGCCCTCGCCTCCACGCCTCCACGCCTCCCCATCTCATCGACCACTCAGATGCATTTCGTGCAAGGCAAATGCGAAATTGGTTTATGCAACAGACTTTTATGGCGCACGTCAGGCCGGCGCCGAGGCAAACTTTGACAGCGCCAACGCAGTCGCTGGCAAATTTTTAAATAGAGGCGAGCGGCGGGGAAGGCGTTGGCGGTGGAGCACGCCCTCCGAGCAGCAAACCTGGCGCACAGCATCCATTGCAATCGTGCAAATAAATTTGCTGTGCACGTACATGAAAGCCGTTTGCACAAGCATGCAATCATCCACAAATATTGTCTAAACACACACACACACACACACACACAGACGGTGCACACTCACACACAAATGAGTTGGATTTTCAGGTTCAATTTGTCGAATAAGTTCAATTGGTCATTTCAAAGCCGTGAACTAGATCTATGACAGAGCTATAAATATTTAAAGAAAGTTCAATAAATTTAGAATTTAACATGAATAAATTTATGATGATGATAAATCGATAAATATCGATTTATAGTTATCGTTACCCACTGAAGTTGTCAATTTCAGTTCCATTTGATGAATAATTAAATCATTGATATACGCATCTTCTACTTTTAGTTTTTCTAGTTCTTCTAGTTCTTTCACTAGTTCAGCTTGTACATGAACTGAATATACTGATGAACTGCTGACTAGTTCAAAAGAACAAATCGTCAATCAACATTCAGAGAGTGCAACAGAACGAATTGCTCATGAACGCTTGTATGGAACGAACGGTTCATTAATCACAAGCAGAGTTCGCCAGTTCAGATGAACTAGTTCGGAGCAATGCGAGGCAACGCTTTGATAATCCACGGCTCGTTGTTGAATTGATCAATTGGAAAGCAGCCGCCACAGCAATTGCAACCGCATGTCAATTGATAGGCGCACGGAGTGGCAGCAGAGAAGGTCCTGCTGGATGCCTGTCAGAAGTAGAGCTCTAGCATGCCAAGATCCCCCACATGGTTATGGCCCGGAATGATGACATTTACGGGTCCGTTGCAGCGGCAGCAGCAGCAGCAGCAGCAGTAGGAGCCTTCAGCCTGCTGGCAGCTGCCACCTGCCACCTGCCAGCTGCCATCTGCCATCTGCCATCTGCCACATGCCACGTCCTTGAGTTTTATGGGATTTTTAGATATTTATAGATTGCGCTCTTACAATCGCCTTGGCTGAGCAGCAAAAGTTGTGTGTGCTTTGCTTTAGCTAACAAATGCCCAAACCAAGTGCCTCGACTTGTGTGTGTGTGTGTGTGTGTGTGTGTGTGGAAGCTGTTGCGCAACGTAGCATAAAAAATGGCTGCACTCGGCCTGCATTCGGTAGGCGGGGCGAGGCGGGGCATGGCAAATCAAAGTCAATTTGGCAAAGCGAAGAAAAAGCTTCTGGACGAGGCGCTCTCGAGTGGCATGTCCTTGCTGTCGACCACAAGCACTGGCGCACATTCAGCCAAATTGCAGCCTCAAGCGCTCGACAGGCGTGGCATGGGCAGGGGCTGTGGCAGCAGACTGCTTGGATGGTTGGGCGATTGGGTGTTGCAGCAGCACGAGCGTAACAAGTGTTGCAAATTGAAAGGGACCGGGGCAGCTCAGCGCAGAGTGGTTTGGCATGCGGCTGGGGGCAGCAGCCTGCACGTTGGTCAACAGAAGCTTGCAGCATATTGTACAGCTTTGCAATTTTCTCAGGTAGCATTACCAACATACTTAAACATGAGTAATACTGCGCCACGGATAAACAATAAAGCAGACGCCGAACGGCCAATGCCCTTGCAGTGACAATGGCAGCGAAGGTGCAGCGGAAAGATGCATGGACTGTGCCTAGAGACACCTGTGCAGAACCCACCGATTCCATCTGTCAACTGCAAAGGCAACTACAAGTTGTTAGCACATATTTCTGACAGCTCCCTAAGTTGGTGCTCCAATTCGATCTAAGGCAAATAAGCCTAAGCTATTGATATATATACGCGCTATACAGCCATAGGTCCAAGTTGTAGATACATAGATGCAGCGGTACGTCCCCTGGCTTGGCACAAAATAGCAGTGCCCGCGGCGAGAGCATCTCAACTAGCTGCAGGAGCATTCAATAATGATGTGAGCTGGCGGGAGCGTAAGGAGCTTAAAACATAAATAGTTTGTTTGTCATTTCCACTCGTTTCTCTTGTCACTTTCGCTGAAAGCTGCAGCTGGATATTTGCGAGGCCCCATAGAAGTTGCAACAGTCGAGATCCGTCGACCCGCACATGCATAAGAGCGCGCAGTTTATGACATTTATATTACATTGTAAGTTGATCAAGGGAGGGAAATACTTTTCAGCTGGAGTTGGTTTCAGCGGGCTGGCTTTATGGCTGGGCGCATAATTGATTTTTCGCGCAGTGTAATAAAAACAAGATGGTCGTCGTTGGAGTTTACCGTTATGCCATTATTGCTGCCCCAGTGGCACTTGCCGCGACTTTCTGTGCCAAGTGTTGTCAGCCTTGACTTACAGCTGGGCCAAGCAGAGCCAGGAAGTGGGGCGTGTGTGGGCGGTGCGAGTGTGCATACCCAGTGGGGTTGGGAGTTTAAAAAATTCAATTAGAAATTTACATAGTTGCAGCAGTCCAAGGCAGAGGTCCAATCGTGGGGCCAAGTGCTGCGTACTGCCCCCTGGCATTGGCAACTGCATTGACAGCCAGACTCGCATTTCCAGTTGCAGTTGCAGTTGCAGTTGCAGTTGCAGTTTCAGCGAGTGTGGCAGCCACATGTTCATCCATTGTGCAACAGAGCGTGTGGCAAATTGAATTTTTGCGGCCAGCCAGTCGGACGGGGCAGACGGACTGGGCGCGTCGCGGTTCAAAACTAACAAAAGAGCATGAACCAAATGCGACTGACTGCGAGATACCCTGTAGAGCGTGGAACTTTCAACAAATACAAAATGTTTTAGCAGCAGCTCTTGCCTCAGTTGTTCCTAAGCAACATATTTCTAAGCCAACATTCTCGATGAAGTCGTATGGAAATTAAATAATTAAATTAAATTAAATTATAAATTTTATATATATATATAAAATTAAATTAAATTTATAAAAAATATTTTAACTGCTCTAAAATCTAATTATTTTTGACTACGTTTAGTAAGTGGGACTTTACCTATTCAGTTTGGTATTTCTTGCCTTTATAATTCTTAAGCTATGATTAAAAATAAAATATAAAAAATGTTTATAGAAGGTGAATATATTGAGAGAGATCCGTTGAGATAGGCGCAGAGTTGAGAACAGAGTTGAATAAGTCCCATGACTATACGTAAAAAAAAAAAAAAATATATATATATATGTATATATATATATATATATATATATATATATATATATATATACAATAAATATGCATCTATTAAAATCAAAGATCTGAGCATATATATATACATATATATGCATATATATCTGACCTGTGAGCGAGAGAGAGCACATTATACCCGCTCATCATGCGCTTGAGCTGGTTGCAGGGTATACAAAAGGTGTTGATAGACTGCGACATGGTTACACAAATTGCATATTGCTGCGGAGATAGACACGAATTTGGCAAATGGCCAAAAGAGCTGCTGGCCAAATGCACAGCGCTGCGCTTCACTGCAGCTAATTAAACGCGAAAATTGCATAAAAGCTGCAAAGCGCCAGCTCAAATTGTTACCAACAGTGGCCCGGAATGTGGGCGTGGGCATGGGCGTGGTCATAGCCGCAACCCTCGACACTGGCCACGCGTGCAGCAGGGTATTATCAACTTTGCCCAATGATGCGTGCCCAAAAAATTAACTTTGCCATACGTGATGTTGAGCCGGACTAAACCGATAGAAAAAACGGCGTAAACAGACGTTGGAGATAATGCCGGACTATATAAATAGCCGAATCGTCTAGATTGACTCTGACTGCTACGAATGAACAACTGTCTGTCCACCTGACGGGCCTTAGCTGTTGCAGCGTGTCGACTGACTGACTGATTGACTGACTGATTGACTGACTGACTGACTGATTGACTGACTGACTGGTTGATGGACTGACTGATTGACTGACTGACTGACTGACTGATTGACTGACTGATTGACTGACTGACTGATTGACTGACTGACTGACTGATTGACTGATTGACTGATTGACTGAGTGATTGACTGACTGACTGACTGACTGACTGATTGACTGACTGATTGACTGACTGACTGACTGACTGATTGACTGACTGATTGATTGACTGACTGATTGACTGACTGATTGACTGACTGACTGACTGACTGATTGACTGACTGATTGACTGACTGACTGATTGACTGACTGACTGACTGATTGACTGATTGACTGATTGACTGAGTGATTGACTGACTGACTGACTGACTGACTGACTGACTGACTGACTGATTGACTGACTGACTGACTGACTGATTGACTGACTGATTGATTGACTGACTGATTGACTGATTGACTGTATGATTGACTGTATGATTGACTGACTGATTGACTGACTGATTGACTGACTGACTGACTGATTGACTGACTGACTGACTTATTGACTGTATGATTGACTGACTGATTGACTGACTGACTGACTGACTGACTGATTGACTGACAGACTGTATGATTGACTGACTGATTGACTGACTGACTGATTTACTGATTGACTGACTGATTGATTGACTGACTGCTTGACTGACTGACTGACTGATTGACTGACTGATTGACTGACTGATTGACTGACTGACTGACTGACTGACTGACAGATTGATTGACTGATTGATTAACTGACTGACTGGTTGATTGACTGACTGATTGACTGACTGATTGACTGACTGACTGATTGACTGACATTGACTGACTGATTGACTGACTGACTGATTGACTGTAGGATTGACTGTATGATTGACTGACTGATTGACTGACTGACTGACTGACTGATTGACTGACTGATTGACTGACTGACTGATTGACTGACTGACTGACTGATTGACTGACTGATTGCCTGATTGACTGTATGATTGACTGTATGATTGACTGACTGATTGACTGACTGATTGACTGACTGACTGACTGACTGACTGATTGATTGACTGACTGACTGACTGACTGACTGATTGACTGACTGATTGACTGTATGATTGACTGACTGATTGATTGACTGCTTCATTGCCTCGTCAAAGGGTGACTGATTGATTGGCCCAAAGGCTGAAGGTCTTGTGCCTCCCCACGTGCATGTCCACGTGTCTTTGGAGCACTTGAATGTTTTTTCCATATCAATGCTCTACTATGCGATTCTCATTAATTAAAATAAGAGACAAATAAAATATGCATTTCATTACAAATGGATTAATACTATCGAGCATTTTGGAATTAGGCAACTCCAGTTGATGTGCAGCCCTACTACGCGATTCTCATGAATTCACTTTTGAATTGCAATTTATTTTGCTATACTTAAATGCATTTTTTGTCATTGCTAACTTTATAGGTACTACATACTACTATTTACTACTACTATTTAGACAATAAATATAGCTAATACTTCTGCTTCTACTACATACAACTTTAGACTTTAGTAGCAGTCGTAGAGAAACATAATAAACTGTTGTTACTGCTATCTATCTATGTAATAATACTTTCTTCGTCTACTACTATTAAATACTTCAGCTCCCAATAAGTTCTATTATTATCTACTTCTACTTTTCTACTACTAATATTACTCTTTATCTAATGTTTTGTGCTTATCCTCATTATTAAATACTTTAACTACTACCTACTACTATTTAATACCTTTAAATACTGCAAATACTACTACTCTTACTATCTTACTATCTACTACTAATTACATCTACTACTACTATCTACTACCTTTGCCCTTATCTGTCCACTACTACATCCTTGTAGTATGCGTATTACTGGTATTAGGAGTAGTAGTAGAAGTAGTAGTAATAGTGCAAGTAAATAGTAGTAGACAGATAGTAGGATTATTTACCATTATTAATTATCAAATTATCTATATACTACTACAATTACTACTCACCCTACTACTGTGTACTTCTACTATTACTATCTACTTCTTCATTTGCCCTACTCTGTCACCTTCTATATCCTTTTACTACTACCATTATCTATGTATTATATGTTCCCTTTTCTACTACTATTTTTTATTATTATCTTCTACTACTAATACTATCTATAAAGTACTATTCACTTATACAATTCATACAGTACTCTGTACTTCTACCCCTACTATTTATATTCTATCAATCTTCAACTAACTAATCGATTGCAGCTTATTTCCATCTGCTCCTATCTACTACTATTAGTGCTACTACTATCTGTCAGTCTACTACCATCTACTTCTACATAGAGAGATCTGTCTATATTATTCAGTATTCAGTCTTCTATTCGAGTCTGTTTATATGATCGGATCTGATTTTCAGCTGTCATCGATTTACAGGGTATTCAGTCGATGGCGCTGCCAAGACAAAACAATTTGTTATTTGTTGTATTCAATTCGAATTGAAATTCAATTGGAGGAGCAGCAGCTGCTATCAAATTGAATAAAGCAGCCAGCAGAAACCTGAACGAGGTTACGAATTAGACGCGAACGTGGGCTGGTCAGAGGATGCGAATGCGTATAGTAGCTGCTGAAATGGAAACCGAAGCTGGGCTCTTATTTTCAGGAGGCGGAACGGACTGGGGATTGCTGGCCACGGAGGAGCGCAACTCGGAATTAGACTGAAAAAATAATTGCAACTGGCGTTCGTTTCAATTAAGTTCGGCGCACAAAATTTGCCCCGTCATGTGACACGTAGCATTACCGCCGCCTACCGCCCACCGCCCACCGCCTGCAGCCTGCAGCATGCAACAGTCGCTGGCTGTTTCCTGCTGAAAGAGAAGAGCCCGAGTCGGATACGGTTGCCGCTCCACTCATCGTCCCCAGTTGTTGCTAATTATTGCTGCGCTGCGCTTTCGGCCAGCTGAGTGCACACAATGGACCAGCTTCCACTTCCCAGTAACCAGTTCCCAGCTACCCGTTTCCAGCCGCTAGATCCCAACTCCCCTAGCACCTACTCTCTCCCCCTCTTCGAGTCGCTGCGATTGCAGAGCAATTTAACAGATGCAGCTGGCAACAACTGCACCCGAGGGATGCATTTTGTTGGCTGCTGCTGCTGCTGCTGCTGCTGGCACAGCCTCGATTGCTTTGTTAAACAGTTAACTTGCCGCTGTGTGGGGAAGCGCGTAACGCGAGCTACGAGTTTTCGCCTTTACCTGTCGAATGGAGCTCGTTGCCGACATAAATCGCGGCCATTTGCCACATCAGCGCGACGGGCATCAAATTTCTTGCCACAAATCAATCATGCGGCTGTCCCATTCGCATTTGGACTTCATTTCAGCGCCATTAGCTGCCACATAACTCATGCCGCAAGAGTGGCAGTTGTCTGGGTGGGTGGTTTAACGGCACCCACAGCTTGGATAATTGAATGAGAACGACAAAAGCGTAGCATACTTTTCGGGTTGCTGCTGCTGCTGCTGCTTTTGTCGGTAGGCATTCAGCTGAATGCCTTGGGCCAATGTGTTCATTGTCCTTGTCCACTTCGAGCTGGTTCTATCTTGTTGTCCACTTGCAGCTAATTAAAGCTAATCGTGTTGTCCAGTCGAGTCTGGTGTAAGTGCTATACACTGCGCCAAACTCTGTGCAACTTTTTTTGATATTTGCCGCCGCCGCGCCGACAGCTACAGAATATAATGATTCAATACATTAACAAGCCCCTTACGATTGTTTGCTCTCTCCTTTGAAAGAGATCTAGTTGTTAGGCAACTGTTCTTTCGCTCGCCTTTCTGCCTGTGTAGTTATGCTTGCTCTCAACATTCTCGAAGGTACAACTAACAAGCATAGACAAGCGCCAGAGCGAGAGAGCAAGTGGGAGGGCGGCAGGGCAACTGCTTCTACTGTGCAAACATAGTCGATTTGTTGAAAACAAACCCCCCCCCCCCCCCCCCCACGCCAGCCTCTCTCTTAGTGTTAAGCAAAAAGCCGAAGCCTAACATGAAAACGACACCAAAGCCGAGCGTTGTTGCGTGTACGACAAATTCGCCGCATAACAGCGCTGCGGCGAATTCGAGAAAGCTGCGCAATGAGTTAGTGTATGATAGTGTGTGTGCGAGAGAGAAAGAGCGATGTAGAGTGATACAGCAAAGGGAAGAGCGGGAGGGCTTGGCCTAAGTCAAATCGTGGCCACTTCCTCAGTTCAGTTGACGACGCGTCGCTCGCCTGGCTCTATGACAACATAGTAGGAGAACAGCTGGCTGTTGGGTGGGCGGCTCGTTGGTTGGATGATTGGGTTAGTGGTGGCCAACTGGCCAAGTTGGCAGCATTTACAACATTGTGCTTAACACTTTGCGTCTGCAAGTCGCATCGCTGCCGCTTTTGATGCTCCTGCTGCTGCCGCTAGTGCTGCTCCTGCTACCGCTGGTGGTTCAGTAACAAACGCCTGCCCCTCCATTTTGCCGCATGTTGCAAAGTTGTGCTGGGCTTGCTGATGTATGCTCATATAACTTTGCCACTAACGAGACTCATGAGCTGCATAATAATGAGACAGCGGAGCAGCAGCGCAGCAGCCCTAGCCTTACTCCGCAAATAGGCGCCAACGGTAGCTGTAATCACTGAGCCTCCCCAGCGGCAGACGAGTCCCACGTAAATCCCACGCCTAAGCTTCAAGTTCCTGGAACAATGCTTCATTTCGCATTTATCGACAAGCGCACACACACATACATATATATATATATATCTATATATATATATATATATATATATATTACATGTGTAGCTGTGTCTAGTCAGAGCCCATCAATCGTGAACCGCCAATGAATTCCATGCGATTAATTTAGCAACTGATTTGCCGTTGACGAATAACAATGCAACATAATGTGCCACAATTATTCATTTCAACGGCTGACAAAAAAAAAAAGAAAAACTTTGCTAGCTGCGTTCCACTCGTTGGCTTCTCTGCATGCGAATGAGTTGGGCTGCCTTTGATTATGCGGCCATCCTTGGGCGCTACGGCTTATCCAGATGGCTTGCCCATCAGCTAGTCAGAGCTTGCCATCCATCAGTTAGAAGACTTGGGTCTTTAAGACTTTCAGCTACATTTATAGGAAAACTTTGTTTGAATGTTAAAGAAGAAGAAATATTAGAAGAGAGTGAGACAGTGAGAGATAGGGAGAAGAGAGTGAAAGAAAGGAAGAGAAAGAGAAAGAGAGAGAGAACGATAGAGAGAGTTAGAAAGACAGATAGAGAGAGAGAGAGAGAGAGAGAGAGAGGGAGAGGGAGAGGGAGAGGGAGAAGGAGAGGGAGAAGGAGAGGGAGAGGGAGAGTGAGAGAGAAAGATAGAGAGAGGGAGAGAGAGAGAAGAGAACGCTAGGAAGTTAGAAAGCTCGGCCGCGTGAGCGGTGCGGTTGCGGTGCTCTTGGGTGCCGCGAGCGCGGCGCGCGCGCGCCTGCGGGCCGCCGTCGCGCGCGTTTCGCCCTATGCGCGCGGCCTCGGAGAGCCGCGCCCGGCCGGCCGCCGAGCCCTTGGCGGCGGGGGGAGAGAGGGTGAGCATAGACCGAAGCGCAGCGCCATCCAGAGAGAGAAAGGTAGTTAGAGGGAAAATAGTTAAGAAGAGAGTATGGAGAATATAGGACGAAGTCGAAAGAAAGAGATGGATAATGAAGGATACCGAGAAGCAAAAGACAGAGAGAGATTCCACATACTCGCCTACATATACATCTGCTCTGCTTGGTAAATATCGGCTTCTATACTTGCAGTTATATACTATACTTCAGTTTATAGACTATATATGTATATATGTGAATATAGAGTCTTTGCTTTAAAGATTCGATATGGTTTTCATATAGATATCGCTGGGGATATACATTTTATACTTGTTCATAAAGGCCAAAGGGTATATTAGTTTTGTATAGTATCCGTCTTCGCCGCTATTGACAGTATATATATAATTTAATTAAATGAATAGTTTATTCGATTCTAGCTTGATCCCAGCTGAATGTATATATAAATTTATCGTATAGCTAAGCAAGTTGGAATCGTAGAATATCCGATTGAAATATATCTGACAAAGTTTTTATTTAGAATTCTAAAATTTGTGTTTGATTATAAATATTATTTAACTAAACTAGATGTGGCATATTGGAAAATATGTTACTACTTTTTCGGATCGATCTATGAATTATAGAATATATTTTTATTTATATTTTATACTTCGTAATAAATGTAGGTGTTTTTGGATCGTGCACGAGTATTCTACGGTTGATTGCACCCGACTGCAACAGTCTGGCCCTATCTTGTGGCAACTAGCGCTGCTTAAGGTTGCATAAGCCTAATTGAAAACAGTTGCAAATAAATATATTAGCTTTGAAATGTACTTGTAATAGAAGTACTCTTATCTACGTATAAAATACTTTCCGGCTAAGATGTCAGATGAATGCAATTGCTCAGTTTGTGCCCAACAAATCGCTCGTTGGTCACTTATTTTTGCCCAGTTGTCTTTTCAATTACCATAGCAAGGGCGAATAAAAAAGCTTTACCAACTGCCGAGTTGATCTCCCTTAGTGCCGCGCTCCGCCCAATCTCCGCCTTCCGCCTTCAGTCGGACCAGTGGCCAGTCGGACCTTTGGCCCATTGCGTTACAAGTGCAAATTAGTCGAGAGTGCCAACAAATTTAACGAGCAAATTTACACTCGAGCAGCGGCCACGACCGGAATCCAGTTTGGAGCAGCGACTTGCAACTGGCTTTGCCGTTGCCGTTGCCGTTGCCGTTGCCGTTGATGTTGCCTCTGCCTTTGCCTTTGGTTTTAGTTCTGGTATGCTTGGTTACGGTACGGTCCGTGGGTTCACTCGACTGTCTGCCCGGACCGTTCCTCCCGGACTGACCTGCTCCACGAACTGTTTGCCAGATCAAAATGGAACTTTTGCCACGCCAGCCAGTTGTAAATTTTCTGTGTTTGCGTTTCCGGGCCTCGAGGCACCTCGCTCCCTCTCCCTTTCCCTTGCTCCGTCTCTTTCTCTGAGTGTTGTGTGTGCCTGTTTTAATTTAGGGAACACAGCACAGCAATTGCCCTCCTCTCTGTAAAAAAAAACCGAGCCCCTGGAACCTTTGCTTAGCTCGCAGTGTCTTATTACGGCTCCACTTGGTGTTGGTGGGTCGCGGGGCACTTTGATAGCACGGCCTGCCTGCTGTGCGTATCTGTGCAAATTGTTTGCCACATCGCCACGCCCACCTCATGGCATGCCTTGCCATGTCACGACCTGGAGCATCTTTTATGAGAGTTTTCTTTGAATTTTACCGTTGGTCCGAGAGTATTTTGAAGCGTTGCCTCTCGGCTCGCTATGCTCGGAATGGAGCCGTGTGTGCTTGGCGTGTTCAAATTGAATCAAATATTGCTTTCAGGCAAGTCGCGCGGTCATTAGATCTGGTAATGGGCCTGTTCAACGGATGCTATCGTGACACGAGCTCATGGAATGCAAATTTGAGTCTGTCGAGATAAATAACGTGCAGCTTAACCTAACACGACTCAAGCTTAAACTATTCCATTGCCAAATATTGTGGAGCACTTGAAGTGCGTGAGACATCGGCACAGCGCAGAGCGTCCATCGCTAATTGGGACTGCAGTGTCCTGTGGCGGGCTCTCTGACTTTTGACCTTCTCCATTGGGTCGTCAAGCGTCAGCTTAGGCAACAGCTGAGCTCTGCCTGGCAACACAAGTGGACGCGGGCTTGAGTCCCGGTCTGGGTGAAAGACCCAAGTCAGAATCCGAATCTGGGCCACCTTCAGCTTGCTGCGTCTGCTGCTGGCCAGCTGTGAACCCATGTCAACTTTAATTGAATTTGATAGAACAAATATTTAGCAGCATCGCGCACCATTTACACCCGGCACACTTGGGAGACAGAGCTCCCAAGTGCCCCCCCCCCCTCTGCATTCCCTGCTGCAAGTCAAGGCCAAACAACAGTTGTAGCAGGAGGAGGAGGAGGAGGAGGAGGAGGGTAGGCTAGTGTAATCAATAAATTGCTATGTCATAATTAAGCTTAATATATTTATGCTTCTCTTTCTGTTCGTTTCTTTTTTCACTGAATACTTCATTCCGAATTTCACGCACTTCCACGGAAAATCGTTTTCTTTGATGCTCGCTTCGAAATTCTTTTGCCGTATGTCGAATCTGCACTCTAAAAGTGCTCAAAGATTCAGCTTTAGTATATTGAATAGCCTTTAATAATAATTGTAATTGCCAACAAATTCCGATTCAGATTTTGGTTACACAAAATCCCATCCGGAAGTCTGTAAAATAATTTGACAAATTTCTGAAGAAAGTTTTTCTTGAACTTCAACTTCAACTTAAATTTTAAATTTTCTAAAAGGATATTAGAGCTGAGCCGAGCAGCGCCGGTCAGTGTCCACCAGCACTTTGCTTGTGAAGGCAGCTAACACTAATAGGATTATTAAGTCAGATACCTTGTTTGTATGTCGACTCTGCTTTATGCATTCGAAAAATGTTTCAAATATGGCAAATATGGGCGAAGTTTATCGAAAGAATCGGAAGCTGCAATGGTATGTGGCATGTGGCATGCGGAATGTGGCATGCAAATGAGTAAATCAAAAGTGCTGTCTTTTTTCTGCTCCTCTCTGCTCTGCTCTGCTCTGCTCTACTCTCTTCTGCTCTGTTCTGTTCTGCTTTGTTCTTCAACTACTGCGCCCGAGCTGCAGCTCCTTCTGTTTTTCCATTCCGTTTGCTTTCGTTATTAAATTGCCAGCCACATTGCGCACACTGGGAAGTATTTATTAAGTCATAAGCTCCATCTCCTGCTACAGCTCCTGCTCCATTCCCATCTCCATCTCCATTTCCAGCTCCATTTATAGTCAGCAGCAGCACCCACACTTGTATTCACACTTGTATGCACACTTACACCCACATTCACACTCGCCACTCTCTCTCTGTCTCTCTCTCTCTCAGTCTCTCCTGTTCGCTCCCTCTCTCCTTGTCCCCTTCGATACACACATTACAGAAACGCACTCAGATGAACGTAACAATGCGGCTACTGGAACCACACGCTGCACAGTGGTTCACAATGCTCAAATGAGTGATCAAATTGCGATAATCTAAGCCTTAAATATACCCTAACTAACAGTCCATATTAGCTCTCAATGTTGTGATCAACGAACTTCTATCAAATTGCTTGATCTTGAGAAAGAAAGAGAGAGAGAGACAGAAAGACAGAGACAGAGAGAGAGATAGAGAGAAAGACAGAAAAACAGTAGGGGTTAGAGAAAGAGAAAGAGAAAGAGAGAGAGAGAGAGAGAGAGAGTAAGTACTATGCGCGCCCTGTTTTGTAACGGTACATGGCATACCTAAGCACAAGACCCTTAAATGATGCCAACTAGTGTTAATATTATATAAGTGAGCATGCTCAACTCTATATTTTTTATTTATATTTTTAGTATTATATTTTTCGAATTATATTTAAAATTTAGTTAGCTTGCTCCACTGTGCGCGAAATGCATTTCACACCTGCTCCAAAAAGGGCAAAAGACCAGCAGGTGCCACAGTGGCACACACAGCTATGGCAAACGAAGGCAGAGGATGCAATGCAAACACACACACAGTGTGTGTTTGGCTTGTGTGTGTGTGTGTGTGTGTGTGCGCATACACATGCAAATGTAGTGTGTGTAAACATATATGGTGTTAACAATGAACACCGAACTTTATGCTGCCAAGGACTCCAGCGCACTTGCACGTGCACACACACACACACACACACACACACACACACACACACACCTGCACACACATACATATATATATGTAGTTGGTTGCTTGCAATTGCAAAGCGCAAACTTTGCGAATCTTAACGATTTGCTTATTGTTCTTTCTCCATTGGCATTTACTGAGTATTTTTTAAGTTTGCCATTACGTGGGGCACGCTGTCTGTGGCGCCGACACTGTGCGGCAACTGGCAACAGCAGCAGCAGCAGCAGCAGCAGCAGCAACGGCAACGGCAACGGCTGTGTGGCACGACCCTGACCGCAGCGACGAAACCGCCTTTGCCACGCATCCGTGAGTCTCGAGCCATTTTACACACACACATGCACACATATGTGCAGCGTCTAACGGAACTGCGCTCCTACTTTAATTGTTTCGCATGTTGCAGCCACACACACACACACGCACACACTCTCATGGAGTACACACACAAATTAGCTTTCAATTAAAAAGTCTTTAGAAGCAGCATAAAAAGCTTTTAGAGAAAAGTTATCGAAATTGTCGATAAGCTAGTTCGATAAATATATAATATATATATATATACTATATATATATAAGACTGTTGACTTCAGATCTGTTGTCTATTGGCGTAAGCTATTATAAATTATAAATCTCATTTGAATTCAGGATGCTCAGCTGTCAAATGGCAACTGGTATACCCTGCAATCGATGCAGAGAGCAGGGTATATTTGTTTTAGTGCTGTAGTCAAATGAACGCTAGTCTAGCATGTCGCCAAGTGGCTTGCGAGTCGAGCATGCCATTAGCCGCGCATTCTCGCAGGGCATTCAAACAAAAGCTTAGCATTAACTAATTTAATTATGCGGCCAAATTGCAGCGTCAGTTGTTGTTGTTGTTGTTGTCGTGCTCGCTGCATAAATCACTTTGTGGCAATGGAAAGGGGCGGGACGGTATGGAGTGGGCGAAGGATAACGCTGAATGGCATGAAATGTCTTTGACGGCGGGATATCGCGATTCCGAGCCATTGACTCAAATTTGTCAAGGCGGCGAGCCAGCCATGGCCGAGGCCACGCCCACTAAGCTGACTAAACTAAGCGCGTTGCGGACATTAAACGGAACTGAAACGCACTGCTCGGGGACTCTCTCTCAGGCAGAACAATGGCAGGCCAAGCTGCGTCTAGACGGCCTGGCAAAGGCAAGCTAATAAACTTCCACATTTCCGACATCAGCTTAAGCGGCATTAATGACGCGTTGGCGTCCAAATGATTTATTAACAGTTAGCTCTTCCCGCTGATGAAGCTGTCGTCTGACACTCTCCGTGTGTGCATGAGTGTGTGGAGCGCCTTATCAAATGTCATTAAGATTGCTGCCAAGATTATGCCGAAGGCAGGCCAACTATAGGTTCCTCCATGGAACCCTCCTCAAAAATCAAGTGAATTCTGAATCGATTTATATTTTCCATTTAGAGAAGATATTTCATATTGTATGTATGTAACTATGCCAGGCATTATGGATCGATGCTCATTGGTCGTAATTAGCTTAGAGACTGTTTACTGCCCTTTCAGTTGTTGTGGATACCGGAATCTCGGGATTTAGGCCAAGTTCTGGCATCGGAGTGAGTAATTTGGGAAAATGATCCAATTTATGCTGAACATCAATTACTTTGCAGCACTGGACCAGTCCATAGACGGGATAGTGGCGTAATCTGCTGAAGAGACTCTTCTGTAGCCACGGCACCTCGTGGCAGATGCTCTCGCATAGACCGTTGCGCTCTCTGGTCGTGAACTGTAAAGTGCATTGGAATTGAAATAGTTTGAAAAGCAAATAA
The DNA here is from genome assembly GCF_003285905.1 of Drosophila hydei. Lineage (NCBI taxonomy): Eukaryota > Metazoa > Arthropoda > Insecta > Diptera > Drosophilidae > Drosophila > Drosophila hydei. Next base: position 1,323,898 of record NW_022045696.1, on the reverse strand, counting down.
AGCAAAGTTGTTAGCACTCACGAAGGGTGAATTGTGGGCAACGAGAACGAACTCATCTGTGCCATTCACAGTTGGCTCCACTGGGCGAACATGTGCCCAGATGTGTGCCGGCACGTTGACAGTATCTCCCGAGTCCAGCTCAATGGACAGTGTGCGGTTATCATCGCAGGCATGCAGCGTGGGCATGACAATTGTACCGGAGACACCGACATTGACATCATATTTGGCATCAGCGCTCGCATCCCTGAGGGCGTTCAGAAAATGGCGCCAATTGCCGTTGCGCAGGGCTCGCAGCCAAACAATTGAAAGCATATCCTGGAACTGATCGAGGTCACTTCTAAGGGCATCATCCTGAATTAGGTTGGCATATTCGAAAGTGTCGCTGCCGAACAGCGTCTTCAGATGTTTGTCTTTTAAGAATGCCTCATGTATGTTGAGCGAGCTGCAAAAATGTAAATTCTTAATTCAACCACTAATTTCGCTACTCGGCTGTAGATGGCGCTAGCCACAGCGGACAGTTGAGTTGAGTTTGAACCGTTGACACTATGATATCCTTATCCTAATCATATTCATTGCATACCTGAACGACTTGAACAGATTTTTGCTATAGATCACTTCAATGTCCAGACCTAAGTGGTTGAGCTGTCCCACTTCTGACTGTAGAAAAGATGTGCTTAGCACATTTATTATGAAAGAATATGCTGAGGGCTGATCTTACCTGTTCTATCAGCTTGATTTTGGGTGGATATGCCGTGTAGCTAACATACTTAAGCTGCTGCTTAACAATATCGTAGCATATGGCAACACTTTTTATTGAGCCATATTCTCCAAAGGTCTGGCCAACAACAAGACTCATGTATTCATTGCAGGCCGCCATAGACGTGGAGCTCTCATACATGGGGTAAATCTGATTGTCCATGCATTTTAAATTAACAATCTGAATTTCCTCTGATTGCCACAATGTATGAAATTCGTCGCCATAGCAAGTCAAGTTGATGCGTTTTTGTTCATTCAACAAATTATATTCAACATTGCTAAATTTAAACAAGATTGTACATCAAGTCCTATCAATTGGTTAACAGAGATACACTTGACATACGAATTTATGCTGAATCCTTTACTACAATACAGATCAATTGATTCATAGTTGTCCCGGGATATCGTCGTCGCCTCTGTGAGCCAATGCTTCGATCCAAAATGAGTTATTATTTGCGGTTTAGGGAAATGAGTTTCGAGTACACAGTACGCATCCACGGCCTCGAATACCAGCGCAAGACCGATCAAGCCCAGAATGAAAACATTCAACGATTTCATCACGGCGAATAAAAAAGTACTGTGTAGCAGCTGCCTAGACTCAGCTTCTTTTATAGCACTTTTAATCTATCACACAAGGCTTCATACGCCTGAATATAATATATTTGCTTATTCAGCAGTCTGTCGAGCATCATAAGGCCAGGCTATTTATACACAAAGGTCAGTCTAATCAGGCACATAATATATATATATATATATATATATATATATATATATATTATATTATTATATATTCCCATTTAATTAAATAAAAACATGATTGAAATGCAGTTAATACATTATATCTCTCTTAAGAGCTAGAGCCTCCAAATTTTGTATTTCGTTTTATGCAATTTTGATTATTGTTGTATTTTGAATACCAGCTCAAAATTTCTCCAAATTCTTTAAATTTAAGTTCTGTTGGAAATAGGGCCATTATGTGAATTTCAAATTTCCTTAAAATCCATTAAGTAAAACCGAAGTTATTCAACAAAGCGGCGGGGCTGCGAGAGGCGACGCTCGTAAGCAGTAATCTTTGGGTTCGAGTCCTTGGGTCAGTTTTTATTTGTTTTATTGTGATTGAATACTCTATACAAACTACAGAAAGAATTAAAAAAAACGCAGATAGTACTGCGATAAGCTGCCCAGATCAAATGCCCAAAGCACTCTGAGGCAGACACGTGCTGCGCTTGATTCCGAGATAACCGCAGCGCCATGCAGGTTGAATGCGCTGGCCTCGCTGGGCGTGATTATGCCACAATTGCGTCTGCTGCTAGTGTTGATTTGCGCATTGCATTTAATTTCGATTGTGCTTCTAACTTATAAATATAAACCCAATCCCTTCAGGTATCTCTTTCTTAGCTTAACTTTTTCGTTTTTGAACTGCCTTGGTATGGTATCAATCCGCCTTCCAGCGTAGCTTCTACGATTACAATAAAATAGTCTCAGATTGCTATTGAAGCAAACAGCATCCATTCCATCTGCTCCTACACCTTCAGTTGTAGCTCTCGTATCAAGCAACGCGTTCACTTGAGACGACTCCTCGGGAAATTGCTGCATTCGAGATCAATGTTCCAGTTGATTAATCTCAAATTTTGGCCTCTTCAAGCCTATGAATCGTAGTAGATCTATCATAGACCATATCATCGAAACCCACTTCTCAGCAGTTCTCCTCGACTCATCAAAACGTTGGAGGCCCAAGCACTTTTTGCTTTAACGGAACCGTGGTTAAGTCCTACTCATTATAAGAGTGAGATCAATGACTGAACGTCGAGCGCGTCTTATCTTTTCTCGTCACTCCATGATAGTTAGAATTATACGTAGATAATTATGGGAAACTGCGGGCTTTCTATGGTGCCACAGGTCGTATGGAGTCATTGGATTGTCACCAAAATGAAATAGGTTGCAGCTGCAACCCAGAACCCTTTGTACAAGCCTGGTAAAAGCTCTTTAAGTACTCATTCTGGCTCTTAGAATATCATGGCTCTAGATATTTATGCGATTGTTTGAGTGTTGAGCTCAGGGTGTGCCCGAGTTGGTCAGATTCAATTAAGGCACGCTCAGCTTACTGAGTTGTCCTTAGTTCAGCGAGGGAGCACTGTACTTAACTGCACTCATTGTGCAACTGATATGTCGAGCATTATCCACGCTGACATCCCATGCAAACTCTAATTGTAGCTGCTGCAGCTGTAATGCCACCCACTCAACCACTCAACCACTCAACCACTGACCCTCTCCATCTATCCGCTTAACCGCCCCAAGCTGACCGCAGGCGATTTGAAATCATGCAGATGCGTATATTGCTTTGCGGTTGGGCGGTTGCTTAACCACTGCAGCAACTGTGAGCTGTGTGGTGCAGTATGGTTCAGTGGGTGTGGCCGGGTGTGTGTATGGCCTAGGTAGCCGGCAATTACTCATTGCGTATATGTCGCTAATTAGACGCAAGTGTTGTCGATAATGAAGTGGCGCTTTGTGCACGGCTAAAGCATTATGTGGGCACGAGGCAAGGACAATCAGGACGACGCCGGCGACATATGGCTGGGCGCTGTTTAAGCTGTAAAGCACGTCGCCAGACGTGGCGCTCGCATTACACAGCGCACGTCTCGCCGATAGCTTCTGCTGGTGCGCGTGCTCCATTGTCCTAGCGCCATCTAAATGGCTCTGTGTGATAACTTTTTTGTTCGCCCTGGCTCCCGAGTAAGTTTAACAAAACGAAGCTAACCAAGCAAGCAAGCAAGCAACCCACCAGCCAGCCCATCCGACGCACGTGAACAATAGTGAAAACGAAGAGAACACACAAACTTGCCGCGGGTAAACAGTCCAACTAGTCGAGCTTATTAACCAAGGTCTAGGCTCCCCTCCACGCACTTCCAAACTGGCAACATAAATGCCCGCCCAATCGCCTGGCCAGCTGCTTGATAGGCAAGCAGCTTGTGGAGCATGCGCGACAATAGTTTTTATGGATTACCAGATGTTCGGGCGGATCAAGCAGCAATAGGAAAGAGAGCTGAATCGAGATCTACCGGTCAAAGAGAGAGAGACAGAGAGAGGGACAGAGAGAGAGAGAGAGATGTAGAGTATCTGCTGAAAAGTCCAAGGTTCCTTTTGAACAACGGAAACTCAGGGAAAAACTTTATAGGAGAGAAGTCATTAAAGTATTATAATAGGAGTTTCACTGGTTTGTCCTTGTGCACTACTGGCGGCAAGTCTGCCTATCCAAAGTTGATAAACAACCCTCGTATTTCATCTCAGCAACATTTTTCGGCCATCCATGACGTGCCTCCGCTCGTTCATCCATCCGTCCGTTCGCTGTCTTGTCCGCATGCCAGCTCACGTGCTGTGTGCCCCCTCCGTCCACTGAGGTCTGCGACAAACATGAGCCTCATCCGCATCTCGAATCTCGCATCGCCCGTCCACACGACTGAGGCAAATGGCGTGCACGAAATCTCAATGCGTGACGCCCTGTTGCGAAACAGAAAAAAACGAAAGGAAATAAATATTTTGATAAAATTAAAACGAATAGCTACGGATTTTTATTTACTTGGCAACAAAAAAAGAAGAAAAAAAACAATGATGATGAAATTCCCATTTCAGAACGAACATTTTTGGCACCACTTTCAATTTCTCATATGCAATGTGAATAAGCCCGACCTGAAAAGCGTTTGAAGTGAACTAACTTTGTATGGAATGTGGTTTCACATAAAAGTCTAACATGATGGACTAGTCCGACTGTTTGTAGACGTATAGATGCCTTCGGGAATATAGAAGACTATCAATACTTGAACTCTGTTGCGATCGATTGAGGGAAAGTAAAAATACAAAACTTGCTGTCAATTGAATACGAAGGACGAACACGATACACTCTTCGGGTTATATGCATCGCATCGATCGGTTAATAATCCTTAAATTACTTAAGGTTCTTATGAGACAGAAGCATGCTTGCTTAGCTCGTTTATCTAGATCGAGTCGAAAGGTCGAAAGCTTGCAGACTTCATCCATGGCTCTAGTTATAAAACAAGTTTACTTAGAATCGATAAAATGTTATCGATCTTGCATACATAGAGCTTCAATTCGTATAGGATGCGTGTGTATGAGCGCAGCCGATTATCTCTACAAACTGTGGCACGGTATCTGCTAGTCGAGCATGCCCCACTCGCTCGTACCGCTTTACTCGTTTCGGATTGTCCTTTTGTCGGCCGCTGGTGTCGCCTTTTGTAGTTTTTATTGCCCGTCTGTCAATATCCGGCGGCAGATTTCGCCCCACTTGGAGCGACAAATTTGGCTGGATTCTCGGCGCTCGCCCTTTGATTCCATTTCCCGTGCGGCACATAAGTAATGCAACTGAATGGAGCTACCAGACTGCTGGCTGTGTCGTTGTTTGCATGCTACAACTTTAAGGATATGTGGCCATAAACAACTGAACGTAAAATGCCAGCTCCCAGGGCCTCGGGGATGCGACCCATCGCAACCGCCTCTCGCGCCTGCCCGTGCGCCGGCTAGCTGTGAGCGTGCGGATATGTAAAAAAGGCAAAGGATAAGGCAAAGGATGCCTGAGAGGTGTGGCGTTTGGGATGTGTCGCTGGGAATGTAACCGTAACCGTAACCGTAACCGTTGCCCTTGGCTACGCACAATTTGAATTAAATTGCACTCGACGCATTCTGTGTGCCTGCAAGGACATCCAAAGGACTCGCACTCCAGCAACGACTTAACCAACATGCCAGGATTCAATTAATTCGAGGACACTCTAGCCACATGCAACTGCTGCTGCTGCTGCTGCTGCTGCTCCTCTCCCAGCCATTTGTACACAAATAATCAAGTTAGCCACGTTAAGAGCTTCAATTTAATATGTTGCCAAATTGGCTTTTACATGACAGCCAATGGCTAAATAAACACACACAGATGTCCTTTGTCCATTGTCAGCTTAGTTTTCAACAAATTCTTGAGCAAATGCCGAAACTGCTAAAACTTTGCCAAGCTTACGAAACTTCACTAATTAAGTGTACTCGAATGCAATGCGATGCGGAATTTGGATTTGGATTTGGATTTGGATTAACAAATTGTATTTTACGAAATTTAACAAATCATGCGATGACAGTCCTGGACAGTTGAGCTCTTTAAGTAACCCAATCCAGTATCGATCTGACTGGAACAGTATTGAACCCTCCCTCGTCTCCATTTATCTAGTAGTCCACAGCCTGTGTCACCTCCTTCCCGACTTACTATTTCTCTTTCCACTCCCAAGTTTTAGTTCAAGTCTTTGCTCGCACTCTGCTTCGGGTTATGATTAGATTGTGCCAGCAATTGCTTTAGTTTTGAAGCACATATCATATTTATACATATATCAATTGCTTCAGTGCAGTGCAGCCTTGGCTTGCCTCTCTTTTCTGCCTGTTGCCGTAATTGCATTGCGGTCGAGCGTAGCAGACAGCATAATACTCGTTCAAGAACAGCTTAGATAAAATATAGTTATAATTTGCAGTTGAATTAGTTGGGGACATGACAGACGTTGATCCTTGCTCTGAATATAGTCACGTTCCCAATGCATGAAAATACAATTTTGATCAAAGCCAGAAACTGAACTGAAAAGGAAACCAAACGGAACTTTTATTGGAGACTACAAAATACAAAAGAGAACTGGCGCCACCTGTGGTTTAATTTGTGCATTACAAAATATATATATATTGATTGTTATGGAGCTAGGGAGGAGCTGTCGAGTTTGGTTTCGGCTTTGGCTTCGGTTTCGGTTTTGGGTCCTCCATTTGCGACTCGGACTGGCTGATGGAGGGCATCTCGGAAATGGAATAGGAGGGGCGATAGATGCGCTCGTCGAATATATCAATGTCCTGCACAGAAATGCTCTTCACTAGCGTCGTATTCGGCAGGATGGAATACTTGGCCAGCCGCTCGCCACGCTCGCTGGCTATTGTCTCCGTGCGTAGATGCTCGGCTCCGTCGCGTGTTATCACGCACAGATCGATGTTGGAGCCGGAGCCCAGATCGTTGAACACACCAGCGCTAATTGCCTTGCGCACCAGCTGCTTGCCATCCTCCAGATTCAGAGTGGGACTCCAGCCCTGCTCCAGCACAGCCATGGCAGCCAGCGTGCCAGAGCCCATCGCTGCATAGGGTATCTTGTCGATGGAGCCGCACGGATGAATGCAGTTTATGTGCGGCCCATACTTGTCCACCCCGCCCATGACTAGGGCGGCACTGATGTGACCCTGGTAACGAAACAGTGTACGCCGCAGCATCATGCTGGCGCAGATCAGCGGCACCTGGCGACCCGTATTCAAGCCATGCAGGTCCAGCTCAGCGGATGTCATCAGCGTCATCTGTTCCGTGTCAGCGGCGGTGCCTGCTCCGCAGCAGCTGTGAAGAGCAAATGAGACTGGGCTTGACCGACCAAGAAACACCTAACGGACCTCAATGACCTCTCGCTTGGAGGCGTTATCGGAAAATGCAAAATGTTGTGACTCTAGCCTAAAGATGCTTGAGATATGCTCAAGAAAACTGAAAGTCTGATCGATTATTCGAAACGTGACTGTAAGGTTTGTGAAGCTCTTAAAGGTTCAAGGCTTGTCGCTTTTATACATACGGACAGACGGACAAGATGAAGAGGGGTCGACAGTTCAGCTCGTTCGTCGGACATCTCAAGGAAAATCCAGACCATTCAATAAATTCGGGGCGTGGCAAGAGATAGATGCAAAGATAAAGGCAAAAATGTCCTGTTTAGTTGGCTTACAAGATGTGATCCTGCAGGCGATGTATCTTCGAGCAGTTCTTGTCCGACACAATGGGTCCCTCAGTGGCGCGGGTGTCGGCACCGAGTATGACCCCATCCTGGTAGATGATGCCCACGATGGATGTGCCCGTGCGCACTGCCAAAGGCGGCTGATACCCGTTCTTGAGCAGCTGTGCATTGCTTTAAAGATGAGATGAGCGAGATGGAGTGTTAGCTAGATGGAAAGCGGCTCTAGATTTACCGTCTGGCATTGACGAAATTAAAGGCGCATCGCATTTCCTTGTCCTGAAAGTCCTGTGCCTCCAAATACGACAACATGTTGTATGATAGACAAAAAAATTTGAATTTATTTTTCGATTCTCTACTCAATTTCTGGCGCTCTCAATAGAAACTGATGTAGATATGATTAAAAAAAATTCGTATGGCTAACAATACCAGGAGCAGGCATCGCCTACCTAATGACTAATTGCCTCAGCCCGCAGCAGGACGAGGGGCGCAGCTTACGGCTGAGGAAGCAGCGAAGTCATAGCAAGCGAAATCAATTTCAATATTCAATTGATAAGAGTGCTTGAACCCACCCATCTCTCTCTCTCGTACACACTCTCTCTCTCTCTCTCTCGCCAATTGCTTCATTTATGTGACACATGGCAAACGCCCGAGCTGAAGCTGCTGGTGAGTAAGGGAACTCTTCGTATGTAACTAATAAACCCAATGAATAGTGAAGAATGGCTTTCGTGTAGGTATGCCGGAGAGCGTGTTGGAGCTGTGGCCAGGTATATAATGTGCTAGGTCTAGATATTCGGAGGGGAACGCTTAAAGAGGACAGTTTAAGTTCAGAATACAAAGACTGAATCGATTTTAGGCAACTGGCAACTTGCTTTTCGAACGAAATACAATTAGGATTAATTAGAGTCCGGTTATATTTTAATTAGCATTTGGACAGACCCGTGCGAAGTGCTGTTATGCAAATGACAAACACTTTGATTGGCAGCTGGAGGGCGCGGGTGGGCGCATTGGGAATGGGGCAATGCGAACGGCAAATGGCAAATGGCAAATGGCAAATGGACGGGCTGCAAAAATGACTTCCAGTTGCAACTTGACGACAACTTTGCTGCAACTTAATTACGAGGGGGAGCGGCAAAGGGACTTGAGATGCCGGACAACGACTGCTTTTTGGGGCTGCCAGCTGGCGGCGGACTTGCAACTTGCAACTTGCAACTTCGAAGTTTGCTTAAACAATTTTGCGCTGCATTTGGCCAAGAACTGAAAACTTTGCAGCTGCTTATGGAACAACAATAGCAACAACAAGGATGCAAAAACCCAAATCCCAATCGCAATCCCAAATCCAAATTCAACTTTCGTCGTGCTATCCGCAAATTCGCTTTTGGGCAGCTGTGCCTATTGCACCAAGAGCGACGTCCACAACGGGGTGAGCGTTGGAGCGAAGGATAGCATATTAAAGCATTTACTCTGTCCACCCACAGCTCAAAGCTAAGTATGAAAATATTGATATCTATCTATATTTTGCTTCGCTAACAATTCCCTAAAACTTAAAGCTCCTAAAGGGTGGCAAAGCGCCTTGCAAAGCTAGAGTCGTAGGCAAAGTCCTTTCATCGGCGCGTAAGACAGACGTGTCCAGGATAATAAGACGATAATCGAACCCCTCAAAAGAAAAACATGTTGAAAGTTTGGGAAGTTACTAAGTAACTTTTCGAATCCCTTTACAATGGATCCTATGGTAAATAGCACATTTAGCAGAAAATTATTTAAAATTAATATCACATAAAAAGTATATAAAAATTAACATGAATTATTCAAAATCCATGTCAAAGGTGTTCAGGTTAATGTAAGTAAATTTAAACAACTTTCGAAGTCATAGTTCGAAGAAACGAAAACATTTTCGAAAAGTAGAACAATATTATTGCAAGCTAAAACTTTGATTGCTTGTTTGAAAGAGCGTGATTTAGCATTTAGTCTTCAAATATATAAAAACGAGACGATTATATCAAAATCACCATCAAAATTAATTGTGGCCCCGCGTCGGAAATTTACATTTAATTATTTTCGAAATAGAAACAATGTTACCAGCTTCAATATAGCTTGAATCTCATTGAGCGCCATGTGATTTGTGCGACAGAGCGAGATAGCTGCTGTGCTTTGCTACTCACTTCTCTCCTACTGCTGAGCCAGCGCAATACTTTGCTGTCAATTAGATGTTCGGAACGTTTGCATTTGCGCTCGTGTGCAGAACTACCGTATGGCCCATTGAATGTGGCATAAAATTGCTTAATTAAATTGGTCAACTAGCTACAAGATGTAGTTTGTCATGGTTACCTAGAGCAAACTTTGATTGCTAATTGCCGTCAAGCAAAAAATAAAAAAAGAAGAAAATAAGCCATGAGAGAAGCTGCAGCTGAAGCGTATTGTTGCCTAGTTACAACTGCTGCTCGTCCTCTCTCGTTCTGTTGTCAGCACATGTGCAGCTAATTAAACGGGACATTTGACACGGTTCGCTAATTATTGTGAAATCTGCGTCGAAGAGCGATGAGAGCTGGGCCACGGGCAGAAACTTATTCAATTGTGTGTCGTATCCTGGCAACGAAACAAATTGCATTTACACACAACCCGCTTTTATCCCTTCCTTAATGCTTATCAAGAACTTTGATGGACTTCTCGTGGCTTTTGCATATGGATTGAAAAGAATATCTTAATTACCGTTTGCAAATAGCTTGCTGCATTTGCATCCAATTATCAGAAATATTCTTTCTCCAATTATTAGAGACTATAAATGAATGAACTTAAACACATTGAATTCCCTCTAAAATACCATTTGAAATAATAATTATGAATTATGAGGAAAAACACTTATTGCATACATTCGCATGAAAACATAAAAATATTTTATTGAATACCATTTTATGTCTCATTTATATTATCGCCTCGATCGGTGATAGCCAAAATGGAGATTTGCGTATTTTCCTCATTTGAAATGGGCTAAAGAATACAGAAATAAATATTAGATATCTACTAAAATAGCGGCATTAGAGTAGTTAGCAGCATTTTTAAGCAGAAATATGCGGTCACACTGTGTGGCGATCTGTTAACCCAAACAGTTGTAAGAATTTACCTGATATTGGCTGGCAATGAGTGCAACAGAGAAAAGTGACGATTTTGAGATTCGTGTGGCTGGAGTGGAGGATGGCGATAGAATGATGCAGTTCCTCCATCTACACTACTACCGGGAGGAGCCCCTTACTGCCGGTTGTGCGCCTCCTGAGCCGGACGAGGAGGATCAGAAATTCCTGCTCTCCAATTTGCCGCACGGCACCTGCCTTTTAATGTTTCACAAAGATCGTATTGTGGCCGTCGCTGTCGCAGGTCCCAAGGGGCCCGACGAGGCGGAACATCTGTTCGATGAGGCTGCAAAGCTTGCCGGCAGCAAATGGGGTCGCATTTTGGGCATTTTGGCCAGGGCTGAACGTGATGCAAACGTCTTCAGTCGCTACGGCGTGGACAGAGCTATCCATTTGCACGCCCTCGGCGTGGATGAGCAAATGCGTGGACGTGCTATAGGTGAGCGACTCGTGAACGCCCTCGCTGCCCGGGGCAAAGAGCTGGGCTATCAACTGCTTACCGCCGACTGCTCCAGCTACTACTCCAGCCGTCTGATGAAGCGCCTCGGCTACGAGCTGGTCAACAGCATACCCTACGCCAACTACGTGGACGCCGCTGGGGAGCAGCTCATTCGACCACCTGCACCCCACAAGGCCTTGGAGACACTCGTTCTACGTTTATAGCTCCATTTCGCAAGAAACTCTTATCAAAGCGAGATAGAATGAGGGGGAGACCTTATCTAAATTATAAATGAAAAGCATTGGCCCAAGACTTATCATTAATATTTTACATTAGAACAAATACTAAGTTATTGGACGCACAAGAAATCAATGATGTAATTGGGAATTGCATATGTATGTGTATATGTAAATAGTGCGACAATACTAATTATCCTAATTATACAAGAGCTAATATATGTACTTAGTTGTAGTTAGAACTGTTACCTGTTATATACAAATACAGTCTAGTTACCGTAGCAACTTGACCTTAAGGAATGGGAGCTGCCGCGTCCTGCTCTTAGCTGCTTTAAAATTAGCAACATTGTTGACAGATAGTCAAAGGATGTGCGTGCTTTTCATAATTGAGTTCAGATTACGCCGTAAGTCGTTGGAGATGATGAAAAAGGAATCCTGCAGCAGGATGCAAATTAGACGGAGAAGGCAAACGTGAGCCTTGTTAGTGAAGCAGAATGGTCAATAATAAAGTGTTATATATGTATGCGTATAGAGTTTCATTGTTACTTTGTACATAGATTGACAATGCTGCGGAGGACAGTCTTGAATTGCAGCTACAAACGTATCAGCAAATGTAATCCGCAAAAAGGAATACACAAAAGGAAGCGGCAAGGAAATGTGGCCCACTCCATGGCATTGGTCAACGGATTATGGCGCTGTTCTTGAATCCTGTTCAAGTGAAATCGAGCGCATGAAGTTTAAGTGCCGGCCATTGTCCAACGAAATTTGGCGTAATTGGAGCAAAGCTTTTGGAGGAAACTGCGCGCGATGGTGCACGGGGTAGTCCAAGGTCAGGGCCAAAAGGGAAAAGGAAAAATACTAACCGAAATTGTTCAAACAAATCAACTAAAAATAAAGAAATGCTGCACAATAAAAGCATTAACAGTGTGTGCGAGTGAGAGAGTGAGTGTGTCCTTGAACATTGTGTGCCAAATGCATGGGCATCTTGGGCGCGAGGGAGCGAAGTGACAGGCAGCGATAGCGGCAGCGGCAGCGGTAGCGTAGCTTAACACACACTTCAAGCGCGAAGCGAGCCACAGTCACGTACATTTTATAAACTTGATGGCACGTCAGGCCCTTTGTCCATGGCTGGCGTAGTGCCTGCTCGCTTGCTCCTGTTTGCTATCGTTTGGCTGCGCGCCTCCTTGCGTTCGTCAACTGCTGCGCTGCGCTAGCAATTCGCCGCAAAGCTTCCCTTTTTCGCCGCATACACCATTTGGCCGTCGCTGCTGCTACTGCTGTTGTTCAAAAGCAGCGTTCAATGCTACCGAAATGCCAGAACAATTCGTGCCGCGTGCGCGTTCGGTTCGTTTCTTTTAGCAGCGGCTTAACTTGCTGCTGCTCAGTTGCCAATTGCCAGTTGCTGCTGTTTGTCAGTGTTTTTGGTTTGAACGTGCTTCACAATTTTGTTAAGTGTGTGTGTGTGTGTGTATGTGTGTGTGTGTGTGTGTGTGTGTGTGTGTGTGTGTGTGTGTGTGCGTGTATGTGTGTGTGTGTGTGCTCATGTGAAAGTAAACAACAAGCCGCATGGCGCCGGCAAATCTAAGAACCAGTCAAATGTGAAGTAAACCAACACTGCACAAAAACAAAAAAAGTCGAAAATGGCGCTGAGCAGCGGCAACGCAGCCTAAGTCGAAGTCGAAATTCATTCGTTGATTGAGATTCGCGCGATTTGCTTTGCACGGCCATTTTTCAAATTTGTTTTGGTTTTTTTGTTGTTTGTTTTTTTTTTACAGTGCTATTCAACAGTAACCGTCGCCGAAACTCTGAAAAACCACAGAAGAAAGAAGAGATATCTGAAATATAAACGTCAGCTCAAAATGCCGCGTGAACTGTTGCAAAAACGTGTCCGCATCAGCCGGCTGTGGATGCTTCCGCTACTGGGCCTGTGCCTGGCCAGCTTTGCTTTGCGCTGCGATGCGCGTGCGGTAAGTGCCTGATGCAATCCCACCCCTCCGCCCTCTGATCCCTCGCGCTTGCCTAGACAAGAGCTATTCATGGCTTGCCACACATTCCACACGAAGCTGCCCCGAAAGCCCTTGCCGCTTGACTCAATCGCCATCGCGATTACTTTGTTTCGCCCAGCTTGTTTAAGGATGTCGCGCACAAAGCGCAATTGATAGATTAAGTGCCTTGAACGAGCGTTGAGCGTTTAGCATCTAATTCACTTTGGAATGCTTTATTAATGGAACAGCACTTCTAGGAAATTCTTTGCAAGTTTGCGCGCTTTAGACTGCGGCCCACTAATTACCACTTAACAAGATTTGACTGTCTAAAAGGTGTTTGCATTCACCAACTTTTCAGACAGTTAACTTGCTTAAGTGTCGACGTCTAAAGTTATTCCAACTGCTCATTATATTTCTCTAGGAACACGAACAGGCGATTTGCCTGTTTATTTCAAATTCATTAATCTAAGAAGAAATCAAGTTAAGAACTTTCTTATGCTGCATAATAATATAGAAATAATCCCATGGTCAGTTCTTCAAGGCATGTCAGATAAGAAGAATTCTCTTTTATAATCTCCAAAAGAAAGCATCCCAAAACGACTGACAAAAGACAAACATCTATAAGATCTATAAAAAATAAAGAAAAAATACTTTTATCTTTTCCTTTAACATTGAATTATAATATAATAATGAATCAGGGAAATCTATAGAAATAAATTATTTGACTTGATGGCATTTATACTCAAGAGCTCATTACTGTGCATAGTATATATATATATCGACATCCAGCACATATATTCTAATATAATATTTAATTTTTATATAGATAATAAATCATTTATATATATAGATAGAACTATTCTTTTCAGATCTGTTCATCAAATTTTACACTTTATAATTCAATGAAATACAAATAGAAGCTGAAAATAGAGAATATATATAGTATACCAATATATATATCATATATATCTTATGTTTAGATATGGTTGGTAAAACGTCTGTTTACGTTGCATTTAATATTCAGTTAAATTTCCGATGGCTTGCCACAAATTGTGCCTCGCCAAGAACAGTTATGTGCAGATAAAGCGGACCGTAAATGGGACGATTTAGGCGATGGTTAACAAAAATTGTTGCCTCTGACAAGTCGGGCGCCAACAAGTCGTGGGCGTGGCTGGTGGGTGCTTGTGGGGTGTGTCCTCTGATTCTGGCAGCATTTCAAAATTCGAATTGCCCAATTTATATGCGCAAAGTTCTAACTCCCCTCCCCTCTATCTATGTGCGTGTGCGTGTGTGTGTGTGTGTGTGTGTCTGCGTGTGTTTTTTTTCCTTTTTGAGTAAATCAAAACGTGAACTCTTGGCTAGCCAAGTCAAAAGTTGTTGTCTCTAGGGGTAAGCGACGCGAGGGGCGATGGGGCGACGTCATCGTCGCCATTGTTGTCGTCTGCCTGGTAACCGACTCTGCTAGGCCTCGCCTCTTCTTGTGGCGCCCCTACCGTCGGCTGCCCCTCGCCCATGGTCAGTTGAAATGCCTCCTGACTGGCGACTTGTTTTGGTTGCGGGGTTTATCCTTTCGACTGGTTCGCCCCTTCCCGCCTCGTATGGCCTCTATACTTCAGTTACCAATGCCAATTTTTCTTTTGTTTGTTTTGTTGCTGTTATTGTTGTTGCCGTTGTCGTTGCCGTTGTCGTCCAACCGGCCGTAAGGGCGCTACGAAATGAATAATTTCAGGGAATTTACTAGAAAATTTTATTCATATAAATCACAAATTAAATAAGTTTTTACGACGTTGTTCAGCGGTTGTGCCAGGCCACTACAAAACTTATTTGTGTTCTCAATTCTTGTGCTGTGAATACCCTGTAAATGTCAAATGCATCCGAGAGGCACTGACCGCCTGCGACACGACTGCAGATGTTGTCTCTCTCTCTTCATTTTCCATTTGGCTTTAGCTTAATCCGCATTGACTTAGCCTCTAAGCTGAGATTGCTAACGAGTCTCACAAGGAAATTGACGTTCTGTTTCGGGCTTAGATTCGTCTGTTGGCTCTAGATATTACGAGTCGCCTCAATAAGGGGTTGTGCTTATTGACTTCGACTATGGCTAGGCGTATGCGTAATATCAGCTGACGACTCACCTCTGCTCCTTCCGGCCTTCGAGTTAGTCCCAAGTTCTGGAGTATCTCCCAGTCGAGTTAAGCAGTGTTAATGCATTTCAACTTGCTATGCTTTTTGCTGTTGTTGGTACGTCTACAGCATTTCTGAGGGTTGCCTTGCGGTGCCTTTTTTGTATGTAGTCAAACAGCCCCCGTGCTCCTTGCCCTACCCCGCCCACTCGTCTAGCCTTTTTGGCTCGCTGCTTGCCCTTTTTTTATGGTCGTGTAATTTTTTGTTGGCCTTTTTATTTATGCTTATTATCGTGATTGCTTTCGCCCGTAACCCGGAGTCCAAGTCAGCAGCTAAAGCTGTGGAAAGGAGCTAACACACAGAGAGAGAGAGAGAGAGAAAGAGAGAGAGACTGAAAGTGTCTCTTTAGCCGGTTTGGTGGTCATTTTGGTTTTTGGGTTTGCTGCTTGATGCGACAAAATGTTGCAGTTGCGTTTGGGGCCATGTTGCAGCTGCTTTAATAATGCAACATTAGCCAAGTACATGCGGCGCAGCATTTGAAGCTGCCACATCGCTTGGTCGCTTGGCAAGCAATTTACGCTGTGACCGCCGCAACAACATGCAATTAATCATAGCCGCAGCCAATGCCAAAGCTGCTGCCCCACATTCAGTTCATTCAACCATCAAACCAGCCACCCACTATCTATGTGTGTGCCGTGGCAAGGACGAAACCTGGCGAAGGACAGCGCAAAAAAGTCGTAGCATGCTGTAAAACTAAAAAATAAGGAAAATGCCATGGAAATGGCAATGGAAATGGAAATGGGAATGGAAATGGAAATGGAAATTTGGTAAACGCCTCTTCTCTCTTCTCTTTTCTTTTGTTTTCTTCTTCTTTCCTTTTCTTTTTTGTCCCTGACCTTGCGACTATTTCGCACATCAAATCATAATTTATGATCGCCAAAACCGAGGAGACACCAGCAGCAGCAGCAGCAGCAGCAGCAGATGATGTGGGCTCAAATTGAGAACAAAAACCAGCCCCGCCCCTTCCAGCGTCTGCTGCCTGGCGCCCACATAATTATCGCCTTGATTTATGGCAGCATTTTCGCAGCCAATTACAAAGTGAAAAAAAATATGGAAACGGAAACGGAAATCACATGGCATGTGCTGCATGTGGCACACACACACACACACACACACACACACACAGTGTGAATGCTTTTGATTGAGGCCATCATCAGATTGCGTGCCATGCAAATTGCCTTCGTACTCACCTTCAAAGCAGTCAAATAGTTGAGCGTAATCCAAGTAGAAGGCGAAGAAGCACGCGCAAGGTGAACAAGGTGAGCAAGGCTCAAGCAGCTTAGGAAATCCACTCAACTCCAAGCAGCCAGTTGACTGGCTTATTAACCAGATAGAATTTCTGAAAAATAACTTGCGAAATAGTTGCACTGAAGAGCTCCTGCATAGGCTATGAAGCCCCGTCTAAAGCGGCTCTAAGTGGGCTATTCCATTGCTGTCACCTGAGCGTATCGAAAGCGAATTCAACAAGTTTCATTTGATTAACTTGAGTTGGCTAAGAGTGAGATTAGCGAGAGCTAACTCTAAACGAAACTTTTCTGGTTCACTTTTCTATAGAGACTCTGAGAAATATAGCCAGATTATAGACTGAACAATATGTGTGCATAAATCTATATATTAAGTACGAGATTCAAAGTCCAAAAAACAAAAAAATTTATGAAATGTTTTCGATGGTAGGATGTGTATAAGACTAGCTTTCAATATAATCACATCAGTAGCTAATGTCATTGGGCTTTATGCCACTATACAAATTCAAACAGGAGGAGTCTGTAGGAAGGACAGACCAGAGGGTAGGGCAGAGTGGGGCAGAGTAGTGTGAGGCAATTGCATTTGGCATTGAAAGCGCCATTTGCTGCTGGTTTCCGCATCAGCTAACAGCGAACAGCGAACAGTGAACAGCTAACAGCCATGAGCTATCTGCTTTGTCTTGTGTGTTCGTCCTGACAGCCGGTAATCAACTCAGTTGCGCCTCGTCCTTTGACCCCGTTCGGCAGCTACTGAACGTTGCGTATGCGGGTGCACTGGCATTTGCAGTTGGTTTATTTTGCTGCGCGTGCTGCCAAGCTTGACACAAAGCTAACGCGCCACCACTTGCCACTTGCCACTTGCCACTAGCCCGACCCCACTCGCCGCCCACTTCCCGCTGCCCGGGCTGAGGAGGTCCCTTGGCGGCGCCTTTGAGCGACGAGGTCCTTTGTTTAAATGCGCTGCACGCCTCGTTATGCACAAACAAAGCGCGGCGCTTCAATTTGGCAGCAAATTATAAAAGGCAGCGGCAACAACTTTGGCTAGAACTTTAGCTACAACTTTAGCTGTAACCATAGCTACAGCTACAGCTACATCTACAGCTATAGCTATAGCTATAGCTATATTATATTAGCACTCTGATTGATCGGTAGATAGTTTAAGCTGTGCCTCGATTGAACTTTAACTGACGGGCTAAGCTATTAATCAATGCCAGCTGAAGGAACAATAGCTGAACAGGTTTCAATCGGCTGTTATTGACTGGGCAATGCTCGTTCGCTAATCAGCTTGATAATGGACAGTTCAATAACAATTGGAAGCAATGCGGCTCGACTGCCAGATACACTGTTTACATTACCATCAAAGTAGGCACAACAAGAAAGGGAACTGGAAAGAGAGTGAATGAGAAAAGAAGCTAGAGAGAGAGAGAGAGACAGAAAAGCCAAAAAAGCCTTGTACGAAGGAGAGAAAAGGCTGCAGAGGAAGAAAGAAAGATTGGGCAATAAAAGTGAGAGAGAGAAAAGAAAAATTGATAGCGAAAGGCGAAGAAAGAGAATTTGAGAGGAAAGCTGAGGGAGAGATAGGGAGAGAGGGAGATGATACAGATAGAGAGTTAAATCGGAGAGTTAAATCGGATCGGGAAAAACTCTGGCAGACCAAACACTAAGGAACAGAGAAAGGAAGAAGGATAGAGATAAGAACAGAGAAAGCGAGAAGGAGCGAGAATTGGAGAGGAAGGCAGAGGCACAGAAAGAGAGAGATACAGATACAAATAGAAAGCTAAATACAAGTCAGAGAAAATAAGGAAGAAGATGAAACTGATGGACGAATGCAACAAAAGATGGAAATCAGAGGAGCAGAGAAAGCAAAAAGCATAAAGAGCATAGAAACAGAGAGAATTAGAAAGCAAGACAGGCAGCAAGAGAGGAGTAAATGGAGGCTGACACAGGGAGACAGTCAATTATCAGGGACACCAATGAGGAAGCAACAATTAAATGCTCTTTCAGGCATAGAAAGCGACTTCGATAGATGTGAGAGTAAAAAATTGAATGAATTATGAGTGAAGGTAGATAGCTGATTTTCAAATGAGATAAAATTCTCATAAAAAATAAGTCTAGTTCTTCAATTTTTCCTTTGCACTTCTTTCTCAATGATGCAGATTGCTAATACCTAAATCGTAAGGGTAAATCGTAATTTGTTCATGTTACATAGATGCTCCAACCCAAGTAGATAGACTTCGTTATATTAGATGAGCTAATAGAGATGTGGGCCACACCATTCCGGACCGGAAAACTTTCCAATCGAAAAGTTTATTAAAAAATCTATCAAATTAAGCGATACTAAAATACGGAAATAAAAGGAAAATGAACACTTTGCATTTATGAGGGATTCGATTCGGTGGAAAAGTCCCTTGTCAAAAGTTTTTGTGCAAAGTCCCGAAACTTTTTCATGGCAAAAAGTTTCTTTTTAAAAATTCTATTGAGTGTTATTAAAAAATTAACGTCAAAAATATATTTCGATGGAAGTTAAGGACCAAAATAGAAACCCATTGGGTGTAGTAGACTACAAAGCGCGAAATACATTCGGATCCTACGGACCTTATTGTTTGTAAGGAAATGAATATGCGGAAACGGCAATTCAAGCTCTCGCGCTCCTGAGCTTAAATTCTATTCTTATCGATTTGGTAATCGATAACTTGAAAGGCTCACAAATCAAGCTAGAGACTCTTTAGATTCAGTTTAAGACATGCAGTTTTTGCTGATTTGATCTTCATCCCATAGACAATCCAAGTTTCTGTACAGCACCAAAATACCACATTTTACACTCAAATACAGGGTATGAGAACCAAACAACTTCGACTCTCTATACAAGGAAGCTGTCAAGAAAGAATTTCTCGTAGAGCTGTGCAGAATATGCCCACACCTAGGCCAATTAACAGCAGCAAGAGCAAAAAGAGATTGAGAGAGAGGGAGAGCAAGAGCGAGAGAGGGGGGCAAAGCTACTGCTGAACTGAACTGTAAGGAGCAGCAATAAAGGCAAAGGCAAATTAATTTGCGGACATTTGAGACGGTCAAAGTTCGAGCGTAGAATAAATGCGGCTGATGATAATGAGGCCTAGGCGGAGTTTGCCTTTAACCATGATGAGGCCATGGACCACGCTGATAATGATGATGAGATGATGTTGATGGCTGTTGGGCCTAGCCAGAGGGTCCTTGACTGTAGTCAGTGGCAGCAGTTGGCAGTGGCAAATGAAGGCAATGTTAAGCGATGAAACGTTATCGTTCGCTAGGGCTTCATTGATAACTAATGTGGGCCCATTAATCGAGGCTTTCGGTAGTCATTGTTGTTGTTCGAGCTGCTGTTGGCCACCAACGTGGCCAAGCAATTGGGCCGAAATGCGTGTTAAACATTTTATGCTAACCGACGCAGCTGCTTAATAATTGAACAATAAAAAGTGGCGTTAAGTAATTTGTGTATGTGAAGCTCATAAAACTCGCTCACACACACGCTCACACACACTCACACATGTGCATTAATTGTTAATTTAGTGTTCGTTTAAGTTTAATGAGTCGTGGTCATGAAATTTTAAAGTTTATTACCAAAGCACAGCGGCAACAAATTACAAATGCAAAGACTCGATCCTCTGCACGCCTACAACGTGCCTCCTGCCACATACACACGCGAAGAGGGAGGGAGAGAGAGAGAGAGAGGGAGAGAGTGAGGAAGACCCCCTCTGGCGACAAAAATCCACTGATTCATGTTAATTAAATGTGACACAAGTTTAACAACTTTTCTTTTGGCACGCTTCGTTTCATTGTCGATTAAATACCCTGTATAAATTCGAACAGGCGGGCTATGCTCAAAACCAGAGAACAAATATAAAGCAGCTGTATTCGCCATTAATATTTCCAAGAGCATTTTTAGTGTTGCTAAGCTAAAATATTGCATTCAACTATATGTGACTATTTTGCAACACTGAATTAAGGCGAATAATTCTGCTTTCTATCATGTTTTCTTAGTTTGCAGCGTATCTGCTTGTCGGGCTTTGCCTCGCGCAATAAAATGTTGCTGCTGCGGGCCGCACAAATTCGTTTGCCATTGTTGCGGCGAATACACGTCTGACACGCCCCCAGCAAGCTAGTCAGCTGGCTTCCCTCCCATCGCCAAAATTTGGACCTCGATTTCGATTTCGACTACGATTTCGATCAATGGCCAAAAGTTTTGCGCTTTTAATTAGAATTTTAGTCCACAGGCTGGCCGCCAACTTGTAGCTGTGGGCGTGGCACATTGAAAGTTTGTCAATGTGCCAAAAAGGCAATTCCGTGTGTAGTGGCCACACACAAATGCACACGTAATGACATCCTATATGAGGATGCTTCAATATTAAGCACCTGCTGCTGCTCCTATTTGTGGTTGTGCAAACTTTTCAGTTGTCCGTTTAGTAGTGTCTGAGTTGGATAAGACGTGTGTCAGCTCGAAGTGTTTAGAAAATTGGAAATAAGTTCATTCAAATGGAGAAATGGCAAAAACTTAGGCACAAGCCTGCAAAGACTGCCTTAAATAAAAGCATTCAGTTTTATTGTTTGGTCACACAAAGAGCACATAGACTGTATGGAAAATGCCACACATAACAATGATCTGGTCACACTCTTGGCATGCATGCATGCTAGCAAGCAAGCGTGGCTGCGCTGTCATATTGACAAATAGCCTAAGCATGAGAACTGAAAGACATTAACATTCTTTGGTTTTCCTTTTGCGTCCACCATTTTTGCTCTGCCTCTCTCGCTCTCTCTCTGTCTTAATTTTGAATACAAATTTAACGGCAGCCATCAGCTCCCCAACGCTCTCTTTCAATTTCAATTAGAAACTTTAACTGCACATACACAGACAGATATTTAGACGGACGAGCAGACAGAGACAGACAGCAAGACACACCCACACAGTCTCAGTTGTGCTGCGCTGCTTTTCAAATTGTCGTCAGCAACTGCAGCGACTGAACAGGCGAATGGTTTCTGCCGTTACGACTGCCGCTGCTACTGCCTCTGTCTCTGTCTTTGCCCCGACCCTGTCAGCAGCTGGCAGCGCATTGCTGTGCGTTTCTATTCCTCTGCAATGTTGGGTGAGAGCAATTTAATTTCTTTTCAGCTGCCATTCGTAACGTCTTGTGATGAAGCTGCAACGACTTGGCAATGTCCCTGCACCGCAAGTACCCCTTCAACGAGCCAAGCTGTCTGTATGAATGAATGTGTGCAACTATTAAAGTAAATCACTTAAGCTGCTTGCAAAAATAAAAGCAGAGCCTCACTGTGGATCTTTTTCGCACACAAACACAAACACACCCACACACTCGCACACGCACAATGTGCTTGTCATATACTAAGAGAAATGACTAGAGAGTGTGTGCATATGCTAGATGGATACAAATACATGTGTACATGCTTAAGTGCGGCTGTTAATATTTTGCGTCTTTGAGTGCATTATTCAACATTGGCTCGACCGTAAGTAGCGCAAGGATTAGACTATGTTAAGCAAATTACGTAGTTATCCTTGGGCTTAAAATACATGTCAAGTGCAGCGCAACGACAGCGTCAGAGAGCGAAAGCGAGATTGAGAGCGGCTTTATAATTGAACGGGACTTAATGAGAGTAAGAGCCAACTGTGCTACCTACATGTCTAGCTCGCACCAATGCATTAAGATCTTTATTGCGCTTAAATGAGCATAAGACTGCTGTCATTGCTATTTATATTTCTAATTTCACTATTTTATTCACTTTTGCTACAAATATTTACTTTCTTACTGCTCCTTTTACCGGTTCTAAATCATAAATAAAGAAGCTAAAATGCTACATATACTTATATTTATTTCTACAGTACTTCTCCAACTTTTACTTTATTTCTATTACCTCTTCTGCTACTTTTATTTTAATACTGCAACTACTTATACAAGTAAATTCGAAGAGCGATTATAAGAGAGGCAGAGAGAGAATGTGTCAAAAAGAGTCTATACGTGTACTGATGTACTATTATGTCTTTATATTGTTATACTGTTATACTGTTATACTGTTAAACTGTTATACTGTTATACTGTTATACTGTTATACGGTTATACTGTTATACTGTAATACTGTTCTACTATTATACTGTTATACTGTTATACTGTTATACTGTAATACTGTTCTACTATTATATATAAACTATTTATCTGCAATATATATATATATATAAATATATATGTATAACTTTATACTGTTTAATTTTGTTATATTATTCGTTAGGCATGCACTATCTCTCTCTCTCTTTCTCTTTCTCAAGAAATTTGTGGCTTGCTTGTGTAAAACCTTCCATTTATACTTATCTCTTTGCTATACCATTATTGTCATCATAATACCCTGTAGTGGGGCTTGATGTGCTTTCGGTTTTGGCTTAGTGACTGCCAACATTTTTATGCACTTGCCTCGTAAGTACTTAAATATTCCTATACACAAACACACACATGCATACACACACTTGCACACAATGTGTTGCACAGTTCTGCAACCCTTGCCTCACCCTAGCACCCTGTGTGAGTGAGTGACTGTCTGACTAACTGGCTGACATTCAAGTTGTCTTCTATTTTAATAAATTTTTGGCGCCATGTACTCGTATGCAAGCAAGCGCGACACTTGACAGCAACACGAGCGAAAGGACTTCGAGTGGGGTTCCGGGCGGTGGCCGATGGAGAGGGAGTGCCTTGGTGTTGCTGTTGGCGCCACAGTCGGTGTCGACATCGATGTGACGTCACTTTGCGCTGGCGACATTGTTGCCACGTTGCAATAGCTGCGACGCTTGTGCCATACACTGTTTCCATTTGCAGCACGAAAGGCGGGTCACATCAAGGACAATGCAGCTGTGTGTGAGTGTGTGCGTGTGTGTGAATGTGCGCGAGCGAGTCGCTTTATTTATAAGTCTGGCCACGCCCCAAGCATTGGGCAACCCACCTATGCGCCAATTTCATTTATTTTTGGTACATTTCTCTTCAAAGCGTTAGCGCTATTTATCATTTGGCATCTGTGGCCCCCATAGCCACAGCCAAAAAATAACCATCTGAACCAACTCAACCACCTGAATCACCCGAGCCACCTGAACCACCCACACCTGCTCAAGCTGCCTGTCGTTCTGTCCGTTTCGTCGGAGTCGTTCTAGCGTTTATCAACGCTGCTTCACCAAGAGCAAAAAATAAAACAAACAAGTAAGAAAGCTCTAGTCGGGGTGCCCGACTAGGAGATACCCTGATCCCAGTCCTTTGAGTTTTTTAATATTTTCCGTAGTTTGTATCGAGTATTAAAAAAAAAGAAAACAAATAAAAATCGACATTGTGAGACCAGGTTTCGAACCCGGATTATTTGCGCAACGTGCACAAACTCTACCAACACCGCCACTTCATAACTAAAAAAAAAATAGAACAATAAAAAACATTTCATCTTCACTGGTCTCGAACCCGGACCAAGCTGCATACGAGCGGAGCCTCTACCAACGCAGCCACTGCCCTTCTTATTCGAGACGTTGCAAATTTGAACATAAGTAGCAGCTAATAATTCAGCACAATTCAATCGCAATTTCAATTCTTGGAATAGAAAAGAATAGGAAAAATGCGTGCGCGTGGCGCTGCTGACATGTGCTTTTGCAAATTGGCCAAACGTTTTGTTTAATAACTTCTGTTTTACTTAATGGATTTTAATGAAATTTTCAGCATATGATCTATATATCCTATTGGATTGGTTGAGATGCAAACGTCTTGACATAATGGCCCTAGTTCCAACTAAACTTAAATTCTAAGAATTTGGGGGAATTTGGAGCCGGTATCCAAAATCCAACAAAAATCAAAATTGCATAAAATATACATAAGACTAAATACAAAATTTGGAAGCTCTAGCTCTCAAGACGTTCGAGATATAATTTATTTACTGCATTTCAATAATGTTTTTATTCGATAACAATTAAATGCGAATAGTTATCGAATATTTGAAACAAACTTGACCTGCGCGTGCTATACACGGACCTACAAAAAAAATTTCAAGTCTCTAGCTCTTATAGATGCTGAGATCCACGCGTTCACACATACGGACAGACGGACAGACGGACAGACGGACAGACGGACAGACGGACAGACAGACAGACGGACAGGGCTCAATCGACTCGGCTTGTCGTCCTGATCAAGAATATATATACTTTATGGGGTCTGCCACGCCTCCTTCTGCCTGTTACATACATTTGCACAAAACCATTATACCCTGATTTCCCATTTTTAATGGGATCAGGGTATAAAAAAAAGAAAAAAAACAAGAAAAACCCAAACAAATTGAGCGTTCCAGGCCAAAAAGCTGCTTCAGCTTCATGAGCCCGAAGCTTGAAGCTCTCAAATGGATGTAAATGCTAGGGCCACTGGCAGAGGAAACTTTTCCAGATAACTTCTTGTTAAGATAATCGCTATATTGTGTCCATCGACACGAAACAAATGCCTTCTGTTTGATTTTTTAGTTGATTTAGCCCAGAGAAGATGTTCGAGCAAATATTCTAAATAAATAGAAATTAAATTTGTTCGTTCCACTGCAGAATGAGAAGAGCAGAGAGGGAGACAGAGAGAGGGAGCTGAAGATGGAGACAGAGACAGAGATGAAGAGAAATTGCCATTAACTTAATGGTATATTAATGGAGCTGCATCTATATGTACTTTAATAAGCAACTTGTTCAGATTTCATTATAAATTTATTGAGTTTAGATGACAATTTCTCAAGTGGTACAGTCTGTACAAAATATGTGTCATAAATAATTTAAAAGTCACATGAAAGGGAGTTTGCTATGGGCTTCATCTAATATGAACTCAACTTGAAATTGAAATATAAAATTTAAGTGGATTGGTTGATATACATATGTGTATATAGTTAGAAACTGTTATACATTGATGTGGATGATGGACTTTTAGGGTTTTCAACTCATTTGTAAAGGGTCTTGATATTTTATTATAAGTGCTGTAAACTCATATGATTATTTCATAACTGGTACAGTCTGTACAAAATATGTCTGTTTTCCATAATTTACAACTTACATGAGAGAGACTTTGCTTTGGGCTTATGCTAATTTCAGTCATCAAGGAAATTGAGCTCAGCTTTAAATGGATTGGTTGATATATGTGTTATACAAACATGTAGTTAGTAACTGTTATACGTTTTCATATGGTAGCTGTATGCAAAGTGACTCCTGAAATCGAGTAGATATATTTTATTCAGAGCCTCGCGTAGTGGCATTTGGGCCACATTTGCCTTAATGGCCGTAAGAAGCACTCAACAATCAAACCAGGCTGGCTCCAGTCAGCGGCAATCTAACGACAGGTGTGTGTGTGTGCGTGTCTATTTGAAGATATGTTTTTTGGCAGATATTTGTGTTGGGGAGTCTGCGAATGACATGACATTTGACATAGTTAAGTTCACCTTTACACACACACGAGCAGGTAAAAAATATGCCTATTCTGCTAAAATGAGCAAACGGCGCTGGCATGCATAAAATATTACAATATATCAAAAGGATTGCTAATACAGGTGTGCCACCCCTAACTACCCTTAACGTCCATCAACCCCCTTTCTCCAAATGGAAAAATAAGAAAAATGAAAAAAGCAAAGCCCTCGCCTCTGTCTCTGTCTGTCTGTCGCACCCTATCTATCTGCGGCATCTAGTGACAAGGATGCTGCACACTTTTGATTTTTACACGCTACTTACCTGTGTGTGTACCTGTGCCTGTCTGCGTGGGCGTGGCTGGCTGCCTATGCATAAAGTGAGCTCAATTTGGATACAGCAAGTGGCATTGGATCGAGCAATCGAGCACAAGCCAGGTGGCACACGCACACAGAGAGACACACACACACACATACACAATCAATATGATTGCCACTCGTGTATGCGGGGCACGCTTATCGGGCATGCCACACAATTATTGTGGCTTAATTCAGACATTATTAATCGACAATCGTGTTGCAGGCAATTTATTTGCCACTCAAGCATAATACTGAATGCCCATTAAAGTGTCCATTTATTTATTTTTTGATGTTGTTGTTAGATGTTAGATGTTAGATGTTAGCTGTCAGATGTAGAGCTCGACATTTGCGTGGAAGAGTGTGCGAGTCGGGATGGCTCGACTAGTAAACACCCTACACTCACAGCTGCGCTGTCATTTTAAGCCTTCGCCCTGCTAGCTTAAATCAAAAGAATATTAGATTGCATATACCCTGCAAATGGCACTGTGGGGTATAATGTTTGTGTGCAAATGCATGTAGCAGGCATCAGGCGTCTTGGCACACTCTAAAAAGTGTCCAGATGACAATGACGAACAGGGTCCAGTTTGTCAATCTTTTTGAATAGATCATAGATCATTTGGTATCGATAACTTATCGATATTTTGATTTGATTTTTCACGCCTAATTGGACTGCAGACTGAGATTTCGGTTTTTGGTTAAATGTAATATTAAAAGTCTTTCAATAACTAAAAGTAAGGCGCATTATGCAGACTTTGTGCAGCTAAGTTTTTGGTTATTAAAGTTTTATAAGAAGCGTGGAATGATTCAAGCAGAAACTTTACACAGCGCTCCACTCTCGCGTATTAAAGTCTTCCATGCTATTATTGTAGATATATGTTATATATACAAGTATATATATAAATATATATATATTGAGTTTGAATAGGGGCATTATGACGCTTAGCTTTTGCCCAGATTTTAGCTAGGTGGACAGACTCTTAGCCTGGATTTGCAGCAGCTGCAGGACACAAAGAAAGAATCCTTTGACTGCAGTTAGAATTGCATTGTCCTTTTCATTCCTTTCGTTTCGTTTCGTTTCGTTTTCCTTTTCTTGGCTTCTGCCGGCTCTTGAAAGGCTGCAGAAACACAAAGCGGACGCACAACTTGTCCTTAAGTGCAGGGCAAATAGTGTTAGGGCATGGGACAAAGTGGGTGAAATGCAAATGCCGAAATTATACAGCAGAAATCAAGTAAGCCAGCTCTAATTAAAATTCACATTTAGATACCCTGTAGAAAGAAATATTTGAGATTCGTTTATAGAAAGAGAGAGAGAGAGAGAGAGAGAGAGAGAGAGAGAGAGAGGGTGAGGGAGAAGGGTGTCAGAGCAGCTATCACGGAATAGAAAGGAAAAGAGGGAGACAAGAAAGGATACATATAGAGGTAGGAAACAATAAAGGAAAGAGAAAAGTAGGGAGAAGGAGGCTAGTAAGGGAGAGAGAGAGAGATATTAGAAAGAGAGTTAGCGAAATAAAGAGAGAACGACAGATATACATAGAAAGAAAGATATGAAGAGAGAGAGAGAGAGAGGCAGAGAGAGAGAGAGAGAGCGTGATAGGTAGAGCCAAGAGAAGTAAGCTAATTCTAAGTAAGCTTCACTTACAGATAGAAAGTGAGGTTAGATTATAGTGTTAGAGATTTCTTAGCATAAGTATAAGCTTAAACTGAAAGAAATATTATGCTTAAGCATTTATTTTCAATAGTTCAAGAAGCATACAAAATGTGGCCACTGCAGCGCTTACAGTCTTCGATTTCCGTGAGTTGTAAGAGATTTCTAACCAAAGCAAGAGACAGGGCGGGAGAGAAAGCAATAGACTAAAACACTTTAGAATATACGTTCAGAGGTCTTTCGATAGCTTGGCACTAGCTGGAAATCTATTATACCCGATGCCTGCCATCAATTTGCATAATAGTCCAGGGTATACGAGAGCATTTTATTGTTTCTATGTTTTCACTTATTCTTTTGTTGAAATTGTAACAGGCTCGTCAGTAGAAAGGCCGGTCCCGGTCCTTGGGCGTCTTCATCATAACTACAAACAAAGAATAACGAGGCAAACAGTCAAACAACTGAAGAACCTGAACTGTTTGCACTCCAAGTTGCTAAGTGCCTCCCTCAAAAAAAAAACAACAAAAAAAAAAAAAAAACAAAAACGAAAAAAAATATAGAAAGGAAAACAATAAAACGTATAAAAATAAAAATAAAAGGCACAAAAGTGTCAGCAAACTGTGCTGCTGCATAGCCCCAAAACAGCGAGCAGGCTTCTCTTTCAATTTCCCATTCTATGATTTGCTTTCTGTATCCTTTCGCTATGCGGCAGACAAAAAATTAAATTCTGTTTTTACACATGAGAAATGCAGATTTACATATATATATACATGTGTGTGTATACATATTTGATATACTGTTTACTTATTATTTTGTTTCGCATTCCGAATCTGTATTGTAATTTGCCAGGGCACACGCGGCGTATGCTTTATAATTATTTCAGTTAATATTTTGTAAAGCTAGCAAATAATTCATACACAACTTTTGTGTGTAAATAAATAATTGAATAATTATGAACACATAATGGAATGCATACATTTTCACACAGACACATAGCCACGTAGTTATTTAGATTATAAAAATGTTACATTTAATTTGCGTCTGTCAACAATGTGAAACGAAGCGAGAAAATGGTAAAAGCCGTGCCAAGCCTACTGGAAGAGCAGCAGCCGACAAAGGGGCACACATGATGCAAACAACAATGCAGTGCAGTGTACAGACAATCGACTAGCTCATGTAAAAGTTAGAAGAATAGAGAAGGACAGGGGGAGCGGGCAACGCTTATATTACTATATATTAGAGCACATAATATTATAGCGTACAATTGGGGGCTCAATGCAAATGCCTCATTTAACATAAGTCTTTGCACACGTAAGATATTTAAGGAAAAAACATTTGAAGTATTAAGCCTGAGCTTAAAGACAAAACTTAATTTATATAAATGTATATAAGCGAGTGTACATAGTACGTCCAGGACACAAAGAAAGAATCCTTTGAGTGCAGTTAGCAGACCTTCAATAACTATTAAGCCTGAGCTGCAAGACAAAATTAAATTCATTGTGCGTAGCAACTCAGCAACTCAACTGGTCTCATTGCTACGGCTAAAAGCGTTTCTCTAGACTCAATTGAGATTGGGAGTCCAATGTTTAATGTGCCTGTGCGAACATAGCAGTTGAACTGAAAAGCTAGCTCCTAGAATTAAATTCAGTTGGCAGTTGAATAGTAAAATGAAATTTGATCAAAAATGCTTTTTCCTATGCTCGCCCATGAACTTTTAGCTTAACTTTTATACTCTTCTCTCTACAAAAGCTAGAGAAATTCCAAATTCTTATGTTCGCATTTATCATTGTGTTTTCGATAGCTCATATTATTTTCGGGCTTATGCAAAGATACATGATATTATTTACGTGTATACGTTGGTTTCTCTGTAATTTTTAAAAATGCCTCGAATTTCGGTTTGGCTCTGGTTTATAATTTGATTCACATTAAAACTGAAAAGCGAAATCCAAAGCAGCTGAAACAAGACTTAATATATAGATATGTAAATACGTTTTACTTTATGCATATAATATCGATATATATTTCATTTTATCACATCAAGAGTTTTTTGCAGAATGCTCAGCTAACGTATATTCATTAAATATTGCGCATATTCCGATATGATTTCAATTAAGAATAAAAAATTCTTTCACAGTTTTATGCGGAATGTGATCAGAAAGAACATTTTTTCTTTCTGCATTGCACACGTAATCGATAGTCGTCATTATGAAAATTGTATGCCACATGAACAATTAGCGTAGAAAAAATATACTTTCTCTCCCTTGCTCCCGCTCTCCATCTGTCTCGCTCCCTTTGGCATCTGCCAAAGCTTATGAAATTCACGTTGTACAAGGAAATTAAAAGCAGTTCCGACATCAAATGAATACAAATGTAGTTATTTCGTATACAAATTGGCATCGAGATGGCGAGAGGAAGAGGCAGACAGAGAGCGGGGAGGGACCGTGTTGTGTTGGGAGTCTGTGAGTGCATTGCGCACACGCCGTGTGGGCAAATATTATTTTTTTTCTTTCGCTTCACATTTTGCCTCAGTGTAGGACAACAATGTGCAAAGCGAGCCAAAAAGCATTTCATTAACTTAATTAACTTTTAATTGAAATTGTTTGACAGACGCGAAGAGCATGCGCCCGCGTACTTTCATCTTTTAATTGCAATTTGAAAACGGCAAAAATGAATAAGTATGAATACGAAATACTTATGAAAAAACACAATAAAGCAATAACACAAATTTATGAAATAAAAATAACAAAATAAAAGTGCGCCGTGGAATGCTTCGCAAAAAATAAATCAGCATGCAAATTAAGTTAAGAATTTATAATTTATTTGCATGCAAAAAGTTCATGATGCTGTTAAAAGCAACATGTCATTTGCCTGTCAGGCCCAACCATCAGTTAAAAAAGTTATCAAACTGATATATGTTACACTCGATAGATAATATATGACAGATGATAGATGATAGATGGTAGATGATAAATGATAGATGATAGATGATAGATGATAGATGATAGATGATAGATGATAGATGATAGATGATAGATGATAGATGATAGATGATAGATGATAGATGATAGATGATAGGCTGATAGCTGATAGATGATAGATGATGGATGATAGATGCTCGCTGATAGATGTAGCTGATAGATGATAGCCGCTCGCATGCTCGCTGCTCGCTGCTCGCTGCCGCTCTCGCTGCTATCTGCCGCCTCTCGCTGCTCGCTCTCGCTGCTCGCTGCTCGCTGCTCGCCTGCTCGCTTCTCGCTGCTAGCTGCTCGATGATCGCTGCTCGCTGCTGGCTGCTCGCTGCTCGCTGCTCGCTGCTCGCTGCTCGCTGCTAGCCGCTCGCTGCTCGCTGATCGCTGCTCGCTGCTCGCTGCTCGCTGCTCGCTGCTCGCTCTCGCTGCTCGCTGCTCGCTGCTCGCTGCTCGCTGATCGCTGCTCGCTGCTCGCTGCTCGCTGCTCGCTGATCGCTGCTCGCTGCTCGCTGCTCGCTGCTAGCTGCTCGCTGCTCGCTGCTCGCTGCTCGCTGCTCGCTGCTCGCTGCTCGCTGCTCGCTGCTCGCTGCTCGCTCTCGCTGCTCGCTGCTCGCTGCTCGCTGCTCGCTGCTCGCTGATCGCTGCTCGCTGCTCGCTGCTCGCTGCTCGCTGCTCGCTGCTCGCTGCTCGCTGCTCGCTGCTCGCTGCTCGCTGCTCGCTGCGCTGCTCGCTGCTCGCTGCTCGCTGCTCGCTGCTCGCTGCTCGCTGCTCGCTGCTAGCTGCTCGCTGCTCGATGCTCGCTGCTCGCTGCTCGCTGCTCGCTGCTCGCTGCTGCTGCTCGCTGCTGCTCTGATGCTCGCTGCTCGCTGCTCGCTGCTCGCTGCTCGCTGCTCGCTGCTCGCTGCTCGCTGCTCGATGCTGCTGCTAGATGCTCGCTGCTCGCTGCTCGCTGCTCGCTGCTAGCTGCTAGCTGCTCGCTGCTCGCTGCTGGCTCTCGCTGCTCGCTGCTCGCTGCTCGCTGCTCGCTGCTGCTGCCGCTGCTCGCTGCTCGCTGCTCGCTGCTCGCTGCTCGCTGCTCGCTGCTCGCTGCTCGCTGCTAGCTGCTCGCTCTCGATGCTCGCTGCTCGCTGCTCGCTGATGCTGCTCGCTGATCGCTGCTCGCTGCTCGCTGCTCGCTGCTCGCTGCTCGCTGCTCGCTGCTAGCTGCTCGCTGATCGCTGCTCGCTGCTCGCTGCTCGCTGCTCGCTGCTCGATGCTCGATGCTCGCTGCTCGCTGCTCGATGATAGATGATAGATGATAGATGATAGATGATAGATGATAGATGATAGATGATAGATGATAGATGATAGATGATAGATGATAGATGATAGATGATAGATGATAGATGATAGATGATAGATGATAGATGATAGATGATAGATGATAGATGATAGATGATAGATGATAGATGATAGATGATAGATGATAGATGATAGATGATAGATGATAGATGATAGATGATAGATGATAGATGATAGATGATAGATGATAGATGATAGATGATAGATGATAGATGATTAGATGATAGATGATAGATGATAGATGATAGATGATAGATGATAGATGATAGATGATAGATGATAGATGATAGATGATATAGATGATAGATGATAGATGATAGATGATAGATGATAGATGATAGATGATAGATGATAGATGATAGATGATAGATGATAGATGATAGATGATAGATGATAGATGATAGGATGAGATGATAGATGATAGATGATAGATGATAGATGATAGATGATAGATGATAGATGATAGATGATAGATGATAGATGATAGATGATAGATGATAGATGATAGATGATAGATGATAGATGATAGATGATAGATGATAGATGATAGATGATAGATGATAGATGATAGATGATAGATGATAGATGATAGATGATAGATGATAGATGATAGATGATAGATGATAGATGATAGATGATAGATGATAGATGATAGATGATAGATAGATGTTGATGATAGATGATAGATGATAGATGATAGATGATAGATGATAGATGATAGATGATAGATGATAGATGATAGATGATAGATGATAGATGATAGATGATAGATGATAGATGATAGATGATAGATGATAGATGATAGATGATAGATGATAGATGATAGATGATAGATGATAGATGATAGATGATAGATGATAGATGATAGATGATAGATGATAGATGCTGCTCTGCTGCTGCTGCTGACTCGATGCTCGTGCTCGCTGCTCGGCTCTGCTGTGCTGCTGCTGCTTCTGCTGCTTAGCTGGCTGCTGCTGCTGCTGCGATGATCGCTGCTCGCTGCTACGCTGCTCGCTGCATGCTGCTCGCTGCTCGCTGCTCGCTTGCTCGCATGCTGCTGATAGTGCTCGATTGCTGCTGCTGATGATGACATGCTCGATGATCGTGTAGCTGCTGCTGTGATAGCTGATAGCATGATGCGCACTCGATGCTCGCTTAGCTGATGACATCGATGCTAGATGCTGCTGATAATGATAGTTACCGATAATAGCTGCTAAAAGTTCTTCTCACTGCTGAAATGTTTTGTTCTGCTTATAATTAGTGGACTCGACTCTCAGAATGAATGTTTGCATTTATTATTGCAGAACTAACTGCCTGGTAAATATTTGTAACTCAGTTTGCAGTGCGGTTCGTTACATTACTGATATACGTATATATGAAGCTTTCGCAAATGCAAGTTGATTCATTTTGTTTTGCTTAATGCATTTGTGGGCAGCTTAAGTACTTTTAAGTAATGCTCAACATTTTTTGCGAGGGAGTGTGAGGGGTATGAAAAGATTTGATGCGCGCTTTATTCACGTCTGGCTTCTGTTTATATGCATATTTATTTTCGCTTGGCTCACGCTCCGCGCTTCCTTGCATTCGTAATTAGTTAATGTGCCGCCGTAGTCAGTCTCATTCGCATTACAGGGCCTAAGCGTCGCAACGGTTTCACGGCTGGCTGACTGGCTGGCTGGCTAGCTGCTTTCCCTGCCACATCGCTTCATGTCCTTGTTGGTTATTAAAAAGAATGAAAGGAAATGAAAAGAAAAGAACTTGCTGCCTTCAACCTGGGCTGTGTGTTTGCCAGGCCTTCTGCCTGTTTGGCTGTTCTACTCGTTATTCACCTGCTAGCAGCTGCTGCCTCGGCTAATGAAGTACATATTTACATATAAATATATATATATATATATATATATATATGTATATATATATATATATATATATATATATATATATATATCTACATAAATATATTTACATATATGCCCCCACATATGCCGCTCTTCAAAGCAACATTGCTCTTCGTTATATTCATCTTATATTTTGTTGTGCTGCCGCCTTTACACATAGGCACGCACAACAACCACACACACACGTGCACACGCACACATTTGCATGCATAATATGTGAAACTGTGTTTTTTTATGTTCTTGCCTCATTTTGTGTGTGTGTGGGACAACATTTAAAATGTAAGCGTTTTACGTGGCGTATACTTAATGCATTAGGCATACGCCGCGTGGCCCATCACCGAGCAGCGCCACTGACAACCCAAAGGCGACACGCAAAAAATAGCCTTCTCCTTCACCTGCTTCTCGTATTTGTATTCGCATTCGCATTCGTATTCGTATTCTTGTTCACTTTCGTATTCATCAGTCCTCCACTCTTTCTCATTCACAGGTGAACGTAAGCAACACTTGGACCATGCCGCAGGAGGGCTTGAATGTGTTCTATCGTTTCTTTCGTGATCGCATCTCCTGGTTTGAGGCAGACGCCGTTTGCCAGTTCCATCATGCCAATCTGGTGACAGGTAAGTGAAAGACAGTGAGCTGGGTAGAGGCTAGCAGACAGCTGGCCGCAAAGCCAAGTCAAAGGTGCAGCTTGAGGCTTCGGCTAAGCTAGCTGCACAAAAAAAAAAAAAAAAAAAAAAAAAAAAAAAAACAAGAAAAGAAGACTGAAAATGAGAAGGAAACGGAAAGATGTCTGCCATACATGTGGACATTGTGTGACAGCAGGTGCTCGGGCTGCAGGGCCAACGATAACAAAGAGTGCATATAAAGCAATGGTAAATGCCAACAAAATGTGAAATGCAAATAAGCCCAATCACAACAGAGAATTTGAGAGAAGGAGGGGTAAGCAGCAGGTAGCCAAGGGGCGAGGAGCCAGAGGTGGGGGCTATTGTAAATGTCCGGCAGCTGTTGTCACAGCGCTGGCTGTAACAGGCTTCATCTGACAGCCAAGCGGTTGCAACTGCAAAATGACGCAGTTGAAGGTCCTGCGAGTCAAGAGTGAAGCCCTTTAGAAGGGGCACCCCGTGCCAGTGCCAATGCCTGCACCCAATGCCTGCCTGGGTCTAACGGCCAGCCAAAGGATCTCGTACGACAGGCTTTATCATGTGGCTGCACCACATACGGCACAAACATAATAAATCCCTTTCACAAATACCGGACACTGCAATGCGGGCCAGCCGTACGGGAAGCGGCGGAGGAGGCGGGCTCACAGCAGCTAAATCAACAATAGGTCGCTCAACCGGCTCATGTGCATACGGTCGTCGTAAATAGCTAAGTAGATTGTTGATAAATTGTTCATGCCACTCAAAGACAATGCAAATTGTGTGACTGCAATCGAAAATATTCTGCAAAATCTGCTAAATCCGATCAGAGCTGCAAATCTGATAAGCAGGCAAATTGCTCTGGATATGTATATATGTAGCTATGTTGCTTATGTGCAGAGGTATGCAGTGGGCGAA
Source organism: Drosophila hydei (assembly GCF_003285905.1). Classification (NCBI taxonomy): domain Eukaryota; kingdom Metazoa; phylum Arthropoda; class Insecta; order Diptera; family Drosophilidae; genus Drosophila; species Drosophila hydei. The sequence goes on along the minus strand of NW_022045696.1, from coordinate 1,287,958 downwards.
AGGAGAGAGAGGGAGAGGAAGAGAGGTTGAACGAGGAGCAACTAAATGAACAAATTGTACAGGGTCTGTTAGCTAAGGCAGGCAGCTCAGCTCAAGCTCTTTTCCTTAATTTCATATAGCAGGAGACTAGAGGGAACAAAGCTGAGACAGAGAAGGATGCAATTTGGCAGGCTATTTGAGCTGGGCTTAAAATCGAAATCTAGGAAGAACTCTGATCACAAGAATAAGTAAAACCAAAGAAATCTTATCTAAGCAGATATCTCCCCAGTGCTCGTCCATCAAGATATGTGATGCAGTTATGATGCAGCTTGAAGGCGTGTGCATCTTGCCATCCATTTCTGTCCAAAGATCAAACCAATTGTCGAGCTTCATAGATGTATGACTTAATGCTTAGATAGCATTTAATTGATTTAACGTATATATCTCACTAGATGCCATCGATTGGTATTAAGACCCTTGTCGATACTTAAGAGTCGTTGCCAAGGCTAAGACAAGCGCCGGCCCCTTTTGCCAGCGCAGCACCATGCTATTCAATGCGTACAAAGCTATTCAAGGGAAGGGCCCCAACGAGTTTCTCACAAATCTGACTCGAATACTAAACCGGTTGATTGGATTGCATTGTCCTTTATCCTTATAAATAGATTCATATGCTTCACTCATAGTTTGCTTCAACTTGTGTACAACACCGAAAGTTCATTCGAGCGCACAATTGTCCCCGGGTCAGCCAGCTGTAGGGGGCGTGGCCCGGAGGCGGGCGTGTCATGGGCGGGTGTCAGTGTGCATAAACAATTTGAGAATCAGGGATGCATGTAAATGTGTGAAACAGAAACAAGGATAATAAGAAATGTAGTACAAAGTGGAAAAGTGGAAGCAGTAGAACACGAAGAATAAGAACAAGAAGAGGAAGAGGAAGAGCCAGAGGCAGTGGCAGTGGCAGAGGCAGAGGCAGAGGAAGAAGAAGAAGAAGTAAATGACAGAACGAGCCGAAAAGCAAGCAAATTAAAGTTAAAATAAGAAACTGCAGGAAACGACAGTGGACGACTGATAGATACCCTGTAGGCAGCTCAAATGCAAATTCAGATCAATTTATGCTCACAGTGCAATGCTTAAATAAACGACTTAAAGATACCCTTTGAGTTAAAACTGCAACAGTAAAGCTGCTGACTAGAAGATACCCTGTAGACAGGTCTTAAATGTAGAGTAAAAAATGCTATATATGATATACCCTTTATATATACATTTTTGAGGTTGCTACTTTTGCAGAACCGCTTAGAGAATGCCCTGCACACTGAACGAAACGCCCTATTAATACCCTATATTCAGGCCTTATTTTGTTCTTAGTATAAAACTCACAGTGACTAGCAGATACCCTGTGATACATACGCATATTAAATCACAATTACATTGGTCAGGTGATGCTGCTGTGAGACTAAAAGATACCCTACATTTGAGTCCAGTTTGTTCACGGATTTCAGCTCTGGCAGCCTCTCGCTGCAAGGTATCTATTGTCCTGAACACATTTGCAGCCCCCGCCCTCGCCCTTGCCCACAGTTACATTGAACACTTTTTTCCTTGTTTTCGTAAATATTTTTGGTACGAACACAAGCTGAGAACATGCATCGGATTAGACCAGCCGCTGCTCTGTCCGGCTGTCTGCCTGGCTTGTCTAGCTGCGCGGAGTGGGTTGGGGTGGCGAACGGGTTTTTCGGTCGGATTTCGGAGTGGTTTCTGTGGTCGCTGTTGCTGGCAAATGTGCCGCATGCCCAACACGGGTAGCAAAACAAAAACCATACGCCGGACAAATTAAATAGAAATATTCGCATTGAACAAATAAAAACCATTTGTTTCTCTATCTCCTTCTCCTACTGCTGGCCCACGGTTCTCGCTGGGCCATTCTTATTGTTTTTACTTTTGTTGTTTTTTGTCGCATGTGTTGCTTGTTGTTTGCCTCTCTTATTTTTGTTTCTGTTTTGCTGCCAGTCGACAACAGTTTTCAATTTGATGCAACTCGCGACCTGCTGAGGGAATTGGATGTGAACGACATCGTTTGGATTGGACTCATGCGGCCGCAGAACTCGGATCGTTTCATGTGGTCGTAAGTACAACAACAACAACAACAATACAACTACATTGTTTTGTAATTGTGTTGTTCGTGTTGATATGTTTATTTTTGGCATGCGAGCCATGATGCGAGAGCTCTTTAATACTTAGAAGTTTCAATTTAAAATCGTTAGCGCAGAGTTAAGCCGGAAGCTATTGGAAAAGTTTTTAAGCTAAAAGTTACGAGCATGCATTGAAGTAAGAATGGCAGCAAGCTCTAGTTAATCATCTGACATTCACTCTGCATTTATGTTATTATTACACTGTTAATGTTAACAATAACAGCGAAGAAATGCTAGTTAAAAGACTTGCATTACTCAACTGCTTGCTGTCTTCTATAGCTTATGGTTTGACTTAACAGCTACTTTAACATGCACTTCAACCGTATGTTAATCTCTTACGCTGCAGCTAGGCCAATTGCTGGCAGTTCAGCTAGACATTAGACATTATTTTAAGCTTAACAAGCACTTTAACATGTGGATAATCACATTAATTGACATGAGCTCTGATAAGGTGTTTAGTTAATTGCTGGCATTTAAGCTAGACATTAGACATAATTTATAATACAGATAACTTAACAAGCACGTTAACATGTGGATAAAAAAGTTCGATTGGATTGTTTGTTTATTATATTTAAAAGCTACTTTAACATGCACTTAAACCGTATGTTAATCTCTTACGCTGCAGCTAGGCCAATTGCTGGCACTTAAGCTAGACATTAGACATTATTTTAAACTTAACAAGCACTTTAACATGTGGATAATCACATTAATTGACATGAGCTCTGATAAGGTGTTTACTCTTTAATTGCTGGCACTTAAGCTAGACATTAGACATAATTTATAATGCAGATACCTTAACAAGCACTTTAACATGTGGATAAAAAAAGTTCGATTGGACTTTTTGCTTGTAATACTTAAAAACTACTGTAACATGCACTTCAACTGTATGCTAGGCGCGACCGCTAGGCCAATTGTTGGCAGTTAAGCTAGACATAAGACATTATTTTAAACTAAACAAGCACTTTAACATGCAGATAAAAATTAGATTATTTTTCTGTAATACTTAATAGCTAATTATTGAAATGGGCTCAGATGTAGTGTTTAATTATTAGCAAGCCTGAGCTTGCCTTCAGTTATATATAACTTTTAGTCAGATTTGTATATATATATATATAACTGTATATATAGCAACTCACGTCCTCTGGTTGTGGACACTGGCTATTGGGCAGAATCGTTGCCACTGATGGACGCCCCGCTCTGCGCTGTTATCGATCCCATACGCGACTATCGATGGCATGCGCTGCGCTGCGGTGGCCCCGAGACAGCCTCATTCCTCTGCGAAATGCCTGGTAAGTTCGAGTGGGAGTAGGTGCCTGAGGGAGATGGGGCTAAAGCCTTCTGCTCTTCTGCTCTTGTGCTGTACAGTGCCCAGCTGGGCGGATGCCTGCATACTGAAGGAGATGCCCAATTTGACTATGCAATACATGGCGGATACAGCCAGCATTGAGCTCATTAGGAACTGTCAGGAGGAGGGTCTACTGCGACACACCTGCAAGGGCAAGGAGGTAAGTGAAGGCAGCCCAACCTTATACAAATTTCTTTCCAACTCTCTTTCGGTCTCCGTCTTTTCGTTGTGTTTGCACTCCTTGCAGGACCGCGAGCGGGCCGTACGCGAGCTGATCTGCCCCAAGGAGCGCTTGGAGGCGCAGCGAATCAACGACATCACAAACTCGCACTTCAAGTCGCTGCAAATCATCAAGAGCATTCGGACCGACAACAACGAGAACAACGACATCGAGCTGCTGCCCCACTATGCGGCTGCAGGTGTCAAAATCGAGGTGGACACCGTCGCACCACTCGAACGCTTCAGCCTGGACAGGCTCATGATGGCCGATGAACCGGTGTCCGTGGTGCACTATAATATACCCGACCAGGTGCCCATGCCCGTCAAGAAGTCAGCGAAGAAGGTGAACCTCAACGAGGAGTACGCCAAGAAGCTGCAGGCGCAGCACCAGACGCAGCTGCGAAAGGCAACGCCCAGGCCGCTCGCCCACCTGGACATGATGATGGGCGATCAGCCGGCATTGAGCGAGGAGCAGTTACCGGACGATGTCAGCAATAGCGATGTGTCCAATGAGATATTCGAGCCCTTGCCGCACAAGAAGAAGATATTGCCGCAGGATCTGAGGACCATGCAGACTATAGTCGAGACAACAACAGCTGCTGCAGCAGCAACAGCAGCAGCAGCAGCTAGCGAGCAAGCAACAACTGTCAAGCAGTTGCCGACAACAACAATGGCGCCTACAACGGCAGCAACAACAACAACTGCCAGTACAACAACAACAACCACTATAGCGCCCACCGTTGCAGCAACCACAACTACAACGGTAGCTCCGACAACAGCAGCAACAACTACCACAACGGCAGCAACTACAACTACAACCACAGCGGCAGCAATAACAATGGCAGCAACATCGACGGTAGCCACAACAACACTGGCAACAACGACTACAGCAGAACCAACAACAACAACAACAACCACAACAACCACAACAACGACAACAGCAAAAGCACCAGCAACAACAACCCGTGACAACATTATGATAACGACAACCGGAGCAGCAACAGCAGCAACACCAACAGCAACGGAAATGGAAACGGATACAGATACAACAGTTGTTGTCGCCACCGGTAACACTCCCAATTTATACAGTAGCAGCACTGGCACCACCAACGTCCCAGCAGCAACTGCAACACCAATAACAGCCGCAACAGCAACGGCAACAGCCGTACCATCGGGCACGTCGACAATGGTGAGCATCGCACATCCCATTCATCCGGTGCAGCAGGCACGCGATGAGTTGTCCCATCCGCATGTCAAGGAAACGGCCGACAATTCGCACTTCATACCGCCAATGCTGCTGGTCAAGTCGCACTATGTGCCGCCAGCCAAGCATGGCGAGCATGCAGAGCACTGGGAGCATGTTAACAACAGTCCACTAGCTACAGCAACAACAACAACTGCTGCAGCATCAACAACAACAACAACCATGGCAACAACAACAACAGCAGCAGTCGAGCAAAAGAGTCTGCAGAATATTGTTACAGCAACAGGAACAGCAGCGCCAGTTACACTTGTGACGCCAACAGCTAGCGCAGCCAGGGCAACAGCAACCGCAGCAGCAGCAACAACAACTACCAAGGCAACGGCGAAAACAACAGAAGCGACAGCAACAAAGGCATCTAGCAATGTGCTTGCTACGGAGGCACCACAGCTGCGAGCAGCGACCGCAACAAAACAGCCAACAGCTAATGAAAACAGTTCAAATGCAACCGCAGCAACAGCAGCAGCAACAGCAACAGCAGCAACAACTACCGCAGCAGAGGCAGCAACAACTACAGCAGTAAAGGTCACCGCAAAGCTGCAGCTGGAAAGCGAAAGTGTTGCTGTTGCCCCTATTGAGCCGGAGCCGGAGCCGGAGTCGGAGCCCGAGAATGCGAATGTGGATGAGCTGGAGTTAACGAGCGCCACAACACGGCGCAACTTCCTGCAGGAGGAAACTGAGGCGCCATTCAAGCCAAATCGACGACGTTCGCTAACAAAACCGGAAACCGTTAGCTATTTCAAGAAGATCTTGGGCTAAACACCAGCAGCAACTGTAATTGAAGCGACTTTTACAGTTAGCACACATTTCCGACACTGTCACACACCCACAACCACACCTCCGCCACTTTGTACCAGGCCAACCCCTTAACCCTCTGCTATATAATTGGTATTCAAGAGAAGAGAAATCAAAGCTGCATTGCTAGCAAATTGAATCAGTTGATGTCGTTGCCTGATTCAAAGCCACCAAAAGCACCTACTCAACAGCCAACAGCCAACAGCCAACAGCCAACAGGCAACAACAGTAACAGCAGCAACAGCAGCTAGCATATCCACATTCTGGCCAAAGTTTGTAAAACTTGGCTATGTCCGCCTCCCACCCCGCCCAGCTCCAAAACGGAAACTCAAGCTGTTAGTCAACGCCAAGCGGAAACGCAAAGCAGCCGAAAGAAAACTCAAGAACTTGACAGAAAAAGATAGATAGTTAGACAGTGAATAAGAGAGAGAGAGAGAGAGAGAGAGAGAGAGAGACAGGGAGAGGGAGAGAATATGGCAGCAGCAGCAGCTTTCAATGGGGAGCATCAAAAATGTCAATTCTTTGCAGCACAAACCACAAACGAACACCACACACACACACACGCACACACACATTGAAACAGCTAAGGCAATAGAACAGAAAAAAATCGAAATCAGGTGCGCAGTGGGAAAGGTGGTTGCATACCAAAGGCCAAATCTAAAGTATGATAAATACTACTATAAATGTTTACAGAGCTACTCGTAATATACACATAAGATACACAACCATTAGGAGCGTCTGTTTCGTCAAATTTCGTTTCCTCGCCAAAGGACAGCAGAGGAAGAAAAAAAAACGCAAAAAAAAACAACATAAAATAAAAGTAGCTTTTGCAATCGGGTACAGCCGACTGCACAATACTCGTTCACATATTCAAAACGCTAGCTCTATATATAGAGATAAATACTAAGAGATATTGCATTACAATTACGATTTGCCACAACACGCAGTGGGCGCAAGTTAATATTTATGCATTTCATTTTCCCAATTTGGTCACTCTAGAAATCGAATCTAGCAGAGATTAGCTTCTTTTTCATACTCAATTTGCACACTCTAACTCGAATATTGAATGAGATTGTCTTTGAACAATTTGCAGCTTACTTTTGTATTTTCCAGCAAAGCCCATCGCTCGAAATTTGGTCACTCTAAATCTTAAATCACTGAAATATGCACAACTGAGCGATAAAATGGGTGCAACAACAATATATATAACACTGTATCTATGGAAAGCTAGTCTTTCCCTTCATAAGGAAAATATGGTCACTTTAAATTAAACACTAGAAAGTATTGACTTTCCCAAGTTACTACTTCCTTCTCTTGGTGTTTTCAACAGATATTTTTAACTGTAGTGAAACCCATTCTCAACTTGAACACAAATATGGTCACCCTAGCTATCACTTTAGGTGTGCAAAGTAGCCTATTGACAACTTGAATCCCAATATGATCAGTCTATGTATTATCCTAGATAAATAGAGAAGCCACTTGTCACTCGAAGTCGAATATGGTCACCCTAGGCATAATGCGAATTGTGTAGAGAAACAAATTCTCTGCTTGAAGCCAAATGTGGTCACCCTAGGCATCACTCTTGGCGTCTAGTGAACAGCTTGAATTCAAATATGATCACCCTAGGCACTAAAATCCACTTCTAAACCTATTCTACGTCCTCAGTAAGCAGCGTAGAAAGCTGTCTGACGCGCATATTTCATACATATATATTTCAATTTTCAATCGCTAAGCCAATATACTCCACTTGAGCTCTGCCGAACAGAGCATAGCTGAAGTGAGAGGCAAATAAACATATATTTATGATCTGTGCACATTATAATATAATTGAACGGGAATCATAAACATTCGAGTATTAAACATAAGTATTATGCGCCCATACACGAATTGCGAAACAGGCCTCGTAAAATATGAATACCCAATTTACACAGATGTTGTAAAAGTCGGTGTCTATACTTTTTTTTTGTGTCCAAATAGTGAATACGAATCAACATATATACACACTTACGCATATGTATTGTAAGACGGAAAGGCATAGCAGCAGCGGCAGCACAACGTATAGATGGAATGGATGTCGGCATACCTTAGATTAAGATTAATGAACGTAAAAGTAAGAAATATGAAGCGCAAACAAATTCTTCGACCCCCCGCACCCCCTCACCCCCTCACTACACAGCAATTGAATGAAAACCCAATTCCAAAGTACTCCAAATGACACTTGAACTAGAAAATTCTGTACTCACAAAGGAAAACCAAAACGGAGAAGCACGAAAGAAAGACGGATAATGAGAGTTTGCTAATGTTGATGTCAATGGAAGCGCGAACAATTTTTCTGGATTCTAGCAGCAAATAGTAAGATATGCGTAAATAGTCTAAATATAAACCAAATAAATAATTCAATATGAATAAAATTACATTAAAAAATAAAAACCACAAAAAAATATTAAAACTAATTGAAATTCTTGTGTCTTTGGGGGAAGTTAAAGCTGCTTGGGGAAGTCTCTTTGTCTGTAGATATAAAGGTTGCGCTGTAATAAACTTTTATTTTGACTGAGTGAGCTTTAAGGCTGGATAAGCTTATATCTAAAATATTTCCATCTCAAGCTTTAATGAGCTTTTGTTGCTCAATGCAAGTTATGAGCTTACTGCACGCTTTTAATCACTAGTCAAGATTTGTAGAGGATATTTCAATGAAAAATAATTGCATTTAGATCTTTAATAAATTTTAATTTTTGAATTTTAATTAATAATATAATACCATAAAACGTTCGATGCCTAGCATCAACAGTCGCATAAATACGTCCAAAAAGTCAGCTCAAAGACGAATTTCACAAAATATAAAAATTTGCTAAAAATACGGAATTCGAACGTTTTCCAAGCTCAGCGCTTACAAATTGTAGCTAGTTTAAGCGCAGACTAGCAAAAAAAAAGACTTAATATGCACTTAAATGGAAACTGACTACAAATTGGAGTATGCATAAATATTAATGGATGCTGCATGGAAATCTATAATGCTCTACGTTCCATCAAAGGGAGCGGCTAGAATGTTCTAGCTCAGCGCTCATGGAGGGCACGTTGAATTTGGGCATCGTCTCTGCAGTTGAAAGCTGTGCCAACGCCAACATTGCTTTCCGGCGGTCCGGTGTCCTATGCCACATGCCACATGCCCGGCTGCAGCTTCGTTGCCTCGTTTGCCGCAGGCACTCTACATTTTTTGTGAAGCATTTCCCTTTTAGCCAAAAAGGGCAGCGATGCGGCCAGACGCGGTGGCAGCTACAGTCCGACAGACACACAGATAGAGCGAAAGAGATAGCAAAAAAATAGATAGAGCGAGAGTGGGAGCGAGAGCGACAGAGGCAGACTGCTGGGCAGACAGCAGCAGACGTCCTACTTATGATTGCCTAAAATCCAATGAAGCGTTGACGCTTGGCCCAGGCCGGGGCAATTGCTGTCATCGGAGAACAGTTTTCTGGATAACCAACGGAAGCTTTTGGCATACGCAGCACAGCACAGTGGGCGACCAACATCCTGGCAGCCCCATGTCCACACAGACGCCCCTCCCACAGCCGCTGTTCCTGATGGCTTTTTAAAGAGCGCCAGCCTTTAAAGAGCTGTAGCTTTATTTTGTTTGCCATTCGCTTGTTTTTGCTTCTGCTTCTTCTTTTTCATTTAATTCATATGCTTAAAATTGTAATTTCTTGTGTTTACCGTTAATCCTTTGTGTGTGCGTGTGTGTGTGTGGGTGTGTGGAAGTGCGTGGGTGGGTGTTAAGTAACTTTTGACTGACGGGCACGCAGCAAATATATATTCCAAGTGTGCGAAGAGCTGCCAATCTCCTTAATACCCTTGCCGAGCGGGTAAGCCAGCTCTGTCGTATCCTATGCCCTTCCTGCTCCAACTGAGCCAAGCTAGATCTTTCGCAAGTACACAGTGCCATACTTTTCAGCCAAGGTGCAGCTCCAACTGTCAGTGATCTGTGCAGGCTCATCGAAACGATTCTTATAGGGCATTTCAGATGTCTGTGTGCCTGTTATGCACTTGCCATCATCTTAAAGCACTTCACAGCTATTCGTCGAGGGTATTTATGGCGTGTCCTTCAGTCCATCCATAAGACTCTTATGACAATAATCCATCAATAATAGGCACTTCAAGGGTATTTGAGAGTATTTTCTCTTCGGACTGCTGTTGTCGCCCATTCATTTTATTATTTCAGTCGCAAACGACGCGTTTTTACAGTCAACGTGGGCCCGCAAATTAAATGCAGCTGACACACAAGCCGACATCAGCGACAGACGATAAGGACATTCAGGCAGGCAGGCAGACAGACAGACACGAGTCCAACAAATGAGAATCATTTGACGTAAAATAAAATGTTTTATTAACAATATAAACAGGCGAACAAACAAACAGAAGGACAGCATCTGAAGGTCCTAAGTGTGTCGAGATGAACCCGTGTCGTGACACGATACGCACGATCTACTCGAAAGGGATCTCAGTCCCTTCTGCTTAGTAATTGGGTGAGTCTCAAAGGATTTTAAGCTAAGAACACTGAGAGTAGACTGTGTGGAGCTAAAGAAATAGTATTAAATATCTAATTTAGTCCAGCTACGGAAATCGTCTTGTTTAGTCGATTGGAATTCCTTTGGACTCCAACTTAACCATAAATTATGAGTAGAGTGCAAACCCTATTTGGAAGCCCGAATACTTTTTGTCGTTTGGCATTTAAGCCTAATCCTTTTAGCCAAATAGTTTGTTGAGGTGGCAGCAATTGGCCCCTGCTATAGGATTATTTTAAGCAACAGCATTTGTGCCTGTTGGGCAACATGAAATTGTTGCAGTTTTAATGGCCTCCATACATTAGAGCCACATGGCGTATGGGCAACACTTTTCAGAAAGTTTTTAAATAATTCGTTCCCGTAGCCTTCCACACTGTAAAAATAAAACTAACTCGGCAGCAGAATCCATACGATAACCATAAGCTGACGTCTGCTCTGAATTATTGTAAATTGTTGTGGACGAATACGAATATTTAGCTTATATTCAGAAAGGGCGTAAGCATTCTGTTTACATTCATAAATTAGATTGTTGCTATTCGTTTATATTAGAGCTAATTAACTGAGTTATCTGAATTAATTGGTTGTTGTCTGTCTCAAATTTGATTGGTATCTATGTTAATATTACATAAAGAATCTCGTAAGTTAAGCTTATATAACAGTTCTTTTGTGTTTAATTGGTTTTAATCATAGCAGTATAACAGTTGGAAGTAAGTCTTGATTATCAGTTGACTACAAATGTATATATATATATATATATATAGTATACTCAAGCGACAATTGTACATGGTACAAAGTAACATCCCTAAAATCCACTGTGTAACAGTTCGCTGTAAGCTAAAAAATCAAATATATATACTATATAAAAGCCCCTTAAAACACACACAGCTCAACTAATAGCTATACAACACTTCTTTTCAAGCATAAACTTAAAATTGAGAGTGTATAACAGTTTCTTAAGAGTTTCTGAAAATTAAAAAAATATTTATTTTTAATCCCTTTTAGGTAAAATATTGATGACAGCTTCTATGAAAATTTAATCTTTAGTAACAACTGTATAAGAATTATTTGATAATTCTTTCACAAGCAATATCTATATAACTGTTTTATAGGAGCACAGCCAAACGCAAGAACTAACTTTTCAATTAATAGCGGTATAACAGTTTTTTTAAAATCGACACCACTACTAATAGCTATACAAAAGTTTGGAAATGCGCAGTAATAGCTGTATAACACAGATGTATAACATCTAATAGATGTATAACAGTTCTTTCAGCATGCACACCTCTCGTAATGGGAATATAACAGTACTTTGGTAACCCATATAACAGTTGCTTGGTAATCGACATCTCTAATAATAGCTATATAACAGTTACAGCTTGATTGGGAATCCCGCATCTTTAATGACCTGAGTTGCCTTAGAATTATAAGCCTTGTTTCTATTGTATATGAAGATCCTGCCATGGAGCCAGATCGACGTTCATTCGCGTAAGGCCCTTTTATTGCTTCACTCCGTCTGAATTCATTTGCTCCGACATTGGAAACTGGCCGCAATCGCTTAAGTGTAAGTAACAGATACTGAGTGAGAAACACAGAGCCGCAGGCAAACCGCCAGCAAAGCCCCATTTCAAATTGTGCCAAAAGCCTCGAAGAATAATGGCATTGTTATTGTCACACAAACACACACAGACATAGATATAAACACACACACAAACACACAGCGACAATGACAGAGATAGACCCGGAGACAGAGACAGAGACTGACTTACGGAGGTCTGCTTACTTACAAGTGCGGAAGGATAAATACATTTGCCAGGACAACGATGCGGACAATTCAGCACCATTTGCGCTTTTAGTTAAATTAGTTCAAACGAAGCTCAGGCAAGCGATACTATCTGCATATTTCTAGATGATTTCATTGATTGGGCACAGCTGGCCTGCCTGCATCCAAGTTTTCACTGAACTAAAGCTTATCTTCCCTGTGACACAGACAGCTCTTCTGATATCATATTAATGGAATTTACAACTAGCATCTAATCAAGGACGCATCATAAACATTTTATCGCGCTAGAAAATGTTTGGCCCTAGGCATAATAAATGCGAGCAGAGGCATTTAAATTGGGCTCACATTGAAGGCTTTCATGCTAACTATATTAGAATTATCACTGAATATATACTATATACTATATATATATATATATATATACTATATTATACACTGAATAGATCTACCCTTCCTAAATATATAAGACTTAATAACTTATCACTCATTAGATCTCTCCATCCTAACTATGTTAGACACTGAATTGATCCATCCCACCTGACTATATTAGATTTGATAGCTTATCATGAATAGATCCATTCATACTGAATAGATCTAGCCATCCTAACATATTTGACTTGATAACTTATCGTGGATTAGATCTGTCCATTCTAACTATATTAGACACTGAATAGATCCATCCCTCCTAACTATATTAGATATTATAACTTACGGATTAGATCCATCCATCCTAGCTTTAGTACACACTGAATAGATTCATCCATACGAACTATATTGAACTGTATGATCATGATCAGTATAGATCTATTATCAATATTTTGCTTCATTGAACAATCATTAAACATTGAAAAGTGGCTTCAAGTGGATCTAAAACTCGTATACCACCTTGGCATATATGGTATGCAGCCAGTTAATAGACTTTATTTTAGATCATGCCTACGATCGAGAAGGGCTGTGAGCTTGTTGAGATTTGGAGCGCTTTCTTGTATCACAGTTCCACAGTTCGAAAACTCATTTTGCTGCGCTGTCAGCTAGATAAGTTTGCACTTTGTCTGTTTGCTGGCTACCGAAAATGCTGGTCGCTTTGTTTGCCATGGATTATTTAACAGATTGTTTTATTAATAATGCAGCGCGGTGTTGAAATCGCATAATGTTGCAGCGGTCTCTGGGCCACACGACCCGCCCCCTCCCCTGGACAACTTCCGTTGTCAACAATATTGTATTTGGTGAGCGCTGAATGCGGCATGCATTTAGCTGCGGCTTTCACTTTGCGGCTGCCCCCATTCGGCTAAATGAATTATTTATCAATAATATTTGATGTTTTTGAAATAATATCCATAATTTGCGGTTGCACAAACCAGACCCACGATGAGACAGACAAAAAGACCAAATCAGCAATTACATTAAATTAAATCCCATGAAAATTGTGACCAGATAGATATATGAAAACGGGTCGGACTTGGCTGTGCCAAAGGGAGTCATATTCGTATGGAGATGACTGACTTATAGATATATATGGATATTTATCGAATTAGATATCGATCAATATACTCTTTGATAATTGTGACCAGATAGATATATGAAAACGGGTCGGACTTGGCTGTGCCAAAGGCAGTCATATTCGTATGAAGATGACACACGATATATATCGAATTAGAGATCGATCAATATACTCTTCGATAATTGTGACCAAACAGATATATGAAAACGGGTAGGACTTGGGTGTGCCAAAGGCAGGCATATTCGTATAAAGATGACACACTTACAGATATATATCGATATTTATCGAATTAGATATCGATCTATACTCTTTGATAATTGTGACCAGATAGATATATGAAAACGGGTCGGACTTGGCTGTGCCAAAGGCAGGCATGTTCGTATGGAGATGACACACGTATAGATATATATCGATATTTATCGAATTAGGTATCGATCAATATACTCTTTGATAATTGTGACCAAACAGATATATGAAAACAAGTCGGACTTGGGTGTGCCAAAGGTAGGCATATTCGTATGGAGATGACACACGATATATATCGAATTAGAGATCGATCAATATACTCTTCGATAATTGTGACCAAACAGATATATAAAAAAGGAATGGACTTGGGTGTGCCAAAGGGAGTCATATTCGTATGGAGATGACAGACTTATAGATATATATGGATATTTATCGAATTAGATATCGATCTATACTCTTTGATAATTGTGACCAGATAGATATATGAAAACGGGTCGGACTTGGCTGTGCCAAAGGCAGTCATGTTCGTATGGAGATGACACACTTATAGATATATATCGATATTTATCGAATTAGATATCGATCAATATACTCTTTGATAATTGTGACCAGATAGATATATGAAAACGGGTCGGACTTGGCTGTGCCAAAGGCAGGCATATTCGTATGGAGATGACACACTTACAGATATATATCGATATTTATCGAATTAGATATCGATCAATATACTCTTTGATAATTGTGACCAGATAGGTATATGAAAACGGGTCGGACTTGGCTGTGCCAAAGGCAGGCATATTCGTATGGAGATGACACACTTACAGATATATATCGATATATATCGAATTAGAGATCGATCAATATACTCTTCGATAATTGTGACCAAACAGATATATAAAAAAGGAATGGACTTGGGTGCGCCAAAGGCAGGCATATTCGTATGGAGATGACACACTTATAGATATATATCGATATATATCGAATTAGAGATTGATCATTATACTCCTTAATAGAAATGCATCATGCTAATTAGCAATCAATAAAACAAAGAGAAAATCTCACAGAAGGTCACTCATCCATATACTCTCAGCCAATGTAGAAGAAGCTACTTCCCTTCACTAGTTTGACGATCTGGCAGCACAAATTTGTTTTAACTGCAGCATTAAGTTGGCTGTGCCTGAGTTTTGCAAACATTTTGTAATTGATTGTTGTTTGCTTTTGACGAAAAGCGATGAGTTTACTTGTTAAATATGGAATTTTATTATTTTAGGGCTAGCCGAACGTAGACATGTTTACACAATAAATAAATTCAACAAATATGCATTCCAATTAGGTAAAATATGCCCTGCAAATGCAGAGCGCAGGGCATATTCGTTTTTTTGGATTTTAATTTTTTTAAATATTATTTTTACTTGCGTTCAGCCACGCCCACTATGAGGCGTGTATAAAGGCATTGCTTAGTGAGCTAAAGGGCAGTCGCCTATACCCGCTCGCTTAGTCTCTTAATTTGATGAAGCTGGCTGAATGAACTCAGAAAAGGGTAATCTATATTTCATTTTTGCACAACAAATTCATTTAGAACCAAAGAAAACTGATAGGTTGGGCGTGTATGTGCTTAAAAGCTTGATACAGCCATGTTTATCACAGTTTTACATGGTCGTATTTCAAGTGCCAGACTTAATGTCCAAAATGGCTTGCTCGCAGGCTAGGGGTGAGGGCAAGGGCATTTGCCTTGGCCTGACTGCCAGCTTTCCGTCCATTATCTGTGGCATGTGTATCTCCGTGTGTGTGTGTGTGTGTTTATCATCATAAAATTCAATTAAAGTGAAACGCACACAATCAAACAACAGATCAAATTAAATGCCAGACAAGCAATTTACTATATATGCTGTTGAGGCGCTAAAATGGGCGTGGCTGGCACGTGTGCGCCAGTTCAGCCAAAGTGTGTGTGTGTGTGTGTGTGTGTGTGTGTGTGCGGTTTTATTGAATTCGAAATAAGATTCAATGCGGAATCCAGCTAAAACCTGGATACAAAACAAAGTACTTAACGAATGATGCTCTGCTCTGGCGCTGCAGTTGACTGAAACCATGGATGGTCATACTTAAATAAGGTCTCACTGCTTTCAGATGACCTCACACAGACACACAAGCACACCTGCCAAAGTTCCAGAATGAAAGGGCAGTAAATACGCTTTACTGCCATTGGAAAATCTCATTTAAGTGCCTAAGCAGAAGACGATGGAGATAGAGCTAGATACAGCGCGTGAAAGAGCGAGAGAGAGAGAGAGAGGGAGAGGGAGAGGGTAGGGGTAGACAAATCCTGTAAAGACACATGGTGGCTTGAGACGGAATACGCCGAAAATCACATAAAAGGCATTGGCACTTAGTTAAGCCAGCGATATTAACAAATGCTGCGCTCTGTTGTCCTTTTTGTGTGTGTCCTCCACACACTCACACACACACACACTCACTCAGACAAAGGACGTTGACAATAAACCAAGTCCAAAGCCGCAACGAATGTGCCCAAGCTGAACGGAGCTGTCCGCCTCACAGATATCATCGACACACACACACACACACACACACACACTCAGAGACAACTAGAAACGTAACGCTTTTCCTATCTTTATTTCTTTCGCATTTCCAATCCGAATGTCCCAAGTATTTACTTATGTATCCACTCGCATTGTTAGAGCGTGTCTCTTGGTTTGTCTTTTATTCAGCTCTATGCCCATCCCGACTGGACAGTGTATAGGTATATATGTGTGTGTGTGTACTACATACATGCAGTTGCAATAAAGTTGGGCCAAATCGTTGTGGGTTTTATGGCCGACGTTTAAGTTTCAAGCACTTGAGCTACACTCGAATCGTTTAATTTAGGAAATGCTGTGGCGCAGCCAACTTAATGAAGGAAACAAATTATTTTCATGTTGCCAGATCGCTGAAAGACTATTATTTTTTAAGATTTTATGAAATTGAATTTCTTTCTCTCTCTTTCTCTTCTTCACTATCACTCTCACTTTCTCTCTCTGTCCTTTCTCTAAATTATTCGCTCTCTCTTATACCCTCCCCATCTTTCTCTCTCTCTCTCCCTTGCTCTGCGAGCTGCATAACAATATATATAATGATCAGCCCCGACTTAAAGCTCCAACTAATGCAGATTAGGGAAGGAATATTTACGTGAGACATATGTCGATACTGATTTTATGAGCATACGATAGAGTGAAATTCCAATCCTTGTTTCTCTAATTTACGATATGCTTGGAACATTTGATACTGTGTCGGGGCCAGGACATTACTACACGCACGAGTACAGAGGAACTATTCATAGCTTAGGCTAAATCTGCTTATCTAAACAAACCTCAACTGTAAACCGGATCATAAATATAAGGGAGAGCATAGTGGTGTACACTGTAAGCTGTTGCTTGAATGTAGTAAAAAAAACGTTGCCTACATTTGCGGGCATAAAATGTATCTTTTGCTTACACGCAGCCACGTCCACAGCGACAACAGTAGCAATAACAATAAACGCAGTGCTCGCTTTGTGGGTTACTCGCGTAATCCTCATGCTATGCTCCCATCTACTTTCTCAGCTTCTACTCTTACATACCACACACCACACACACACACACAGCCAAACACACACACATGCATGCATTCATGCATAATAGTACTCAAGCTGGGGGTCCATTGTTGTCCAGCGTTGAAGCGCGCTTGTGGCGCCATCTTGCGTGCAAAACAATTATAAAGTTTGTGCGCTACACTTGAGGCGCGGCATTTAATTAGGTACAGCAGCCGGCGTACGCAAAATGGCTGCCAGCATTTGTTATGCACGAGTATTTACGTACTAATAGCCAAAGAAGTGCGCCGTTTAATTGAATGCCGTCGGCCAAAACATGAAGAGCAAGAAAAATTGAATAGAATATATAACCAGCAGAGCAGGAGAAAAGGCTGCAAGAAACTCTGCGCGTATGTGGTCGACATGCTAATACGCTATACTACTACTATATTTATCCTTTTAACAGTGTTTATAATAATAGTTGTAAGCAAAAGAAATATTATTATATATAGAGATAGATATATCAAAAGAGAGAGATAGCAAGATATATTGAATATATATATATATATATATATATAAAGAGAGAGAGAGAGATAGAGAGATATATGTATCGATATATGGATAGATAAATAGATAGATAAATATTTATTAGGATTTCGAAGTCATATCACTATGTTATCTACTTTCGTTGAACTCTAAGGTAGTCTAAGAAAATAAAGTTAATCTCTACCTGATCAAATTGAAGCCTTACCCCTATATATTCACCCTTTGTAAATTCACTATTTATATATTACATCTTAAGGGTATACAGCGAAGTATGAAAGATGTTTTGTATTGTTATATCAGCTTTTGAGTTGAATGCCAGCAGCTGCTTTTTGGTAGCAACTTTTCAATGTGGCTTTCGAGGCGGCGCAGCTGCAGCCGCCAAATTGGCCATTTTATGAGCATGTTTTGCTTGAACTTTACGCTACAAGCGGCCCTGTCCACCCAACCACCGCCCCACCAAATGCCGCGCCCATAGCAGCCACCACAAGCCGCAGCACAAAGCAGAGAAGCCGAGTGCAGAAATTATGAAATGCCAGCGGCGAACGCTGCCCATTTAGCTAGACAGAGAGAGCTAGAGCAAAGCATAGCAGCGACGACTGTGACTCTAACGGCAAAGGTAAAGATAACGTCGATGGCAACGGTAACAGCAACTGTAGCTGTAACGGTAACGGCGGCCGTTTGATTTCAGGCTACAAGAAAAAAACACAAATAGAGGATAGAAAAAATGTTTTTGCTTTGCTTTTGAAGTTGACAGCTTTGAAATTGACAATGCTCTAGAGTTACGTTCATATACAATAGACGACTAGGGGATACCCTGTAGTAATTCTGCGCCATAAACGTACAATGCTGCAAAGGTGTTAAAGGTGTTAGTGACAGACTAAAGGTCAGCGTAAATACAGGAAATAATAGTGAGAAGTGATCGACTAGTAGATACCCTGTAGAATGTGTAATGTGCAATCGAAGTGAGAAGCTTATAAAAGCTAAAGCCAAAGTTATAATTCTGTAATCTAACACAAAAATAATGAGCTGAAAGCAAGTGCTCGACTAACAGATACCCTATTATAATCTTCAATTCAATACCCTAGTAAGCAGATGCACCAAAATATATATATTTATTTATATTAATATTCATAATACCAACACAACAACTCAACAGAAGCTTAACCAGCTGCAGATACCCTGTAAACCGGACAACTTGATACTAACAAACATATATATATATATATAGACAAATATATATATATAGACATATACATATATATCTTACTTGGTATTGTAGACCATAATAATTGAAACATCTTACAATTGCAACCGGATTAAGAGATTATGGTAATTCTGTTCGGGCAGTCGAGCTCTTAAGCGAAATCAAATATTGCGGTTAAGCCTTGGACACGGAAGAGTCTTAGCTAATGCACAGAAGAGCACTTGCGCTGGCATCATTAAGCATTTTGGCTACAGTTTTTAATAGGGTAGCTGCTTACTGGCTAATGCCAGCTCGTCGCGACTCTCTTCTTTCTGCTACGCCCGCATTCCCCTCTACCGTTTCTCCGATTGCCTTAGCTAAAATATGCGACGTCACTCGTCCATCATTATTCCGGTAAGCTCGTTAAAAGCTGCTCAGCAGCAAACCGGATGCTCGCACTCAAATGCTCCTTTTCAACATTTACAAGCTGTTTGGGGTCCTCGTCCTTTAGCGAGGATAGCAATAGAAGGCACTTGACTGTGACCACACTTTGTGCCAGAATCTGAATCTGAAAGGCTTAGTTTGCATAGTTCTGCTTGCAGTCACGTTGCTTATATAACATAGTCAGAGCATTGTATACGGCTTGTGTCAAAGGTATTATTCGGGCTATGCCAGCTTGAATCATATTTTTAGGATTGAACTCTGACTTCAGTCAAAGATCCATTCCGGAATCGATATACAGCTGCAGAGAGAATCTTAACTTTAGCTTAATTTTGAGAATAGTTTTACTTTTACTTGTCATAGTTTCAAAATAATATTGAGCTAAAAAGATATTTGAAAATTCTCTGACTCAGTTCCATTGAAAAAATCAATAAACAGAATTCGGATTGTTTCAGAAAGAAGGCAAAGGAAAATATATTCAATCAATTCGAATTCCTTGAACTTATTTTAAACTATTTAAAATCCGATTCAGTACAGATTTGATGTTATACATGATAAATCATATATTGGCACAAATTGAACTTTCCGAATTACTCCGAATGATCCTTATTTAATTAAATTCATGCAAATTATTCTAAATTATTTGCTTTAGAAATGATTTTCAGTTCGAAAAGATCGACTTTTGCTATTCCGAATAATTTTGATTAACTCCGAAAAACTCCGAATTGCTTCGAAATTGAATTAGTCCAATAACTATATGTTCTGTTCGTATGGCGTTCCCCTGCTGCTGGTTTCATGAATCCATCCAACCATCGCGTCCACATACATACGAGCAGCAGCAGCACGCACAGCGGGCATTCACAAATCACATGGACTCCCACGATGAGACGCAACTGTCCACAGATATGCACATTTGCGGGCAACCCGATATTATCAATCAGTTGACGATGCAATTACGAATTGTGCTTGTTGTTGTCGTTGCGGTTAGTGAGCCACACACACACATACACACACGCGCGTAATGATGGCGGCTGCTTGAGGGTGGTGCATTGGGGGCCGTCGGCTAGACGGATGCGAGAGAGTTTAATGGTAGCTTAATTAAGTGTTGCATGCTACGTGCGGTTGGGCAAAAACAGAACACAGAACAGCGAAAAACTTTCAGCGTAGTCGAGGGACACGGTCGAGGGACAGAGGCCAACGCCATGTCATAGACACTCGGCTGTCAATTGGAAGACATGCTATGCCGCCCAACCACTGGCCGGTGCCAAAAAGACGCAACTAGACGGAGAGTGAAACAGAGAGTGAAAGTGTGGGAGGAGGGCGGAAGGGGAAGGGGCGTCGGCGTGGCTGTTTGTGTCGCTGATTTTCGCCTTGTGCCTCGGAGGTGTTAACGTGCGTGATTTGTTGGCAGCGAGACGTGCTTTGGTTACAAATGGTAAATCCTGCGCGTCTGTCACTGCGAGACGTCCAAGGATACGGATACTCGACTGCTACTGCTGCTGATGAAGATGGAAATGACGCTGAAGATGGCGATTGAGATTCAGATTGAGATTGACATGGAGCAGCGAGCGTTAACCAAACTAACAATGTGCCTGCAAGGTCCAGCCCCAAAGAAGACAAAATAACCAAAACTGGAGGCCAAATTGAATTATTTATTATGCAACATTCAGCACAATATTCCGTATTCCTGTTTTATATGCTTCTACATACATATTTATACATGTACATATATATATATACAACTTTTATGGGCCAAGTCGGGAAAACCTTTACACTTTTTTGCGCCGTTAACCGAGCAAAGGACCTTGAAAGTGCCATGAATCAAGCAGCAAGCCAACGCCTTGGTATACTCAGGCTGCGTATACTCAGGCTGAAACACATATAAATTTCAGAGCTACGCCTAGCCATGAGTTTGAACTTTGCCACATAGGCAAACAGTGAAAGCCACAGGTCAAACGTCTTTCAAAGTTTTTAAACATTTTCCAGGTAAACTTTTGCTAGGCTTACTTCACTTATATCACCTAAGCTAAATGAGTTTCATAACTCCTATGACTAGCACTGTGCATTAAGCATCATACAATCAATCAACCAATCAATCAATCAATCAATCAACTAACAGGCTGACACTCCGCATGCGAAAGCAAGTTTTCCGAGCTTCAAATGAAGAGTACGAATTTCTCCAGTTGCACTTCAATTTCGATGTGAACAGGCTAATAGGAAAAACGTGTTTGCTAGAGGCCTCAGTCGAGCTGACATATATCAGGTGTCTTGCTTTGGGTGCACAGCCTAGACCGATTAACATTTAATGCCCAATAAATTATCACATTTCAAAGCAGGTAAAATCTTAAGCAAACTCAAGAAGATTGAAGAAATTAAATTGGAAATTTAATGAGAGGCAAACGTATTGAGCGGGCAAAGGAAGAGGCGAGTGGCGAGGCGAGCAGAGGCGGAAAACATCAAATGACCATTTTATGCGCTCGAAGTGCTCAAATGTATATATAATATTCGTTTCTACGATTCAATTTGTGAAATGTTTCCTTTTACGCGTGATTTGCCAATCGCTATTTATAAGCAGGACAAAGTCCGACGACTCGTTTGTGCCCACTCGGCCAGCACTCAGCCATCATTTCCGTACTGTAAATACAACGAGGCGCCACCAGCGCCACAGCTCGCCCCCTATCCTTAAGCAACATGTATTTAATTTCCTTTCTTTTTTATTTTTGAGTCCTCTCAACTAGGATTGGCTGCTGTTCATTTCATTGGGGCTTTGCGCGCACTGAATATGAATCACGTTCTGATTTTCCATATTGATTGAAGTGCCCCAACAACGCTGGGTCCCGCATATTTTGACATTGATTAGCGCCAGCCTTTTAAGCGACTATGAATGGTAATGATGAAGTGGGCAACAACGTGGCTGGCGTCCCTTCCGAGCACTGCGACGTGGTGCAGCTGCGTCCACAGCAGCCACCATTCAGCACTCACAAATTACATTTGCTGTGCACTTTGGTGTCGAATTTAATTGGCATTTTGTGTGGATCAGTCACAAGGCAGCCCTGACCCCCTTTCCGAAGGACTCCAATCTGATTACCTGCACGTAAAGGTACAAATAAAAACAGTAAATTTTCCCATTTCACAGACTTTTAAGTGCATTAGGCAAATTAATAATCCGATTCAATGACAATTTATCGATATTCATTTTTCCTTATTAGCATTTCTTTTACTTAATTTCTTAAGGGAATAGCCCTACTTCACAGAATACAAAATGCCTTTTTTTAACAGTTATTGAAATTTGTAAGCTCAAAAATGAGAAATTCTATTCGTAAGGATTGTTTCCATTTCATCGAGTCAACTGAATATGAAAAATTTCATAAACTTTTCATTGTATTTTTCATATTTTAGTTAAAGTTTAAAGTTAGAAGCAAAATTATTTTCAATTTCTGATTCTGCTATTTACAGGGTATCCTCAAGCTGTTCTCACACGTTTGCTTTTCCATTTTGCACTCATTTTGTGCCGGGACTCTGCCAAGAAAAAAAAGGAAAAAAGATTTCTGAGCCAACCGAACCGGCAGATGGTCGGTCTTTGCTTTCCATTCTCTTTGGCGAGCTGCTCGTGTTTATGCAAATATTTGTATTCCATTTGCATTTCAAAAATTGAAATTTTTATATCTTGCGCTCTCTCTCGCATTTATTATGCGATTTGCCAGGGAAAAATTTAATTTTTGCACAATTTAGGACAAGTTGATTAAGCTTTTTGATGCCAGCTGCAAAAGCTGTTGCATAAATTGCTTCCGCCCCCGCCCCCACCCGTTCCGTCCGAGTCCTTAAGTACCCAAAACTGCTAATTTATAATGTATATAGGTACACTTGTACAAACGAGCACTCACGACCAGCTGGAGGCAATCAGAGCACTGGAATGCCCAAATAATGAAGTCGGAAATTTTCTCCTTAGAGCGAGAGCTGTCCAGATCGATAAATTGTTATGTCACTGAATTGTACTTTATTTTATTAGCTCTAACAGTACACTATGCTATATGTATAATGGATAACTAGCGATATATGCATTGCATAAGCTAAATAACCTAGCTTTATTGAGGAACGCATGCGACAAATTTATCGAACATGGTGTCATATCGATAAGCGTTGACTTTAAGATCAAAGTATATCGATTAAATTTAAGTTAAGGCCTATTTGCAAGGTAATAGCCAATTAAAGCGGAATAGAGGACACTTGAGATTCTTTTAACAGATAGAAAGAAACAGAGCAAGCAAGAAGGAGAGGGAACGGGGGAGAGAGAAGTGTCCAACATCCAGTTGACTTTTGTTTATGTCATTTTGGTTGATTTCTAATCAAAAACGTGTTTGCATGCACATTGCCAATGGGGACTTTGTCCTGACGCTCGGCAATGGAACGAGCGCAGTGGCAACAATGGCGTGTGTCATAGATGCGGACGTGTACACGTGGACGTGAATGCATCCGAACAGCGTAACGAATGGAAGACACTTGCATCAGGCCAAATGATTGAGGTGCCGAGCACAATGCGTGGTTACAGTTTCAATTCCATGCTGCGAAAGGGGCAGGTGGTGAGTTATGTGATTCGCGAATGTAATCAGGCCACGCTAACTCGCACAGGAGCCCTGAGCACAAAAGCAAAACGAGCTGCCACTAATTCGCGTGTGCAACAAATGAAAAATGTTTGAGCGAATATGACTTTAAAATGCCCCTCGATTTCAGTTCAAATTAAAATTTTATACATTTTTGGTATAAATATTGTATTTAACAATAAAATGAATAAAAAATTTCAAACAAAAAAAATTGATTAAGGATATTACATTGTTTCGGCTTTTTTGAGACTCTTCTCTTCTTATTTTTAGTAATAATATTTCGCCCCCTTTTCCTGCACATTCAATGAATAATGCCTAACTGCAACGACTAAGTTCACACTGCATTAGATTTTGTTTTAGCAATTTGTGTTGTATACTCAAACATTTAGCAGGCATAATCAAATGAAAAATCTTATTAAATATAACAGCTGCATGCTATCAATAACTTAAAAAACAGCAATATTAAAGTTATTGTAAAAGCTCATTCTTGATTGGTCAAGCTCATGACAGTTGCGTCGATCGTTTTTTTTTTTTGCAATTTTCGATATCAGCTGACAGAGCGCTGTGCCTTGTCTGCCGCAGCAGCGCCATCTGTCAATTATACTCTGCAAATATATGTTCGCAACTGCAATTTCATATTTTCCTTTAAAAAGCAGCTGGTCACACTGTGTGTGAAAAAAACGGTGGCAAACAGCCATGAAATGCAACTGTCAAAGTGAAAACTAGACATGAGTAAGTATGTGTAAATACACATGTGCAAGCATCCGCATACATATGCACATATGTGCATACATATTTAGCCACCAGCATTTTTCTGCGGTTGCACGATTTTAGTGTCTGCTGCAGTAAACAAAAGTTAAAAGCCGCAAAGTGAGGTTATGAGTTCTGTTAACATCACTCGCTGCAGTCGCATTCCAGGACAAGAGATTTTCTTTTCATGTACACGTACAGAATAATCTATAGTCAAGCTCTAAATATAAACTTTTTACATGTTTAAGTTGAATAACAAATGCGATCACAGGGTCTAACAGAAACAAATGTTGTTTTCTTTCATTGTTCTTATATTATATTTCTTAGAGCACTCGCAAACTTCATAACGGGATATCTGTAAGTCGATCCTAATCTGAACGTTTCTAGTACGATGTATGATGAGTACATTGAGTATGTGACTGAAGACTAAGGTTTTTTAACTTCTACTGACTATACTCCTATACTTTTCACTCTATTTTTGACTAATTTTCTTGATTTTTAGACATTTCTGGAGATTCCATCTGTTCCCCAAAAGAATAATAATTTCGCAAAGTCTTATGATTTATTTCACTCAAAATTTTGAAATCGAACAGTTTTAATTATCTTAAGTTATATTTTCATTTGATATTCATATATTATCTCGTAAACCTGGGCCATGATATATCTCTAAGAACGATATCCCATACAGTTTTAAATGTAATTTTAAAGATGAGTATCATTTCTTGCAAGAAAGTATTAAACGGTCGGTCATGTCCGACTGCATCGTTGAAACTTCATTTTAATATTTTTTTTGGAATATTCACAACGCCAATGCCACAGAGCACTGTCACTAAAAGAAACGAGCACCCACGCATCTAAGCACGCACACTTTTACACTCACACACACACACACACGCACACACTAATACGAGAGAGCGTATTTTTCCATAGTCATAAATAAAGTCCATTTGCATTGCTGTTTTTTGATGGTTTTAGTATCTGCAATGCCGTCCACTGGATGATGCCTGTTGCCTGCTATTGTGGTTGTCGTTGTTATGCCCTAAATCCATTGACAGGGTATGCTGATTGTGAGTAATTGTATGTGACAATGTAGAGAAGCTCCCAAGCCCCAATGCATATTTATTGCGGATTAGGCTTAACAGCTGACCTGATCTTTGAAATTGTGTTATATATATAGTGCTTGCGTGAGATCAGATTTGAATTAAGAAATCTTATTCAATTCGTATAGATACCAAAGTTCACGGTATCTTTGAGTCAGGCATTGCCCTCTCGAAGGCTTTGGTGGGTTATTGTTCTTGCTCGTTGTCATTGTTTATGTACGTGAATTGCACAGCCCTTTGACGAGCGAATAGTGTGTGCCTGTGTCTGTGTGTGTGCCTCTTGTTTGTCCTGTCGGGCGCAAATTCTCTCTGTCCCGTCTATCAGTCAGCTGGCAGACATTTTGGCAGTTTGACAAACATTTTGCTGCCTGCTCCCAGCTAGAAAGGCACTTCCCAGATGGATAAGCCCCGATGCTTCGACTCACTTGCCTTTTAAATACCCTGTCTGTGTGTGCGTATGTGCATGTGTGTCTGTGATAAGTGAGTATGTAAGAGTAAAGCTATCCAGTTTCATGAAGCGAACCACACTCAACCCACAGAAGGCGCAAACATATGAAAGTTAAATACTGAAACAAAGTTTGTCACATTGTCATTTGCATTGTTGTTGCTTGTTGTTGTTGTTGTTGGTGTTGTTGGCGTTGGCGGTAGTGTTGTAGCTTATTATAATGCCTTTCACAGTTGCGGTTTTGTTTGAGAAGCCGCAAGCTGATTGTGCACAAGTCCGAGTACTGTCACACACACATGTTATCATACACATATTTACACATAAATATTATAACTATATACATATATGTTTACTTATTTATATACACATGGATCATGTGTGCATACAGACACACACACACACGCATATACACATGCTCGGCAGAGCTGGCTTTAACTCAAATGTGCTGCAGATGGCACAGCATTTGTAATGCCAAAAAGTATGCTATGCTTTTTTCACAGAAAGTCAAGCCAAGGCTGTGTGGTGTTTTGTCACTCTGTCAGTTCGGCCCTGTCACATACATTTATATGAATGCAGTTGATAATTGGGTCGAGCGCTTTTAAATAAATATAGTCTCAGTGGGTCGCATCGTATAGCTATATTTTAAAGCGCTTATCACAAATTGAATGAAAAACTATTGACTGAGTCCTCTTTATCCCTTGCTGCTCTTTCTCATTTTTTATCCATCTGTATTTTTATCTCTCTCACTCTGTTTGTATGTCATCATCTGACTGTTGCTTTCTATCTCTATGTCTTTTTCTCTTTATCCTTTTCTCCTTATATGTCTCTCCTTTTTCACTCTATTCTTTTTCTCTCTCTTCCTTCTATCTTTCTATCTCTTCACTATCTTTCACTCTCTCCTTTCTATTTCTATATTTGTTTTTATCTCTTCCTCTCTCTCTCTTTCTCTTTCTCTCTCCCTCTCTCTCTCTATCTCTTCCCATCACTTTGTATCCAACTCTCTGCTTCTTTTATTTTTTCACTTTTAGTTTTTCCTTTACTTTTTTATTGTTTTTTACATTGTTCCTCTTCATCTCTCGCTTTCTCTTTATACAAGCTCCTCTCGCACACACTATACGACTTTCCTTTTCCTTTCACAAACTCTCCATACTTTATAAATTTCAGTAACGATACTTTTTTGCCACACAATGATAAATTCCAACCACCATGTGCCACCCACTCAAACCAGATGCTCCGCCCGCTCTGTCATCTCATGTGCTTATAAAATAATTTCAATACATGCCATAGAATTGAACTAAATATGTATAAAGCGGGGCGAGCGCGTGGTGGCGCTGGCTACGAAGGGGACGGAGCATAGCCATTCTATATGCTATTGAAAAGTTTCGCAACATGCTCATTGTAGCTCTCACCGGGCGTAGCCACAGCAATATATTTAGCACTTGCTGCTAAACCATGCGCAATACCTTTATCAAAGATTTCAGAATTGAGATTTGAGATTTGAGATTCGCATCTCCTGCAGCTGCGTCGCCTTTCAATGTTTGGCGCTCGCATCAAAGCTGGCCAAAAGTTATGCGCCTCAAAGCATATTCGGCAGCAACTTTTGTGCTCGTGGCGGTGCACCACCCAACCACCCACGCAACGCCATTTGAGCCAAATATACATGACTAAGTTTAAACAACAAAATCCACCTCAGCTTGCATTCGACAGAGGACAAGATGAAGTGAGTCAAACAACATGTCGAAATTCATACAAAATTAATGTAAGCTGAAATCAAGGTAAGCATTTCATTAATATATGTAATACTTTGATATGTATATGCATATATATATATATATATATATATATTTACATATATATATTTATTTATATACAATTATAAGTTTTGCTTTGCATGATACTTGAATCTACTTCGCTGCAGCTCGAGGAGAGCATTCAGAGCATGTCTTGGCTGGAAGCCTTCAATGCTGTCTTTGAAATAATATTCAATTAATAAGTAAATGTGAAATCTGAAATGTATACATTACTTGTTACAATTGTAGAAGTGCATTTTGACATGGCCTTTCCCATGCGTGCTTTCAATTTTAATGATGTAATGCAATCAACACTTGTTTCATGTCTGTTCACTCCCATTTCACACTGTTGGACATATTGGACATATACATGTTTAGGCAAAAGTAAAATACAGTTATGAGCTCTAAATGAAAGCTGTCTAAATTCACGAGCTATTCGTACACTCTGTCACCAGGCTAAAGGCGAGGCCGACTACTATATACATATATTTCTTACTCTATAAGTAGCTGTCGATTTGTCTCCTCTTCTTTTTCGTTCACTTCCTCTCTGTCTCGCTGCCTTCAGCTCTCGGTCTCTCTCTCTCTCTCTCTCTGGTTATCACTCTCTGTTTCTCTGCCCATAGCTCTCTCTTTCTCTCTGTTTTTCTATTTCTCTTTTACTCTTTTCTTCATTATTTTCTGTCTTTCTATCTCTCTCTCTCTCTCCCTAGTTATGTCTTTCTCTTTCCCTTTCTCTTTATTGATTGTTGCTCTCCCTCTCTCTCTGTGTCATACACACTTTTTCACATGCTTTCTCTCTCACACTCTCCCCCCCCCCTCTCTCTCTCTTACTCTCTCTCTATATAACACCTTCTTTCTTCCACTCTCTGTATATCTGTCTCTGTCTCTCTTGCTTCCTCCTTCACTAGCTCTCGCCTTCTGCCAAGATTCAGTCTTAGTTACTTCATTAATTTGCATACACATGTCTTTTTACGATTCCATTTGGCATTAGGTCATAGGTGCGTTTTCCATGGCTCATTTGTGGGAAAAATTAGATATTAATACCCAACACACACGCTCAAACACTCACACACACACACACACAGTCAAGTAGAAATTGCATACTTGCTTTAACAGCTTTGACATTTAGTGGATTTTGCTTGTATACCCATTGAAAAGTGATTTATATAGAGTTTGACAATATTCTGTTTTGTGTATGTAACACTAATTATTGTGTTATCGATAATACAAATTACTTATATATATATATTCTTGAACAGTAAAGCGATCATATTTTAATTAATTATTAATCTAATGAACTGTTCAACTACTATACCCTCTCTCAAGCACTTCGTTTTGAAATCGATAAGTATCGATTTGTGGCAGCTTTCAGTTATGGTTATGTCAGAGAGAGGAAGAGAAAAGACAAGCTTGTCATAGAAACAATATATAGGGTATACAAAGCTTCGGTTACGCCTCTTGACAATTGTTGCTGAGGTTTTCTTTGTTGGCTGCTGACTGCTAACTGCTGGCTGCTGGCTGCTGGCTGCTGGCTGCTGGTTGCTGGCTGGCAACGGGTGACGCTTGATTTGCATATGTATTGATGCTGGTATTGCCATAGCATTTGCATTTATGCATGTAACCCACCAACTGAAACACTCGCAGATTCAGTGCTGTTGGAGCTGGAGACGTAGTCGGAATCGGAATCGGAATCGGAGTCGGGGTTGGCGTCGGCGTCGGCGTAAGGCGAAACCGCGCATTTGCACATTTTACGGTCATGTTTATGGGGCACCAGTTAATCGATTATGCATGGCCTGAGTGAACAATGCCGGAAATGTGCAAATGCTCAAATGCTCAAATGCAGCGCATCCGCTGCCAGTCAGCAGCTTTTAGCTGCCGCTGCCGCTGCCACTGCCTCCACTTGGATGCATGCCACATGCCCCTACCCTCTTCTGTCTGTCTGCCTTTTGGCGCGTGTGTGCGCGCAAGGAGCGGGCACGGCTTATTACGCCTGCTTTGCATTTGACTTTGATTTACCGCCAGTTGCGCATAGGTGTGAATTACGGAAATTATTAGCCCAATGGAAAGTGAACTATTAGAGAAGGAAGTCGCATATAAGCGAGCTAACAGCGAGGATAACGCCGACGCAGATACTCTGAAAAGATATCCTGTTACTTAAGCTGTTGATTACTCAAGAAGTTCAATGAAAAGCGAACTATTACAGAATAAGCTCGAGGCGCATATAGTGTGAACAACTTGATTGGTAAACAGATACCCTGTAGACTGCTTCGTGCTTAGATAGCTAAGGAGCTCAAGGGTATTCGCTTAGCTAAGATCTGTATTAATTCAATACATTTTCTATTTCATATGCAACTAAATATACGAAATATTATTTTAGATATATTTCACTGTACATAATTAATATTTATAAATATTTTTTTTTATATATTCCATAATTTTATGCTTCATGTTAAGGTCGGTAATTATTTAGACCACCCTCGTATAAATACAAAAATGCAATTTGCGTTCATTAAAAATATTTTAAAATAGAAACCCAATCAATGCGCAAAGTTAAGAGTTGTAGACATTAAGCTCGTATAACAAGTGAACTTAGGAACGAATGAAATAAATTTCATATTTTAGATAGACAACCCAGCCCCGCCCACTGCTCCTCTGCCAGCTGGCCAAGTTCGGCAATCCTGCAGCAAAATACATATTGTAGTGGATGCCATAAATATTTCATAGCGCGCATTACAACAGTTCATATTCAGTTTTGATTTCAATTTCGCAGCAATACGTGTATATTTTATGTTGACTTTCAAATTCACCTGGCAGGTGAGGCGGCCAGGAGGTGCGGATGGCATCGCACGGCATGGCGTGGCATGGCATGGCATGGCATGGCATGGCTTACATGGCGTCCGCATGTCGCATCAGACAGGACTACACAAGTCTATGCATGCTTATCCTTAAAGTTTGTCACAGTTAAATAACAATAAATGTCACACAAAACGCCATAAGCGCCTCCACGCACACACATGCTGACACACACACACACACACACACACACTAACTGATAGCTGCCGACAACGAGAAGAACATAAAAGGCAAAAGTTGCCTCTGCACCAGAAAACTCGCATAAAAGTTTCCCTTCTTTGGCTTTCGGAACTGGCTGCTCGACTGGATCCTGGATCCTGCTGCCTGCTGCCTGCTGCCTGATGGCTGCCGGCTGGCGGCTAGTGACTGGCGGCTGGTGACTGGCTCCTGGTTTTTGGCTGTCGATGGGCTCGCTGTCAGCTTCACCTTGACAACGTTGTCGTATTTTCATTTCAGCGTTTTTTTCTCGCACTCTTCGAAAAGATATTTTCCCTAAGTGATGAATTATGTGCGGGCAAACATTTGAGTTGGGATTATTATTTATGTTGTTAATATGTACATTAGTATTATGGGTTATTTATTATTATTCGGGATGGAAAATGGAATATTATCATTACTATTATCAGCACTATATATCTCTTTATTAATATGAATCCTTATTTTTTTAATTTTTTTTAATTTTTTTATTATTTTAATCAGCATAATAAAATATTGAACAACACTTATATCATTCATTCCCCATTTATATTGAGTAATATCAAGAGATAATTTGAGATGAACTCAGACTTCTCCTATATCTCGTGTCTTCGTACCACAAGCAGGGTCTAGGCCTGAGGCACGTATATGATATTTGTTTGTTAGGGCATTCGGAGTTCGTTAGCCTAATGCTTTGTGTGCGCGTTCTCCCTTGCTGCCCGAGTGTAAGCCTCTGAATGAGGCACGTCATAACTTTGCCATAAAAACAGCTGACAACTCCAACGCAAGGATATAAAGATGCCATCATTCCCAGTCAGCAGCCGTGGCCCATTTCCCACACCATATATGTGTGTGTTTGTGTATCTGCTAGTTATTTCAGTGGCTTAATGTGCTAAACAACTGCGTAGCTAAAGGACAAAGGAATTGAACATGCGCCAAATTTAAGTACTTCGCCAAGTCAGAGAATCAAATAGGCAGCCAGCTACATAAATAGTTTGCTATCCTTAATGCCTATTACTTTTCTAGTTTATTGGGTTTCGTTTGCATTTAACCCCAAACTGTATACCCTATGGCCAGCCAAGCTGTGGGTTCGATTAGCTGGAGAAGGTGGCATCGTCTTGAACCCAGTTGTTGAAGCTTAGTGATATTGATAAATATCGATTTTGAATACTCAGTAAAAGAGCAAGCAAATTGTATGTTGACAACATTTAAAGAGCTCACAGAAACGTTTATTTAGAGTCTATCAGTACCAAAGTGCAGAGTGCTTTGCAGTCGATCAACTGGGTAAGCTTCCATTTCATTGCGCCATTCATTTAAATTTGAGGTAAAGCCATATGAACGCCATAAGAACTAGCAGCACACAATATATGTGCAGGCATTACTTACCCCGCTGCACATATAGACACACACACACACACATATACCCTGCACTCACTGAAAATGTCAGTTTAGGGTATATTGTTTGTGTGGAAAGTATGCAACGGCCAGAAGGAGGCGTGACAGATACCATTGGCTCTATACAGTGTTGAGCAGGAAGAGGAGTCCGTCTCTGTCTGTGCGTCCATGAAATGCCATTATCGATTACTATCGATTATTATCGATAATTCAACTTTGTTGTTCAGCTCAATATGAATGCAAAAAGCTGCAGACCTTAAATGTTACTTTCACAGTTCCTGTGCACAGAGCTTGAATATGTCCAACAAATTTGAAGAAAAGGGTATTTCAGATAAAAGACTCTTCTGCTTCAACAAACGCTCACATATGTGTGTCATTATTAGGCCTTCGTTACGCATTGAAATTGAAACTGTGTACAGGATTGAGGGTATCTCCTAGGCGGACTCTCCCGACTTGAGCCCTCTTACTTGTTTTGTTATGCATGTGTGCGCAAGCATACAGGGAAATCAACTCAAGGGAAACAAGATGTTGGCATTGGCTTATATAAGATGAGCGCCTGGTAAGGCAATATGTAGCTGCGACAAGAACAATGAGAGTCGCACAGTGGGCACAGTATTATTAGTAAGTTATCAAAACTATGAGCACTATAAAGCGAGAATCATTTAAGCAATCAGTCAGTCGATTGATCAATAAATGAATCTCTTAGTCAGATAACACTTTATATATTAGTTGAGTGGTCAATCAGTCAATCAGTCAAATGAATTCCTGTGTACATTGTTTAATCAGTTATATAAGCAATTACATAATAACTAAGTCAATCAGGCAGTCTATCAGTCATCAATCAGCTTGTCAATCAGATAATCAATCAGCCAATCAATCAACTAGGCAATCAGTCCATCAATTAGACCCTCAATCAACAAGTCAATCACTTAATCAATCAATCAGCCAGTCATTCAGCAAATCAATCAGTCAGTCAATCTATTAGCAAGTCAATCAGCAAGGCAATTAGCCAGTCACTCAGTCAATCAATCAGCTAGTCAATCAGCCAATTAATCAGTTAGACAATCAGTCCATCAATCAGACCGTCAATCAGTAAGTCAATCAGTTAGTCAATCAATCAGCCAGTCATTCAGCAAATCAATCAGTCAGTCAATCAGCATGTCAATCAGTCCATCAATCAGTCCATCAATCAGTCCATCAATCAGTCCATCAATCAGCTAGTCAATCAGTCTATCAAACAGTCCATCAATCAGTCCATCAATCAGCCAGTCATTCAGCATGTTTATCAGTCAGTCAAACAGTACATCAAACAATCCATCAATCAGTCCATCAATCCGGCCGTCTATCAGCAAGTCAATCAGCAAGTCAATCAGTCAATCAATCAGACAGTCATTCAGCATGTCAATCAGTCCATCAATCAGCCAGTCAATCAGTTCATCAATCAGTCCATCAATCAGTCCATCAATCAGTCCATCAATCAGCCAGTCATTCAGCATGTCAATCAGTACATCAAACAATCCATTAATCAGTCCATCAATCCGGCCGTCAATCAGCAAGTCAATCAGTCAATCAATCAGCCAGTCATTCAGCATGTCAATCAGTCCATCAATCAGCCAGTCTACCAGCCCATCAACCAGCTAGTCAATCAGCCAATTAATCAGCTAGGCAATCAGTCCATAAATCCGGCCGTCAATCAGCAAGTCAATCAGTCAGTCAATCTATCAACCAGTCCATCAGCTCAGAAATCGTAACTTGTTGATGACCAACCAGTTAATCTATCAATCAACAAGGTAGTCAATCATCAGTCAACACTTACTCATCAATCAGTCTATGCATGTAAAACATAACGACTAAAAATAACTGAGAAATAAAATGCATTGCGTTTGCTGTCAGTGATGAGTTGCCTTGTGAGAATTTTGTCGCTCGGTAATAGATTGCTCAACTAAACAGTCTACCAACATCTAAGGGAATAAATAAAAATAGCTAAGCTAAGCTAAGCTGAGCGTCAGATGTAAATATAAAACATTGCTCAAAATTTGAATCTCTTCACGACCAGCAAATATACACAGTCCGATTTTCTTCTGTAGCTACATATTAAATAAACCAAAGGTAAGGACACGCATTCGCATTTCAACAATGAGCGATTCCCAACGTCAGGTGAAAATGGTTGCCGAGCAGGCACTCGCCAGCCTTGTGGAGCGAGCCAAGCGCTTACAGCTGAATAGTGTCTCCAGCCTTCAGCTGAACATTGACGATGAGGAGCAGCGGGCACACTTGAAGGAGATTGGTGCTGAGCTGAGTGTTCCGGCTGCTATCGGCGGCAATGTAAAGAAGTCAACGAAGAACAGCCCAACTGGTGCCGTAGCCGGGACACAGCGAGCATTGGCCGCCACAGTAAGAAAGCAACGTAAAATCGATGCGGAGCCGTCGCCGCCGCCGCCACCGTCGCCGCGTGAGCTAGGCGTGATCGCTGAACTGAGAGATGAGTATAATCAGACCGATCAGCTGCTTGATCAAATGCTCACTGATGCCACCAATCTCAATCGGGACATGATCTGCTGTTCACAGCATCAACGCGATCTCTCGCTGGTCCAGCAAATCGAATTGGAGACGACAACACGCTCGCTGGACTCCCTGTTCGGCGCTCTCAGCGCTGACCTGGGACGCAATGACCTGCGCGATGCTATGCAACGGTGCGACACCGCTCTCGAGCGCACCAAGCAGCGTCTATGCAACGAACTTATCAACGAACAGACCGATTCCCACTCTGACCCCAACTCCGACACTCAGTCGAACCACTCAAATGACAACAATTCCGATGAGATCAACTTCAATGATAACAACTTCTGTGACAACAACTTCAGTGACAGCAACAAAATCACTGTATTTGAAGCTATCACCGAGGCCATGGAAATGCCAGGAGTGGTGGGCAAGGAGCCACTGATCGAACCAATTGAGCCGCGAGAGCCAACGTTAGGGGACTGCGACGGATCCTCGTTGCTGGCCAAGCGCGACTAGGGTAGATACCCAATTAAAATGGTTCATCACTAATCATAGATTTACGATATTCGGATTGTCGCTAACAATCAATAAATTCTCGTTGCACCGTAAACACAACCAGATCCTAATCCCAATCCCAACCCCATTCCCATTCCCAAGCCCAATCCCAATCCCAATCCCAATCCCAATCCCAGCTGTTGACTGATACAGATGCCAGTGACAAACTTTTCTTGTTAAGCTCATCAACTGAATGGGAAGTGCAGCACAGCTCTCCTGCAGCCTGCTCCTTTCAACGTCATCATCAGCTGGCAACAGTTTGAGCTGAGGACTGTGCTCCAACTCGTAGACTCCACTTGCCCACGCCAACTCCCACTGCCCACTGCTCACTGCTCACTGCTTTACGTCGCTTGCTCCGGCTCATAACTAATTACTGCCTCCATCACATCGCCTCGCCGCCGCATTGCCAGCATCTCGAAACTTTTAAATTGAGTTGCGTGTCATAGTCAAAAAGTTTGCCCACTTTCCGCTAACGCCCCCTCGCCCTCAACACACAATCCCCTTGCCCTCCTGCCACTCTCGACATTGATGCTCTTCAAACTGAATACGTGATATCGCTGTGTGCCACAATAAATCAACTTTGTCAAATTATATATATATTTTTTATATATTAAATATATATGTCCTTTACACCCACAATTACACACACACACACACACATATATGTGTCTGTGTGTGCCGTACCGTGAACACATTCAAATAAACTAATGATTCCCAACTTTTTATATTATGTATGCTAAAAAAACAAGTACGACTGCTCTAGTAGGGAATGCCCGACTAAGAGATATCCTGAACGCGACATGGGCTGCATTATGGACTTAACTAAGCTCAATTTGCTATAGAATGAGGCGCTTCTTCAAAGACATTTGCAGATCAAAATAATGACATCCACAGCTTTCCAGTATGCGAACGAGTATCAAAATCCGAAAAATTGATTATTATTTTATTCATTACAGTGAATTTGAAATCTGCAGCTTTTGAAGTAATCAAGCTACGCTCTAAGACCCTAATCAAAAGATCGATTATTATCGATAGTAAGGAAATTGTAAGAGCTCTCAACATAATTATAAGATCGCCGCGTCCATCGACTGGCATCTGCCACGCCTCCTTCTGCCTTCTTCCTACGCACATTTGTGCAGAAACAATATACCCTGAATTCCAGTGAATGCTCAATGGGTTCAGGGTATAAAAAATCATAAAAAGGGTACACCATAAAGTTGCGGCGGGTTTCCACTAAGCCAAATCAAGGAGTTTTTAAAAACTCGAAACGTTTTTATGTTTTGTTTATTGTTGATGCGCTACATCATATCCCAACTTTTAATTGGCATTTTCCTTCTCAAATTGAATCGTAAACAAATATATAAATTTGAAAAATGAAAAACACGAAATCGGCATACGTAACGGAACGTAGCACAGCATAACCTAACGTTACGTATCATTAGTCAAGTCACGGCAGAGCCGAAATCCTTGATTTTGCTTCAAAGTTTTTATGGGATTATT
This sequence comes from Drosophila hydei, assembly GCF_003285905.1. NCBI lineage: Eukaryota > Metazoa > Arthropoda > Insecta > Diptera > Drosophilidae > Drosophila > Drosophila hydei. The sequence goes on along the minus strand of NW_022045696.1, from coordinate 1,250,678 downwards.
TGATAAAGAATTTCAATTGGATTGAGTTTAGCGTAAGAACATTGCAGGCGGGCACAACCGACCGCTCAATACCTGTTCCATTAGCAGATGAATATAATAAAATATGGGCTTACATAAATTTGATTATAATTAAAAGCGATGAAGGGCTCGGCGATTGTACAGATAGACGAATGGACAGCAAGACATATTTTGCAAAAAAACCTATATACTTCTTTATCTTTGTGAACAAGTATATACATCACAAGTTTAGTTTTTTGTAGAAATATGTGACCCTGAACTGAGCGGGAAAAACAGCGCATCCTTAGCTATTGTTTATATAAAGCAATCCTTCAGGCAAGGACCGCTGAACGTGTGTTCAGTATATAGATTCCTAAAGTATTACATATCGCTTCAGGCAAACAGCTCATTAACTATTTATGCATGCGGTTGAACATACATAATTTATTTATTAGAGGTTACCATAGATCGAACATGGATTTTGAAATAAAAAAAGGCGGATCAATTTGCTTTCAGTTTAGTTTGTGAAATCTTATTGTCGCTACGCTTTGCCAGCGCCAGAGTCCAACAAATGATCCAAAGGGGCAAGAATACAGTGCAAATGGCAAAGTAAAGCCAATTGCCATAAATCTGTAAGAGATTAATACAAAAATATGAGTCGATCATTAAAGAAACTGCTGAGCTAGTCGGACTCACCACTGAATCGATAAGCGCAAAGGTAACCGCATCCATGGCAGCGGAGGCGGCACGCAGCAGCAGCTGTTGGAATGTCAGCTCGGGAAATTGATAGAAGCTCATGATCAGGATGATGGTATAGATGACCACCAGCGGGTTCAAAAGCAATGTCCACAGACGCGTCAAGCCGCGCAATGTGCGGTTCATTTTGCCTGTGTTCAGAGCAACGACCATGGGCACCGATAGCACCGCTACAAAGAAGCCCAGCGAGAAGTTGAGCAGTCCAATGACAATCAGAGCACAGCCATAGATGAGCAGCAGGCTGATGTGCAGCAGCTCTAGTCCGCCGGCCGGCAGCACCACAACGAACGGCAGCACAAGCCCAATCAGATTAAGTGCAACCAGTATGGAGCCAGTTAGCGGTCCAGCGCCCAATGGCAGTTCCATAAAGTATTTCTGCAGCGGCAGCACATTGCCCACATAGCCGATGAACAGCGCCAGAGCCAAATAGAGTAATACCACGCCATAAGGCAAGCTCAGCTTCATCGACTGCATAGCTGGTCCAAGATACCCTTCAGCTACGTCTCCGTCCTGCTGTGGACGACGTTCTATGACATCCAATGTGGACCAAGTAAGATACGCCTTGAGAAAGCTACAGGCGATAAGCGCCACTAGAGCGGGCATATAATCGCCAATGGATATATAACGATCGTTGTGCACAATCACATAGAAGAAGAAACTTTGATGAAAGCGTTCCAGCAAATTGTTCAGGCTGCGAGCAATGCCCTCGATTGCCTTTAAGAGCGGCACGGCAGCTGAACTCGGATTGGACTTGACATTGGAGTTGGTAACACGCTTGGCAGCGGATATGGTCAGTGCATCGATGCGATAGCGATGGAACAGTCCATGATTACCATTGGGCACGCCTGATGATTGCGTCGACAGCATGGCCAGCATTTGGCGTAAGTTCTGCTCATAAGTGGAGAAGTTGGAGCGACGCTTCTTACGAGGCGTCTGCTTATACCCCGAGGTAACGCCCTCGCGAGCCATGATGCGCTGCACCAAATTAAACATATCCAGATTAGGCAGTTTGCCATTCAAGCCCTCGATTTTGACATCAATATAGTCTGCAAAGATGTGGATCATTGAATGTTTTGATTACTATGCTACTTCTTTAATAAACTAACCAATCTCCAAGTCTTGCACTTCGATGTTTAAAGCTGCTTGCAGCGAGCCAGCGCGAGCAGGCAGATTCCCAGCCAACAGGTACGAATTGCTATTGTCTCCTTCTTTATCACCGTCATGGTAGGCCTCTAGCCAGGCCTGCATTCCGAGCTGCTCCTGCTCGGTGACCAGGAATATCAAATCCTTGGCCCAATAATTTTTTCCTGCCGAACGAAAAGTTTTCTAAGTCTAAGCTCTATCTGTGGCAATTGTGCTTGTTCCTACTTACGCCTTGCAAACTCCGCAAATGCTAATAATACTGGCACGCTAGGCGTTATGTCAACATGCACCGAGTTCGGTGGACGATATGGCGCCGAGAAAACTATACCTTCTGTGGAACCGATGCGCGGCGCACGCAAAATTCCGTAGATATTCTTGCCATGGAATTCCTTGCCGCCGCCGAACGGATAGCGTAGCGTATAGTTGTGGGTATGTGTCTCCAAGCCAAACTCATTTAGCTTGGCCAGAATCCAGGCATGCGGCGTTGTGGCCTGATGGTCCTTACGTTCGCGTTGTAACTCCTCTAGCATCTGGACGGCCAATCGATTGGCATCTATGCGTATCTCGGGATACACCAAACCTACAATTATAATTATCATGGCAGTTGATCATAAGTAGAAAATACCAACAAAAACAACCAGGTATACACGCACCTGGAGATAGGGCATTCTCTGATAAGTAAGTTCCATGATTGAATTCCGGCAGGGCGAGGCACATAAACCAGACCACGCCCGCTGTGTAGAAAGCATAGCAGAGCTTGCGCATATGCTTTGCCAGATTGTCCACCAGCTTGTTATGTGTCGATAATGACGGATCCGAAAGAAGACCCATTTTTCCAGGCACTAGTTTCCATAAACCAATAAGCAAACAAAATTTAGCCGGCACAGCTAGGGCTGCAACTCTTTAACTTATATTATCGTTAGTAAAGTCAAACAGCAACTAGGGCTGCCTTAAACTTATGGTCTACTATCGATAATAGTTTTTGGTATTTTAATTCGCGGTTTTCGACGATTTTTAAATTTGAATAATAATAAAAAAGAAATATAACCGAATATGTAAGCTTCAGTTTTTCTTATATTTATTTTCTATTTATAACCAGCAAACAAAAAGTAAATATAAGTTTACTTTATAGGTTCCGAAGAAAATAAAAGTAAATATATAAAATAATACACATTTTGTGTAGTCGGTCAAAAGTATTTGGACTATAGTATTTTTTGGTGCAATAAGTCCTATTTATTTATTTGTTTATTTGTTTTTATTTGTTCAAAAAATATGTTTAGTTTAGTTTCAAGTTACGGCTTTAGCTATTCTCAATATACATAATATACATAAAATGTTGAGCATTCCCAAATTTGTTAAAAATTCTTTTCTTTTCCAAATCAAAAGATAATGTTGTCCAAGATTTTGGAAATTTTTGACTCCGCATAAAGAGCAACTCCGAAAGCTTTACAATTTTAAGGATCATAAAATAAAATATAGCAGCTGGGTTAATAATCAACTCTAACTGCTGTAGGTTGTTGTTGGTATGTGCATTTAGAGTGTCTGTGTTCTGTAAATTTTATGGACCCAAGAACACATGCGCATTGTGCGCAATATATAATAAGTGTCCTATGTCCTACTTTTAATGAAATATTTACACTAGGCCGGAAACATAATTCTTAATTAAAGGAAGTTTAAACAAAAACCCCCACTTATCAGAATGTTCTTTAGCAACGGTAGGTTAACGATGAATCGTTTAGTATTCTGTTTTTCTCTTTGCAATAATCGATATATCGATATCATTAAAAACAAAACCCTCGCTTAAAGTACCCATCCCTGTGCGAAATACACAAAGCAAAAGTGAAAAACGCATACAAAAATAATAAAAGTTCAATTAAAAATTGCATCTTTACGTTGCACTGTTGAATAAACATTAATAGGCGTACACAGTATATGAAAAGTGCCGCAGATCAATCGAAATTACAAATTGTATTCAAAGCATCAAATATAAATACCACAGCAGCCATTCAAAATGGCCACCAGCGAGATTTCTAGCTCCAATGAGCGGCACTACTACGCCAAGCTGGAGGCAATCAAGGATATACGGGACAAGACCTTGGCCCTGGAGAAACTAAAGGTGCGCATTATTAAGGAGGTGAAGTTAAGCGACGACGAGGAGAAATGTCTGGACGAATATCGCAAGGAAATGGAGCATCTTTTGGAGGAGAAGATGTCGCACGTGGAGGAGCTCCGCCAGATACACGCAGATATCAACGACATGGAGAACATCATTAAGCAGACGAAGGAGAATCAAACGCGTTCCTTTGATATGGCCAATCGCGTGTACGAAGAATACCTCGCTCTCAAATATCAAATCGACCACATGCGGCGCGACTATTTGGGCCTCAGTCCACTCCGTGACCTACACGAAGAAGAAGGCAGCCCCATATCAAAGGATCGCTTTCAGACAAATTTTCTTAAAGTCGCCGCACAATCGGCGGCCGTGGCAGCAGCTGCAGCCGCAGCGGCCGCCGTCACACAGCCCACATCCCTAGCGAGACCCCATGCACGGCATCCGCTAATGGCCGAGGCCACCGTGACAGCATTACCGCCGAATTCTGCCAGCGGCGGTGGGGGCGGTGGCTCAACTGTGCCTAGTGGTGGTGGTGGTGGGCCGGGGCATGCGTTTATGCCACCTGCACCGCCAGGAGCACCAGGCAGCGCTGGCGCTGCCGCAGCTGCAGCCGTGGCTGCAGCTCGTCTGGGCAAGAGCGACTTTTCGGCACCGCCACCGCCGCCGCCGACCACAAATCGGCTGCAGCAGTCACCATCCATTGGGATTGGACACCATCCATCTTTTCGCTCCGACTTCAACGTGAACCTGAGGCAACAGCCGCCCCCAATGAAGTCCTGCTTGTCCTGCCATCAGCAGATTCATCGCAACGCGCCCATTTGTCCGCTCTGTAAGGCCAAGTCGCGTTCACGTAATCCCAAGAAGCCCAAAAAGAAAAATAACTAATTGCCAATGCTCCCATCATTTACATTTTATGTGTTCCATCAATTGGAATTTTTAATAATTTAACATTTTCAATGTTTTTTATTTTTTTTTTTTTGTGGTTTTTACATATGTATGTACTTATTTATTAACCTAGCGACGCTTAAGAGCCGCACATTGAAAGTATTACATTTTCTCATAACCATTTGCTTGTAAGCTGCTAAAAAAAAAACCAAACAAAAGGAAACTGTATTCTCAGATTCTGTCAACTGTGCAGAGTTTTGCATATTATCTATAAGTTCTAATTCTATGTGTAGACAGTCTAAAATTTAAGCGATTATCGTGTCAAACTAAACCTAATTACTTTTTTTTATACGTGTAAGCATTCAAAATAGTGAGTGAATAAACAGCAAAAATTTTCGAATATCGTTTCTTTAGTCATTTAAAAAAAAATAAATCATGAATGTGGCCAAATGATCGTGAGGTGGCCAATGATTTTGACATTAAATTCAATTCTGATTTTTCGAATGTCAGAAATCGAATGTTTCGTACAATTATCGAATTGTCAAATGCTTTCAGTTAGTTTTACTACTTTCCAGAAGAAGTCACTTTGATTTTGAATACGCTCACTAATATTGGAGGTGAGTTATATAAATCCGAAATCGAACAATTTGTAGCTATAAATTGAATATCTTCTGCAGAACTTACAGAAACAACAATCAGAGGTTAAATATTTTGACAAAAAAAAAAGCAATTCAATTATTATAAGTGTGTTTCCATATTAATTAATAATATATCTTGTGTGTTGCATTATTCAAAATTGTTTATAACGAATTGTGTTTATAAAATTTGAAAGTAACCTCTTGTGTGTGTTGTTCACTCAAAACATTTTGTTGCTTAACAACACTGCTTGTCGCAAGGTTGCCAGATCGCCGCAAACTTGAAATCGAAACCGTGATCTGGCTTAAAAGAAATTACCGAAAAGAACGCAACAAGCTAAGCTCTGGGCAGAGAAAAGTGGCACATACCAAACACGAAACGAGCACACAGCAGCAAGCGATAAAACATTGAGTTAAACCAACAGTTCGCAGTTTTCCTTATTAACCAAGTAAGTAAAAACGAAGCGTTAAGAACTAATACGATTTGAACGCATCAGTGCGGCTATAACTGTTTTTGATACCTGTCGCTGCTCACTCTTGTTCTTTTTCTCGTTGTTGTTGGTGGCTTTTTTTTGTTGCAGCTGCGTGCACAGAATTTGTGAAAAGAGAAAGTTTCAATTGGCTGTCGACTCGACTCGATTTGTTGACTGCTTACTCTGTGACAGCAGGGAGAACTTGCGCATTGGCTAACAAAACGAACGAAAAAATCAGTAAATAAAAAGTTCAAGTTAGTAAGTTTTGTGCTTTGCATTGATTTCACAAGATTTAATAAACTTACTCAATTTAATCACAGTTAGCATCTTACAGAAAATGGGACAAAAGCGAACCCTGCAGCACAACAACAACAACAACTGCAGCAGCAGCACCAGCAGCAATGGCACTAGCAATATTTGTGGCTCAGCTGCGGCCTCTGGCTATGAGTCGATCGTCGACTCGGGCTCCACAGCAGCCCCAACTAAGGTGAAGGCGCATGGGCACAGCAAGAAATATTCGGAGCAGAACGCTTTGCCTGAGAAGAAATCCGTTGTGGTCGCTTATATACTGTGGCTAGTCGGCGGCATCTTTGGACTGCATCATTTGTATTTGCATCGCGATCGTCATGCCTTCCTCTGGTGGTGCTCGCTGGGCGGTTACATGGGCATTGGCTGGTTCAGCGAAATATTTCTCATACCCGAATACGTGCGTGACGCCAACGAGGATCCGCAGTTTCTGAAAGTGTTTATTGCCAAGCTGCACGCGTATCCGCGTCCGCCGTACTCATCCAAGCGCTTTATGGGTCAAGTGATGTTCGGATATCTGTTTGGCCAGCTGTTCAGCTCAGCCGTGCCGCAAACTCTCACCGCCGGCATAGACTTTAGTTGGATGCACTGGTTCATACCGATTTTCGTGTCGCTGGGCGTGTGGACCGTTGGCAACATTGGACGAGAGTGCGGCATTTGGTGGCCGTGCTACGTTGGCTCTTTGGTGGCCTATCTGGCACGCTTCTACATCTATGATGAGACCTATTCACTGCTCTTGTCGGCGCTTGTGTCTGCACTGATTTTCGACGGCTTCTCCAAAGAATGGCGCCGTACACCACCGCGCAGGCGCGGTGCCACCGAACGCACAGTCAAGTTGGGCGCTGCCATTTGCATTTATTTTGCAGTGTGGGGCTCTGTGGTGGTCTTCAATGGCTCCATTACCGACGAGGACGGCGGCGAAATGCCCATATACGAGGCGTTGCAGAACTTCCTAGCCTCCGCCTGGTGGACCGACCTGAAGCAGGCCCTCCACGACACGTACATATATGGGCAGCATCACGGCTGGTACGAGACGTGGCGCGAGGTCTTCGAGAGCATGGACGTGGATGGGGAACGCAATGCCTACAAGGTGCTGGGCGTGGGTGCCACTGCCTCGCAGGCCGATATCACGGCTGCTTACCGCAAGCTATCGAAGGAGAACCATCCCGACAAGGTCAAGGACGAGGCACTGCGTGAAGCTGCGCATCAGCGCTTCATTGAAATCCAGCAGGCGTACAACGTGCTCAGCAAAATCAAATCGAGCCGCCGTCGCAAGAACAACAAATACAACGAAGACGCTGCGATTAAACTCTAATCGCCGAGCTGCCCAATCTCAGTTGAAGTCTGTTCAAATTTAAGGCATTTTTTTTCTTTCAATCCTTCAATAACAATAAAGTATTTATTTTTAATATTAATGCATAGCATAATCTAAACCTTAGATCTAGACGAGCGCATGCAGCGGAGGCAACTCGTGCAGCGATATCTTTCGGCCTGACTAATTGCAACGTGACGTGTCGACGTCGAGGCGAAGGCAATTGCTGGTTGTAATTAGAAACGTTTCTTGGCTTCCACAACTAACCCTACCCCCTCCTCTATATATATATGTATTATTCTAAGTCAGCAGCAGCTTTTTGTCACCACAATCCAAGTACTTTTTATAGCTTGTCTAGGTCTACTTCTAATGGAGTGTAGTCGACATATCTCTGTGTAAACAAGTTGAACTAAGAGACTAGATTGATAATACCCATTGAAAATTTGTAATGAGGCGTGTCTAACCCTATATATATATATATATATATATAAACTTGAGCAGTATGTCGACTTGACTCCTTATACACACGTTCATCGTCAAGATCTAGAAGCTTGACATGAGATATATATATATATATTTTATTGTCAGCTCATTTACTTGTTTTATCGATAATAATCGATTTTAACTGTGAACAAATTTTGTCATCTGAAATCTGGAAAATTAAAATTATAAAAATTAAAATAATAACGCAGCGCATTTAAAATATTTATATTCATTTATTTATTTTTATATTTTACATAATATAATGAACTACTTATTTAACTAGGCAAAAAAAAAAAAAGAAATTGTATGCATTATTTATAATTTTTTTGTTTTTTGTTTTGTTTTTGTTTGTTTTTTTTTTTGTGTATTTTTGTTTTTACATTGATTATATTTGCGTAAAACTTTTAAATAAAACGAAAAAAAAAAGTTTTTATATTGTGTTTATGCAACATTATTAAAATAATAATAATTGCGATCGAAGGGAGTTTGTTTAAAAATTTTTTGCTTTTGTTTTTGTTTTTTTTTTCATAATGTTTTGCCAACACGAAATGATTTTTTTTCTCCTCAATTTTATATATATATATATGTTTATATATGTTTTTAGACATATATGTGTATATAATTTTGTTTTTTTTTTTGTTTCTCTTTTGTCTTTCATTTTTGTTTTTTTTTTTTTTTTTTGAAAAGAAAAATGTGTTAAATAAAAAAAAAACAGGGAACAATAACTCGCTTAAATATAGTTTAAAACATAATACTGAGCAAAAAATGTATTTATCATTTTGCATGCTATATTTTTTGCTTATGCATTTATCAAATTTGTTTTAATCGCTTGCTTTCCATACTCATAATATATATATATATTTATAAATATATATATATTTATAATTAAATATATATATATATATTTCATATGTTTTGTTGTTTTTTTTCTTTTTCGACTGCTTATAAGTAATAATTATGTTTAACATTAGTTTTCGCGGCCAGTTTTTAGTTTAGTTTAGAAATTTGACTATTTTGTGACTGTGTGCACTCGTGTCTATGTGTGTGTCTGTGTTTGTGCGTGTGCGTGTGCTTGTGTGCGTTGTGAGTGTGGCTGATTATCACGTTTTGTTGTTTGTTTGATTGTTTTCTTGTAGTTTTGTATATAAGCAAAAAAAATATTTAAAAAAATTTGTATATATATATTGATTTAATGCTAGTATTTAAAATAAAATAACAATTTAATAGGCATATTGACACACATACTGTTGCAGCATGTTGTCAGTGTGCGTGGTGCTTGTGCATGTGTGTGCGTGTGTGTGTGTTTGTGCGGACTCTTTCTCTCTCTCTCTCTCTCTTTCTTACATTAAACTAACACACCGTTGCCTGATATTCACACTATGTAATGTTAAAGACGCCCTCTGTCGTCAATTGCTATAAGCTTGCAGGCGGCTCTCATTTTTTGAATATGTACAAACTAAACTTGTGCAGGAGACACGCACACGCACACGCCCACGCACACACAAACATTTATGTATTTATATAGAGGCACTGGTGTGTGTGTGTGTGCGCTTCTGCCAGTTTGTTGGCCTTTTGTATTGAATGGATTGGGAAGGGGAATGTACTAAGTACTACGACAACTTCAACGACAAAGTGCTCGGACGCGTCGTCGATGGGCCGACGAAATGTGTGCGCCTGCAGTTATGCAACAGTGTTTGTGTATGTGTGTGTGTTTGTGTGTGCCGGTGTTGGTGTTGGTGTTGGTCGGTGTCTGTGTATTTGAATCTATGTTTAACATTTTTGCACTCGTGTTTGATTAACAGAATTGCGCACTGTTAAGCGTTAACAGTTGGAGCTGTTGCAGCCGCAACGACGTCGTCGTCGGCGAAAATAAACAAAAAGAACGTACAACAATTAACAAATGACGATTATTACAGGCGCGTGACTACAATGTCTTCCTCGAGATCGTCCAGCTCATCATCGGTCTCCTCGACGGCGTCGCCGAAGCCAACATTTGCCTCGGCGGCAGCTGCAGCAGCTGCCGCAGCAGCCGCAGCCTCCTTCTCCTTCTCGGCCGCCTCGATCTTCTCCTGCTTCTTGATCTTGCGTTGCTGCAGAATACAAAAGAAGTTCCATTAAAATAAGTGTCTATGTGGTGCAACAGGTCACAGAGTCGCGCTGGACCTCAACCCACCTTCTTTCTGTACAGAATCTCCACAATGACATAGCCAATGCAGCCGAGCGTCAGGACAGCCAGCAGAATGTAGAGCTTCATGCGGGTGCAGAGCGTTGTGGCATAGGCATAGGCGATGACGAAGCCGGCCGACTCCCAGAGGCGATAGTTCGAGAAGGCAGCCTCCTTGTTTCGCCTGAAGAGCAGGCCGTAGAGACCGTTGATCTGCGTCTGCCAGACGGCATCGCCGACACCCCACAGGCCGGACATGGCGTAGAAGATGAGCGGATTCTCGGGATTGGGCCGCCAGAAGAGCTCGACGGAGATGAGCGTGAAGTGAACGACGGCGCCCAGCACAATGATGGGCAGGCGACCGATATACTTCATCACGGAGCCAAAGAGTATGGAGCAGAGAGCGTTGACGACGCCAAAGCAGATCATGACGAAGCCAATCTGATGCACGCCCAAAGCGCAGGCGACATAGGCCTGGGTGAAGTCGGCGCCAATGAAGGCCTGCTCCATGCCAATGAAGATGGTGATCGGTATGAGCAGTTGAAGATTTGGTTTCTTCATCTGGCGGAACGTGGCCGACAACAGCTGGAGGCCGGACAGCTCCGCGGCCGAGTTGGAGCCCTTGCGCTTCTCACCGTAGCGCTTGAGGGGGTCCAGGAAGAAGGCGATGATGCAAACGGCGGCCACAATGCACGACAGGTAGATCATGGAGATCTCGAAGATCTCGTTCTCTGGCGGCCGCTCCAGGTTACCATGGCCGCCGTTGCCGGTGGTGCAGAAGTTGGCACCGCAATACTGCAAATCCTCCTCACTGATTGTGGAATTGGCACTGCTGCCGCCACCATGTGCGCCGCTCGACAGAACTGCAATGCGGGGAGAGAGAGAGGCAGAGAGGGTGGGGATCGTTAGGGGATCGTGCGTCTCATGCGCTTGCCGTGAACTTACCCAAGCTGGAGATGAGATTGCCCCAGAGCTCGGCGGATTGCCAGGCGAGGAAGAAGAAGCCAAAGAAGCGCACAATAATGGCATCGACAGCTTGTTCAGTTATCTTAGCATACACCTGCCCAACCTGTGTCAGATATGTGGCCTTGGACGCCCACATCGGCGCCGCCCCCATACCCACCAGAATGCCAGCCGGCACGAGGGTGTAGAAGCGCGGGAACAGCTGGAAGGCAATGTACGGCGCATAGCAGAGCATGCTGCAAACGAGCGTCCATTTAACCGTCAGCTTCCGAATGATCAGCGTGGGCAGGAAGATGCAAGAGACAACCAGCGCCGCATAGATGGCACTGAGCGACACTGTGCCAAGTCCATCCTTGGAGTTGATCGAGGATTGCAGATTGGCCGTGCCCTAAATACAAGCGAAACGCCAATTAGTCTATGCCCAATGCCGGACGCCGACGCCGACGCCGACGCTCTCTCACCTGAAACGCAGTGAACTGCACCATGAAGGCGATCGAGATGATTGAGATATTCTTTAAAATGCGCCATTTCTCGGCCGGATTCAGCACAACTTTCTCTCGCAGCGAGGCGGTGTCTGGCTCGAAACCAGCTTTTGGCTAAAAATAAAAATGAAAAACAAAATAAAAAAAAAAAAAACAGAGAAAAGATTAATAAAAGTGAACTGGCTGGCGGGTGGGTGGTGCGGGTGGTGCGAGTGGCCAAGTCGGAAAGGAATTCCTATTCTACATTTCACTGAATTAGATAATATATATACTAGCTGACTAACTAACTAACTGGCTAATTATTATGCTAATCATTTGTTGCTTATCAATTTAACAATTACTTTTGCGGCTTTATATAAACTCATCTGCTGTCAGGTCTTCTTCTAGCTCATTCCTGGAACATCATCTCGCTTGAATCATTTATCATGGCTAATGGCTTTCGCGGAATTTGATTAATTTCTAGACAAATTGTCGCATTGTTTACGCGCCACGTGGAACCCCCTGCAGCGCATCCATATATATTTATAGGGTATGCATGCGTGTGCGTGTGGCTGTGCAGGGTATTTGAGCTGCAGCTTATGCCAGTTGGTTCATTCATTATTTATGTGCTGGCGCGTTTACGCTTTTAGTTTCTAAAATGAAATGCGTGAACGCGCGCGTTTTGCTCGCGTTTCGGGCGCGTTTTGCGCGCGTTTGTTGCGCGCTTTGCATTGCGCATGCGCGACGCGGCCTTTAAATGGTCATAAAAAATGCGCAAGGCACCTGCCAGATAACTGGGCACGGTCGTAGAACTGCCCCAAAATATCTCCATCCACACACACACACACACACACATATATATATATATATATATATTTATGTATCTAAAAATATATCGAAACTGTTTGGTGATTTTGCATGCGCTGCCGCAACCGCTCAGAAGGTTACAGCGCGCTCGGGCAGCGCGGGGGCGATTTGCAGCGCTAACGCAATTTACGTAAAGTCTTATATATATATATATCGATATATATATCTTTTTTTTTTGCTTTTGGGAGGCACAAAACTGTAATTGGCATTTAACGGAGCCGCTGTTGGCGTTGGGTCCACGTCCCCTGGCCAATTAGGTGGCTAACAGCAGCAACAACAACAACAACAACAACAAGTAGCGTTATGCAAGCTTGAATTGATTACAGTTGTTTCTTTACAACAATATCGTATGTAAGTAGTTTAAATATTATGGCATAAAGCTCACTTGGTTCACACACGTGTGTGTGTGTGTGTGTGTGTGAGGGGGGCCTTAGGTCTTGGTAGACAAGTGAAGGTGGGCTGTATCTCGTTTTGTTTGTATGCAAATCATTGGGCAGCAAAAATTCCCCGACCTTATCAATATAAAAAAAACCGAAAAAAAAAACAAATAAAAAAATCATCTAAAACGTTTTTTTTTTTTGTAACTAAGTGAGTTGCTCTGGCTGCTAGTGGTACTATTAATATTATTATTATTATTATTATGAATCTTAGTGCTGTCTAGTCTGTGTGTGTGTGTGACTTTTGTTGGCATTAACGAAACAAAATTGCATTTAATTAGGTACTAAAAACACAAAAAAAGTACAACACAAACAAGTTTTTGGCGACCAACACACAAATATAAACAACAACAACAAGAAAAAAAATAAAAATAAATAAACCAAAAAGCGACAGCAGCAGCAATAACAACAACAACGCGTGGCCACGTCAATGCGGCCCAGACGAATGCAATTGGCAAAATATTACTCATACGCCGCAGGTGTCAGTGGCTAAGTGGACATTGAACAGCCAGCTCTAAAGCTCTACTAAAAATGTATATATCTATATAAATATATATATATATATATATATGGGCGAGAGAAAATTTTGCTAGTATATATATATATATATATACTATATATATAAATATATTTGCTTCGCTTGAGTTCTATAAGTAATTGCCATTGGCACCTCGTCTAGCTGCTGCTTTTTAAAGGGTATTTGCCAGTTGAATGTATCGAAAATATTTGATCGGCTCAAGAAAATTTGCAAAATAGAATCGGCTTGCGAGATACTTGAATGTGTTATAAATAAAAAGTAGTCGACAGTTAATTCGCTTTAACTGTAAACGCTGTTGTCTGCGCTCGCTCGCTCGCTCGCGGCGGCTCGTGCAAAACAGCTGACGTCTGTAGCTGACGGCAGGTGGCGCTGCGTCCAATTTGCCTAGAAAACGGCCATGCACACAGCTAGGCAGGCAAACAAACTAAAATATATGTATATAAATATATGTGTGTGTGTGTGCATAGGCGAGTATGCAGCTTGATAATAATATTCATTAATTCAATTTCAATCCAAATCCGAATCGCGAGCAGCGGTCAGCGTTCAGCGCAATAACAATAATCGTGTGGCAAGTGCGAAACATGCATAAAATACCATACGATATGACAAAGAGAGCAAAGCAGCAAAACAGTCTCTGCGTCGGGCTAGCTATGGAAACCAGTTACATGCCTGACCACGCTGGCGGCGGCGGCGGCGGCTGCGGCGGCGGCACGCCTTGTGGCAGTGAGAAGCGTGTAGAGCGGCGCACAGCGGCGCACGAGATTTGCGTTGTTTTATTTTTAAACTCGGCACGTTTCGTGTTTGCTTTTTGGCTTTCAGCCTGCCCGCTCTGTCGCTTCGTCGCTTCGTCGCTCCGTCGCTCTGTCGCTATATTTCTTTTTTACATTGACTTGACTTGACTTTACATAAATTTGTATTTGTTATTGAGTTTTGGTTATTTGCTGCCTGATTCTCTGGTTTCTTAACGTGGCACCAAAAAACGGGTTTACCATTGAGCGTTCTCACTGCGACCCGAGCACTTGGAACTGGCTGCGGGCTATTGGGCACATTGGATGCTGTGGCAATGGGTGGCTGGTGGCTGGTGGCTGGTGGCTGTTGCCGCTGCCGCTGCCACTGCTGCTTGCCTTACAAGATTACAATTATAAATGAGCAATATTTATTATTGTGAAACCAATTGTGCAATAAGATTCGACACTATACGGCAGACATATCTAGCTCCGCATCAATTAGGACAAGCCACAAAATGTATATACAAATTTATATATATATATATATGTATATATAGTTATCGAGTATGCATATTCGTATTCGTATTCGCATTCGTATCGTGTTTGTCTTTGGCTTTGGCTTTTAAGCGCTTTCTGCTGTCACATTTCTTTTTGGCCTGGCTTGTTTTCGCGTGGGTCTCGCTTCTTGAGGTGAAATTTATTTTATACGCTTTTTTGTAGGTAGGAGTGCCCACTTCATTGCAGAGCCCGCAAAGCTCCCTGCTCGTCAGATCATCATTCATAATCACCAGCATCCCGTGATCAGACACATATATATATATATATATGTATATATATATATATATATATATATATATATATATGCACATGAGCATGTGAGAGGTGAGCTGCTTTTGAATACTTCCTTCTTTATTATATATCTTTTTTATGAATATTATTTTTCTGTCTCTTGTTTTTTTTTTTTTTTTTTTTGGGGCACATCATAAATTAGTTAATTATAAAACATGATTTCATGGCGAAGGCTAATCAATTTATTGTAATATAATAGATAATTTAATTTGCATATATATATATATATATATATATATATATGTGAATGATCTTAGCCATTATTACAGTCTGCTCTAGGAATTTTGATTAGCTTCTATTCTTACAGTCGATACAATGCTGTTCTATATATGAACCAGTCTTACAGCTGATTTTCACGAAACTTGATTTCTATTACATTCCAACAAGTATATATATATGTAAACATATACTTATATATATCTTGATACGTTTATGCATATGAATAGGATTACATTGTAATCTTTGTTGCAAACTTGTTTAGCGCTGTGCAATTGATACTTACATGAGACATATATATATATATAGATATATATAGATATATATAGATATATATAGATATATATATAGATATACATATATATATCTTAACGATCTGGCAGTTATAAACAATAGGTCAAAATATGCATTCGCTTCAAATCACTTAACTACTTCTCGTTGTATCTAATGCGAAAGGCTTCACGTTTTCAGATTTATTTCCATATTTTTTTTTACATTGCGTACATTGACTTTTGTGAAGGCCTGTAAGCCGGATATTTAACGTTCACCCTCATTATCTATATCGCCTGTCAGAACAGATTAGCATTGCTTTAAGATCACGTATATCTAGTACAGCTCGAACTATCTGTCTTATTAGACGTTTACTTTTGTTTTCCAATCCATCATATCTGTCTATATCACGGCTACTTACGTCAGATCTATCTGTGAGATATCTATTCATATTATATCTAACTGCATGATATCTATCTATATGATTTCTATCTGCAACATCTCTATCTATATGGTATCTATCTATATAATTTCTAGCTATATCATCTCTATCTATATCTCATGCATCTATATGATGTATCATGTATCATATATCTATATCTCTATATATCTATCTGTGTCAAAGCCAAATCTTATCTATGTATATCATTTAATATTCGAGGTGCTCTCAAAACTTTGATCTATCTATCTACGATTCGAATTTGGTTTGAGATACAATCAAGAGGAAAGTGAAATCAATTTCTAATGGACTTCTAGGCGTTCTTGCTTTGGACACCTTTGGGATCGACATGCTTAGCACTCACCTTGACGGGCTCATCGTTCTCGAAGCCGGCGTTGGTGAAACCAGTCATCTTGGCTGGCTTTGTGTACTCTGAGTACTGCGATGTGGCTTGCGCTTAGATTTGGTTGGGCTCGCCGTCAGAGTCAGAGTCAGAGTCAGAGAGATGAATAGAGAGACAGAGGTGGGGAGCTTGCTAATCAATTAGACGGCTCAAATGTTTGCTGTAATGAGAAGAACGAGAAAAGAAGATGTTGAATAGAATCCATTAGGCAATTATAAAGCGATTTGCGAGACAAAGTCAAGCCAAAACGGGCAAAAAGATCACGTGTTGCACAAAGCATACAGATATATAAATATATATATATATATATATGTATATGTATGTATATATATATGTTTGTATGCTATATGATATATGATTATTATTTAAATTGAAAACATATTACAAGCAGCCATTGAGATGGGCAATAATAAGCCAAGCACGAGCTGTTATATAGAGGCATAGACATATAATCCGATACATATATATATATATATATATATGAGGCATATATATATTAGTTTATACGAAATAAGTGCGCCATGGCATGTGTATTACTATAAGCACAACAATGACAATAACAATAACAATAACAATAATAATATTGTTTATTATTAGCAACACAAACGAGAGACATTAGCTGGCAGATTTTTCATTATTGAAATTGTGGCCATAATTGTTGGCGTTGTCGTTGTTGTTGTTGTTGCTGTTGCTGGGATTTTCGTAGACAAATGATATAATTTGATTGGATTGAATTTATTTTGTTTTTGGTTCGGCAAACAGTTTTTTTTTTTTTTGTTTGTGATAGACTAGCTGTCAACTGTGACGACCTGCTGTGTGTGTGTGTGCGTGTGTGTGTGTGAGCTGTATACTTTATACTATATTTCACTTAATTTTCGGTATGTGATTGATATGCCCATTGGCAGTTGAAATCGGTGTCGGTTTCGGGTTCGGATTGTTGAATTGACCCAAAAGATTTCACTTGATTTGGCTTAACTCAATTTGAGAACTATTTATAGATCAGGCACAGATGCGGCCTATGATGCGGACCCTAGTAAGCTAGTAGGCAGCTATACACTGGCTCGAATCGAGCAGGTGAGTGAGCCAGTGAGTGACCATGAAATGGCCTTAATTATTATGAATTTCGATGGCATCACAAGTAGTGTAAAACCAGACACTGATCGGCATTAGAACAAACATGGTAGCTTGCACATGCTTTTAATGAGCTACTAATACGCTGGAACCCGGAACTAAGTGACCATGGAGGACCGCTAATTAAAATCAATTATTTGCATACGTGATGCATATAGCGACTCCATTGTATCCAGCTCGGCTCCATTATACGTGGATATGAATAGATGCTTGTATGTAGGTGCGTATGTGTGTATATATACATATATATTCATATTCATATTCCCATAATCTGTCTAACATTTTGCCATTGTTCTGCTGCTGCTGCTGTAATTAGCTGCTGATCGCGCCAGTTCAAGTTCATGTTTCCTGCTTGACGTTGTTTTTTCTTTCTTTTTTTTTGCGAGCTTTAAATGTGTGTGTGTGTGTGTGTGTACCTGTAGACCAGGTGAACAGGTGAACAGTTGGACAGGTGGGCAGGCACACATCAATTAATTGCATATTAGTACGGCGCATACGCAATTAGCCCCGGGCAGAGCATAAGGCTTCGCTCGTCGCTTCAATGAAGCGATAAGCAGCGAGCCAAGCACTTATATGGCACGTATAAAAGATGGCATAGATATATTCTTAAAACAAAATAACAACTAGCAATAAAGAAAAGAAAGATGAATAAAAAACAAAAAAAAAATATTGCCGAAATTAACATAAAAATGCTCCAGCTTATGGCTTTTAATAAGACGAGGCGCGCCGCAGCTCGCCATAGCTCGCCGCTTTATAATTTGTTAACAAAAAATTAATATTTATGTATGCTAAAAACGCAAAAGGCAGACACTGAAGAAGAGGAAGAGCTCGAGACGAGTCGTAGCGACTCATAGAATCAGCGACACTTTTCGCTTTTCGCTTTTCGCTTTGTCTGTTGGGGCCACTGGGGAGCTGCGACTGGATCGGGCACAGGTAAATTCGTAAATTCGTAAATGTGTAAATTGGTAAATTGGTAAAATCTGCGCTTTGAGCAGGTACAGGTTTTTTCTGTCTTTTCCCAGCTGCGATGAGACGAAAATAGACAAGGCAAACGAGCGAGAGCTAAAGAGTTGCATGTAAATGAAGGCATCGTAACAGAATGTTAAGCTGAACAGCGCTGTTAATGAAGTCACATCAATGTGAAACTGCATGTAAATTAAGGCATTTTAACATCATGTTAACTCGCTGCATTGAATGTTAACATTCGGTAATAACTTCAGCTCTGTTAAGGTCAAACTGGCCAACAATTACATGCTTTTAAATCAATGTTAGCTCTTCAGCTCAGCTCAGTACGCTTAGCCATGCACGTGAAGGAATTGTAACAGAATGTTAACGCGCTGGTAACATGTTAGTGTTAAGCTGACTTTACGTAAATGTTAAAGTGGCCAACAGTTCATTCCATTGACATTGCATGCTGTTAAAGCCAATGTTAACTCTTCAGCTCAGATCACAGCGATTGGCCAGCTCAAAGCTTGGCAGGTGAGCTGAGCCTTCGAGTGGTATGTGGCAGAACTCCGTTCCGTTTTGTAAATGTCAACTTAGCTGTGTCCGTAATGTTGGTAACAGAATTTATAAAATGTGCTGAAAATCGCACACACACGTGATTCCCGGGTGCCAGATGCAGGCTCGCGTACGGTTAGCTAGCTGTGGAATAGGTATTAAACTATTAAAAATTATTATACGGCATCTGTGTGTGCTCCCGCTGGATACAATTACCATTTCCAAGGAGCTGGGGCTGGGGATGGGGCTGGGGCTGGGGTCACTTTTATTATTATTTTTATTCATTAGATTCTGTTGAGAATATCTACAAATGTATTATTTTCGCTAGCATGCATTGAACAGAGTCTCCTTCTCTATCTAATTGCGAATCGGTTAATGCGTACGGGCCAAGCTAACGAAAATTCAAATTTGGTGCCTGCTTACGGCGCAATAAACGTGCACGGCTATCGCCCAGAGCCGCTGGTCGAAAAAGCGCGTGCGAAAAAAGAATGTGGACTCAAAGGGAAACTGGCTATTAATAATAACAATAATAACAATAATATTAATAATAATACATGCTACAGCAGCAACAACAACACACAGAACTTGCAACAACAAAGCACACACAAACAGCAGCCACTGATCACGATGATGATGTTGCTGCTGACGTCAGTGTGGTTAGGGGAATTAACGAAACTCTCAAGCGCCACTAGCTCTACCTGTTTACCCTATGCTAAGTCGCCTTTAACGGCAGAGATGAAGAGTATTACAAGATAAATGGGAATTGATGAAGTGAAGGGTATGTTAGACGACAGCAGAGAGAGAGAGAGAGATAAAAAATAAACTGAAAGAGGAAGAGAGAATGAGACAGGGAGAAAGAGAGCGAAAGAAAGAGAGGAAGATATAGAGAAAAGGAGCAAGGGGAATACAGAAAGCATACTGTAAAGTGGATATGAGAGTGCACAGAAGAACAGAGAATGAGAGAGAGAGAGGAAGAGCGGAACGAAGAGCAGCTCAGATACCATAAAGTGCTTTTAAGTATATAAGGATGCGAGAAAATATAAGAGACTAGAAAAATAAGAGAAATAGCGAGAAATGAGACCGTACCATAAATACCATTAGTCAGTATATATGTATGTATGTGTAACAGGACAAGTCTATATAGACTACAAGTTAAGATAGCTTGCACAAGCACACAGCACACAGTGCGTACAGAGAACCTTTCACCTCTGGCAGCCAGTTATTAGAAGCAATTGCCACTTGCACAGTTTACAGGGTATCAACCAGTCACACTGCCGATGCTGGCCTGAGGACGTGGCGCACGTGTGGGGCTGGGCACACTTAGACATACTGTGCGATTGATATTGTAATTTCTGGTATTTTATTGCGGCTTTTGCGGTTGCCGGCCTTTGGCGTTTTTCGCCTGGCTTCGGGCGCACGCGTCGATCACATTGCAGTTTGCTGCTGGCTAATTATACAGTGAACCGCACAATGGGGTAAACAGGGAATTTGTATTGCAAAAGCAACAGTCGTGTCTCTGTGTGTGGGTGTTTGTGTGTGTGTGTATGTGTGGGCATAACAATTCAATTGAGCCGCTGCCAAAAATGGGACAATTATGGGCCATTTTCTTCATTTGTGTCTGCGTGATTTTTTTCTTTTTTTTTAATTGTAATCTATTTTGCTTTATTATGGCTGCTGCGTGTGGGGCAATATTTTGTTCGTTACTGTTTTTTTTTCTATTATTATTTTTATTACTTTTAAATGTATTTTTCTTTTGGTCAGACACGCGCCAGTCGCCTCTCGCACACCCCACTACATACATACTTTAACGGCATTATTATTATTATTATTATTATTATTTATAATATACATAATTATTATTCTAAGTATGCGACGTTTCTACATTATTGAGTTGACTGCCTAGATTGCTACACTTTTGTTGTTGTTGTTTCGATTGTCGATTTGTTTTGAATAAATTTAGCCACACTACATTTTGTCTTTTGGCCATTTTCGTGTGCGCGAGCATTCACATTGCCCAATTACATGAAACCCATGAAAATAGACAAATGAATGAATGACCAAACACTGGTGGCCAAAATAGTGGGGAAGCACAGATTTTACTATTACAATGCAACAAACAGAACGAGAAAGCCAAAAATTTCTTGATTAATTGATTCAAATATTTAGAAAATTATATTTTACCACAAATATATAGAGTTAAACACAATTTAACACATGACTATTTAGTTAACCGTTTCAGTAATTTTTAGCATTGCCATTTATATATTACGAAATACGAAGTAACGAATTCCTATGCTAACATATCAAATTGACAAGCAGGCTACTAGTTTGGCCTTCACTGTATTTATGCAGAAATTTGAAAATATGCAAAGAGACAGAAAACATTGAACGGGCCGCAGCGAATGTGTGTAATCTGCATTATCCGTGTGCGCACACACAATACAGATTGGGCCTTAAGTTGCCATGCTTTGGCTTTGGCTTTGGCATGTGCCGCACACAAATGCATAAACGAATACTAAGAGCAAAAGAGACTAATAAAAATATAGCAGAAAGAAGAGTGTTGAAAAAGCAAAAGTTTTTATTTGCAGTTGTGGTTGTTGTTGTTGTTCCTTTTTGTTTTATTCACTGGCAAAGCGAGGCTGCTGCTGACGCTGCCTTTGCCCTTTACAATAACAACTGAACGGGCACACTCTAACAGGCCTTTCGAAAATAATAACGGTAAAAAAAATTGTGAGCCAAATGAAGATAAAAATTACTGGAAGCACCACCCAAAGCAGGTCAGCGAAGTGTGCATGCATCCTGAATGCTCTTTTTGTATTCGTGTGAAGTCAATTGAAATATTAAATATTTGAATATATCAACATTATATTTAATGATATATGCAAATGTCTTCTTTTATCGATGCTTTGTAAATGAAACTTTTGAAGTAGAATATGATTCAGATGAGCTCTCAAATTTGTTTTTGAACTCTGTGAGGTTTGATGCTAGGCTTTATAGCGAAAAATTAATTAGAATTGCGGCTTGAAATCGGTTCGGCTGAAGACAGGTTTCAGCAACCTTGATCTCTATGCATTCGTATTGCAAAAGTCGTGAATAGACCAAAGAATCGCTATTCAAAAACGTTGCTTTTTCACTTTTAATTTTTGACAACTTGAACTCTCGCCTGCAGCCAGCTTGAATTGAAAGCCTGAAGAGTAATCAGTATTCGTTGTTATTGCTTTAGTGACACTGTTTGCTTAGTTTCTGTTTTTTTTTTTGTTTTTGGCTCTTTAACGTACATACACTCATTGAGTGTTGTTTTTCTTTTATTTCTTTTTCGTTTGTTTTTCAATTTATTTTCAGTTTTTTTTGTGTATTTCGACAAAAGTCTCGAGTTTTGGGCTTTGTTTTGATCTAGCTGCTTTGCATTTTGAATTTGGCGCGTACGACGCGAGCTGTTTTGCAATTGTTATACATTGAAGTGTTATAACTTGTGCTACACATATATAGGCGAGTTGACACTTGTATCGAATGGTAGTTAACACACTCACACTATCACAGAAAAAACAATGATTAGGCCGGATGCTCCTGGATGCTCCTGTTGGCCGCTTCGGGTTGCTGGCTCTCAATCTGACGCTGGCCAAGTGTCTGCCTGGCTGACTGCCTCACAGTACAATGCCAAGAAACTGCGACAACGTGCGAATTTTAAACGAAAAACACTTTCTAGCTAATTGGAGTGATTAGTGGCGGGCGTCGCAGTCGGCGTAGTCGCTGTCGCTGTCGCTGCTGCTGCTGCTGCTGCTGCTGCTGCTGCAGTTATTGTTGTAGCTGTTGCTGTTCGCGTAATCACAAACGGACGATCCAAGACCGCCCCAAGAGTTAAATGGACAAGGTTATCTATCTATCGTTAGCTGGAAGTGTGAACAGCTAACTGTAAATAATCAAACAGCGAAGCCTGCGAGCAGTGCAGGCGGGTGCGGCGGGCGGAGCTCGAGTTTGGGGCTAGCTGCCACGGCTGGAGCACAGAAACCACTCAAAGATTACGAAGAGCATCGGCGCTTTTGAGTTCCCCCCACACAAGTCTAGAACAGTCGGAACTTCAGTTCTGTGTTGAAGCTCAACAAAATTAGCTGGGCGTGTGCCGGCCCTTATAAGTCAGTACACTGAAAGATATTTCTGAGTATTTTAAGAGCTGGCTGAAGTAACCTAATTTTAAATCCGTTAGCTTTAAACGGAATTGGCAAATGTTTTCAGCTTTTACGTGGAATCCCATGGAGAGACAGCTCAAGCAAAGGATCGGGAAGAGTATTTTGAGGGCAATTTCGTCAAGTGTATATATGACATAGGGTCCGGGCCGGCTAAAAGCTCAGCTACTCAGGCATTCTGGGGTTCCATATGCCGATAAGATTGTCGTCCGGCAAGACCGTCAAGAACGTAAGTATCTAATGGCTATTTATTGTCACTGGGCGGTCGTGCAGTTGACAGTCATAAATTCTAATTAATAAGCACAGGCGCACGGCGAACCCATAAACAAATCTGAAACCCATTCGAAATACATATGCAATAAATATATAATGCCGTGTGGGTGTGTGGGTGTCTGGCTGTGTGCCTGTGTGTGTGCATAAGGGGAAGAAAATTGGACATATGGTTAGCACTTGGCAGTAAAGTTGAAAGCGTCAATGGCTCAGCCAGGCAGCCAGCAAGGGGCAGCGGGAGGAGGTGGGGCCTTATCGAATCTATCGCCCCGTGGCCAGTTATTAGCGCGTGATTATGCGCTGTGATTTGTCGCAGATCATAAATATTATGATTAAGCGGCGATTGGGCCAAATTATTGGGAAGGCAAATGTAATTCGTTAGCGATGCGCCGCGGGTCTCTGCCTTAACGAGCTATGATTGCAATTTAGCTGCAGGAGGTGGCAACCCTGCAGGGCGGCTGTTGGCTCAGAGCGCGAGCAGCACTGCTGTGAGTCGATCGACAAACATGCGCCCATTTGTGTCAACAAACGAGAATCGAGTCGAGACGACGTCGAGTCGAGTTGAAGGGTAGCGCACTTAACAGCTGTATGGGCTTCGAGTGCTCCGAAAGTTGCGGCTCCACAGGGCAACAACCCTGAAGAGCTTCACGCCAAGCGCAGCGGCCACTTATGCGTGTTCGCTTGTCAGCGATCGGCCAGAAGCCGAGCCAAGCTGACCCAGTTAGCCCAGCTCTGGCTTCAGTGCAGCGCCTTGCCACAAGCCAAGTCTCGACTGAGCTGGCAACACTGCGTATACGTGCTCTGGCCGCAGCTGCTGAGCTTAGCCCAATTTGTCGAGTCCTTCAATCCAACTGCTTTCGATTTGCATTGCTCTCCATTTACACAGCCAGCGCTTATCGTGCGGAAATGCTGTGGAGTGTCATAATTATGAATTATAGCCGCGTCGATTAGCACTATTAATCAAATAATTGCTGTAATCAACTCGAGATTGACTTACTAATGAAGCGCAACGACCCAATGCCTGACTCACTCTCGCTCTATGGAGGCGAACTTGAACCCTCGTGTCTTTATTGCATATATATCTATATATATGTATATATACATTTGATACTGTCAAGTCGAGAGCGAGTGCTAACTGTAAGTGAACATCTATAAATAGCCCACACAGCGGGCAGCTGTTGACAGCTGTTAAATGGCAAATGAATGCTTGGCTTAAACGACATTTCTGGTGGTACAGTTATATACTGTCTACATAATATATACTGGCTGATAACATCAGTTATTTCGGGCTGCGACAGTAATCAGATTTCAAACATCTTCACATCAATTGGAGCTTGTTCAAGTTCCTATTCATCAGTCACGTGTCTAGCTGCCTCTCCCTCCCTCTCTCTCTCTCTCTCTGTGGTGAGTTGGCTACTGACTTGCTGTCCAGGTATTCGACTATTTTTAGCCAACATTTTTAGCTGCTGATTTCATTTCATTAGGCGCGCTACTTGAAAATTCGTAGCGTTCTCTACGTTGTTATTTGCTGTCAAATATTTCGTAGTCAATTTTTAATTAAATGCACAACGACACGAGAGACGCAGTAAGAGCAGCTGAACGAAGCTCAGATACTCTAACTTAGACCAGATCACAGCAAAGTTTTGCGAACCAGCCCCGAAGGCAGAGACTTCGCGTCGACTCTTGCCATTGATCAAGTATATATATGTATATAGCAGTAGCTGCTGGCCTATAAAATGACAGTACTCTGCCACAAGGGTATCAAAATTGACTGCAATCAATAAATCGCTCAAATTACGTATACGTATACATATACGTATACGTAATTTTTGCACTTTTTATATTAAATAATTGATTATACAATGAAAGCAACTGCTTACAATGTTGCGGGCGGCACTGAACACTGCTCTATATATATATATATATATATATATATATACATATATATTTATCTATATATATATATATATTTGCCATTTAACGTAACGAAAGAGAAAACGTGTTCTCCGGATATTGTCAAACTCGTTGGCATTATCTATCAGATGAGCCTCTTAGTCATGTTTGACAGCGCAGTAACTATCGTTAACTATCGCTGGCTTATCACGTGTGCTTGTTATTGGCAAGTGCTGTGCAGCGATAAGCAGCGCACGATTTACAGTTGACTTGAGCTAATCATTATAGCAGGTGAATCAATCAATTTAAATTTGATTAAGCTGTGATTTCAGTTCAGGCCCATAAAAGTTAACATTCAATATACGTATATATGACTAGGGATTACAATGGTGTGTGTGTGTAGTTTATGGCTTGACAGTCACGCGAAGCACTCGAAGCATTTGTCGCCAGGCCCAAAGAACGAGAACGGAAAGCACAGAACAAGCGATTTGGCTCTGGAAAAGCCGAGAGCTTTTCGCATGCCCGCAGCCATATAATAATACATGAATACATATATATATAAATAAATATATATATATATATATAAATTAATATGAAATCATGTATTTACTGGCATTACATATGCATATATATCTCTCTCTATATATATATGTTTATTATTAATACGATTATTGTGTGCACAGTTGCGTGTTAATTTTTCTGTAATTTGCGCCCAAAGTTTGTTGTTTTAGTTTTCCCATTTTTTTTTTTGGTATGTTTTTGTTGCTGATTTTGTTAACACAATGCAAATGGCTCAGATCCAAAGAGTCGCTCCCAGCAGCCAATTCTCAGCGTAGTTAAACTATTGTTAGAGTTGCTGTTGTTGTTGTTGTTGTTGTTGTTGTTGTCGCATGGCAAGTTCGCACCCTTTCGCCCCCTGTTCAGATCGATGGCCATTGGCCAAATGTATTTATGGCTCAAACTGTCGCCTTTATAGTCAATGGGCCAAAAGCCCCATAATTAGCCACAAGCTAAAGCCAACTGCAAATTAATGTTCATAATTCAACAGCAGCAGCAGCAACAACAGCAACAACAACAACTTATAATTATATATATCTATGAATTTTATATTGTTGTCAATTTAATAATTGTTATTGCTGAAGTTCAATAAACTCTTTTAATTTATTCAAATTTGGAATTTTCTTGTATTTTTTTGCTCTTTTTTTATTTTGATATTTGTTAAAAATAGATTTGATTTATGCTTGCGCCTGAATTTACTACACTTGCACTTGTGAAACTGTGTAAAATTGTGTCTAGTTCAATGCTCAAATAATATTATATATATGTACACAAGTGTGTGTGTGTGTGTGTGTGTGTGTGTGTGGCTAGCCCAATGACTTTTATCAACAAGGCATCAAAATAAATACTAGAAGAATTTTCGTTTTTGGCTTTGGCCCGCCGCCAGGCGAGAGGACAGCGCCGCGTTCTGCTTAGGGCAAGTGCATTGCGCATACGCTCTGTGGGCCCGCTATGCTCGCTATGCAAAGGAACATGACACGAAAGAGACGACGAGCAACAACGCGGGTGCACAATGTGGGAGAAAGGAAACAAATGTAAAACATGCCACAAACCTCAATTTACCAATGTGCACACACACACACACACACACACGCGCGCGCACACACACACACACATATATGCCATAGAGGTCTATGCACATATACATATGCTCGTTTGTATGCATGCATGTATGTAAGCATGTGTGCATGCACATTACACATACGCACCGTATGGCCGCTTTGCTGTGGTCAGTCAGAGTTGCTGAGCTGCTGAGATGCGTCTTGGCCAACTGCTTTCCACAGCGCAAACTGAACGAATGAATTTTGTTTTTGTTGCAGTTTTTAGCATTCTCGTCTAACTGACTGTCCCACTGTCTCTCTATCTATTTCGCTCAGTGCGCCACTGTCTCTGTCCGTGTGAGTCTCTGTGTGTGTGTGTGTGTGTGCTTGTTTTTGTACTACTGCCAGACTGCGACTGCGACCGCCATCGCGGCCGAGACCGAGACCGAGACCTTCGTCGCCGATTAGAATGCAATTAGTGGCAACAGCAGCAACATCAGCAACAACAACAATAACAACAACAATAAATAATATTAACAAAACTTTACAAAGTTCTAAACAAACACGAACTATTGCAATGAGCTTTAATTTCAATTTCAATTCCAATTCCAATTTCAATTACAATTTATTTGAGTTTGCGACTCGCGTTCGATGCGAATCAATTTGTTTTTAATTTTCCTTTTCCTTTTTCTCTTTTTTATTATTATTTTTATTATTATTCTTTTTTTTATATATAGATTTTTTGTTGTGCTGCTGCCTTTTTTTATCACTTCCGCTTTTGTGTTCCAACTTTTTATTTATTATTTTGTTCTGTTTGTTTCTAGATTTTATTTTATTTTATTTATTTTTTTGTTGCCTTTTTTATGATCAGCGGGCTTAATTTGAAGAGCAATCGTAGGAATAATTGCTTAAATAGCATATTATTTATGAGAGAAGGAGAGCAACAGAAAAAACCGCGACAAGCCGCCCGCCTTAAAATTATTATTTTAGCCTCCGTTTTCTTTGCTTAGCCCAGTTTGTTGTTTTTTCCACATTTTTTTTTCCATTTCATTGTTTTGTTTTTTTTTGGTCTCTGTACATAAAATATATTTTATTTTATTTTTCTTGGCTTTTTCGCTCATCCGTCGATTAGTCGCGTCAAGGTTTACGCTTTATTTGAGTTTCAGCTTGGCCAAAAAACAGAAAAAAGTGACATATATCTCTCTGGGCTAACTTGGCTGGCTGGCTGGCTGGCTGACTGTTTGCGCAGTTGTAGACTTAGAAAGAATCTTTGGATTTGGCCGCGTTCGCTCTGATAAGTGTTCTCGACAGTTGGCTCTGATTATGGGGCTGGGCTTAGCTAACAATATCTGTCTATTTATATACACACACACATATCTGTCTGTCTGTCTGTCTCTGTGTGTGTGTGTGTACATGATCTCAGAGCGCACTTGGGAAGTGCCTTGTCATATTGCCACCTGTTGCCTATCCGGGATTTGGCAATTTAAAGCTCTTGAATTTAGCTTTTTACGTCTTACGCCGTTGCCTTAGCCGTTGCCGTTGTTGTTATTTTCTCATATTTTTCTCAATGCAAATTAATCAAATTTGAAATACCTTTTGTTACAGCGAGTTCTTAAGTCGTTTATTATGGCTGGTCATTAAGTGTTTGTTTGCTCAGGCAACAATTTCGTTTGCGCTACGTTTCATATCGGCTTCAGTTGACTTTTATGATGATTTTCAGCTTTTCTGCCCTCTCATTGGCGTCTCGTTTGTTAAGAAACTGTCAATTCCGAGTGATGCTAATGAGCTAGCCCAACAAACGACTCAGCCACACAGGTGCTAACTACAGCCCTGTTATGTGTTGCTCGGGAAAAGCCCAATTCGATAGAGCCCACGCCTCTTATGCGTAGTTTATAATTCGAACAAAAAAAAAAGCATCCAAAATGGGTCCATAATAACAACAGCAATACATATTATATATAACATGTGTCAAGTGTGCACAAAATATCTAATTTCGTATTTCGAATTGAGGCTGAAGCTCAGGCTGAGACTGCAAATGGAAAGCTGTTCAGCTCAGGCTGTGGAGCTAGTTATGTTAGGGAGTGTCTGTTAGGGAGCGTATGTTAAGGGGCCTAAGTTAGGGAGCTTATGTTAAAGAGTCTATGTTAAGGGACCTATGTTCAGGGCCCTATGTTATGAAGCCTATGTTAAGGAGCCTATGTTAAAGAGTCTATGTTAGGCAGCCTATGCTAAGGAGCTTATGTTCATGAGCCTATGTTCAGGGCCCTATGTTAAGATGCCTATGTTAAGAAGTGAATGTTAAGGAGCTTATGTTAAGCAGTGTATGCTAAAGGAGCTTATGTTAAAGAAAGTATGTTAAGAAGCATATGTTTAGATCCACTGGTTAAGGAGCCTATATTAAGGAGTCTATGTTAGGCAGCCTATGTTAAGGAGCCAATGTTAAGAAGCCAATCTTAAGGAGCGTATGGTTAGCAGTGCAAGTTAAAGAGAGCATGTTAAGCAGTCAATGCTAAGAAGTGCATGTTAAGCAGCAAATGTTAACGAGCATATGCTAAGTCTGAACTGCTAATTGATACATTCAGCTATATCTATCTATAGTTAATGCCTCTTCTTTTCCCATTTCAGTGCAAATAGAATTGGGTCTAGCTTTGATTCGAATGTCAGGCGCAAAGACAAATACGTGACTCATCAGCTGCGTGACTGCGTGAGATTCATTCACACCAGTTATCATTTTGAATAAATAACTAAATATTGTTCTGGGGAAGGCACTTGGTGTTTGCTGTCTGCCACTGTCTGACTAATGGGGCGCCATAGCTGTAACTGTTATGAAATGCGAGCCGTCTTATCAGGCTCCGATTTCCACTGGGTGCAAAGTGATCTTCGTTTTGCAGCTGAAACGTGGCAGTTGCCGCCACCATCTTTGGCCAGTCATGCGGCCTGGGGCCACGCGGCGTCTTATCGTCGACGGCGACAATTATTTGGCTATAAATAACAATAAAAGTTTGGCCCGTAAATGCGGCTAGCTCTTATCACAAACATCATCAACAGGCACATCAACACCATTATCATGCACAATGTCAGCGTCACTGCTGCTGTGGCTCTGCCTCCCTCCCCCCCATCCCCTCTCCCTCTGACTGTGCTTGAGGTGAAAGCCGTGACCCCAAGAAAGAGAGCACACACACTGGCTGCTCAGCTGTGGAAAATTACCAAGCTCGACGTTTTTCCGAGCGCCTTGAATTCCATTCTAAGGTCGCGCTCGCCTTCGCCTTCGCCTTCGCGTTCGCGTTCGCATTTCATGTTAATTTCGTTTACAAAGAAAACAAAACGAAAAGGAAAAAACCAAAAAGAAAAAACCAAAAGACAAAAAACAATACAACAAATATGCTTTAATATAAACGAAGTAAATTAAAACAAGTTTTCGATGAGGGCTGCTGCTGCCGCTTGTTGTTTGTTGCTTGTGGCTTGTTGCTTGTGGCTTATGCAATCTGAGCCCAAAGAGTCCCGAAATGCCAGCCAGCAGCTGCAGCACTAGCGTACACTAGTCAACAAAATAGCAATTGCTTTGGGCCTATATCGAAATATATATATGTGATAAATCAGATGAATCTGAATGTATGGTCCACGCTTTAGAGAGGTTCTCTGCACTTTGCTTTTCTCTCAGTGCATAGTTTGAATGGAACTACTATTGGAAGCACTCGGGCACACTTGTGCTCGTCAAACTGATAAGTTTAAATGATTGGGACATCAATTGACAGGCTGAAGTGTTCGAGTGTAAAGGCTGAAGTGTCGCAACTTAAGGCTGAAACCTTTTATATTTAGCCAGCCACAGCCACAGCCACTGCCACAGCCACAGCCACAGCTATGTTTGCATACCTCTCACTACCTCGCTCTCTCCCTAGACTGATTAGCTTTTAAGTTGTTGTCAGCTCTCGCTCTTATCGGGCTTGTTTGACATGCAAATTAACTGTCTGTCAGACATAATATGATTTCATTGATTTATTTTTCTCTTTTTTTTCGTGTCACAGATATGCACGACGTTGCCCGATTTCCAAGGCATATCAATTGGCAACATGCGACTTCTAATTAAGTGATAACATGCTAGCTGCTAAAAGAAATGCTTAGTTGTTGTTACTGCTGCTGGCTGATTGAGTGACTGGCTGGCTGCTTGGCTGCTTGGCTGCATAAATTATTTGCAAATTATATTATCGGGCATGTCCAAATATTTGTACGCTTGTTTGGCACCTGCCGTACCAGCGCGGCGCTGCTGATGCTGGCGCAGGCGCACATGGCGTATGAGTAATAAAGTCAATCTGCCAGCCGCTGCTCGTCAGCATTGTGCAAACGATAGCTGCGATAACAAGCCCCAACAAAATATCATTATCATCAGCAGCAGCAGCAGCAGCAGCCGCCGCAGCCGCCGCAACACGTCATCAGCGACAAACAGTGCAAAGGAGTCGGCGTCGTTGTCAAGAAATTGCGCAAAATGTGCACAAAAATTAATAACAACAAAAGGCAAACAACAACAAACAGCAACAAAGGGCGAAAGTTATTTTTATGTGCAATAAGCAGCAATATAAAGAAATAAATGCACCAAAAGCAAAAGCAAAAGCAAGGGCAAAGGCAAAGGCACAACACGCTGCATTATGTGCATTTATTTATAGCAGCTATATCACATATACATATATATCAGATATGTATATATCAGTTTGATTTAGTTATATGTGCTTTAATTAAAATGCTCATTATCAAAAAGTCACCAAAAAAAGGAAAAGAAAACGGGGAAAATTTAATTGAAAAATTTGAAATGTTTGCAAATTTGTCAAGAGTGGCAAACGGCAGCAGGTGAGCCCAAATGCCTGGCTGAAAGATACCCTGGACGATCTAGGAAGCCATAGGACTTGCAATTATTTCACTGTTATACAACACTGTTAGTGCAGAACACTGCTCTGCCGGTTTTAGTGAGCTCCAAGCTCTGGCAGGCTGCTTTTTCTTGAGAGAATAGGAACAATACTGACTTAACAGCACTTATTGAACTGTTATACAACACTAGAGCTAGAGAACACTGGTATACAGTGTTAAATGAACTAATTTCCTTAAGTAAGCTATTCATACTTATTTCTCTATGCAAACTATTAGCAGATCTTTATATTAAGAAAACAGAACGTTAAATTCTTGAACTGTTATACAACACTGTATTTGTATAACACTGTAATATGAATTATTTTCCTTAAGTAAGCTGTTCATACTCATTTCTATAGAAAAATTCTTGAACTGTTATACAACACAGTTACTGTATAACAGTATTAAATGAAATGTTTTTCCAATAGCTTATAGCTTATTAAATATAGAGTTTTGCGCTAACAATGCTCCATGTTAACAGCAATTATTGAACTGTTATACAACACTGCAGCTGTATAACACTATTGTATAAAATACTTTCTTTAAGATGACCAATTTAGACTAATAAAAATATAAGCAGAGTTATACATTAACAACTCTTAGCACTAACTTCTTCAACTGTTATACAACACTGACACGAGAAGTAGCTTCTCTCTGTGAAGAACACTTCTGATACTTTTATACAACGCAATTGCTGTATAACACTGTTAAGTGCTGTATAACACTATTCAGACTTCGTTTGGTTGGCTAATTTTGACTGAAATGTCACTTGTTATACAACACTGCATTCTCAAATTAATGGCAAAATAAGAAAGAGAGAGGAATATTTAACTCATTAAAATTAAATCTTCTTCTTAATATTACTTTATTATTTAATTATTATTATTACTATTTATTCTATTTTTGTCTTATTCAATTATTTTTTAATTAAGATATTCCGAATTATTTTGAGATATTTGAAACGATATCCAATACTGCCACATGCATCCATATACCGTATTATTATTGCTTTTTTATTACGTCAAAGTGTATATTTAAATATATTATATTTCTGCGCAATATATTGATTGTTACATAACTGTTTACAGTTGGACAATTATTAACTTATTTAATGCAGTGCGCAGAGCGAATGTCGCGTCGCTGCCAGCGCAGCAGTGGCGCCGCTGCTCGCGTCGCAGCTGCTATAAATAATTAAAAAGTTTGCGCGCTCGTCAAATAGTTTTGTTTGCCCCGCTGCTGTTTGTATCTTCGTGTGAGTATCTCAAGCTGTCAGCAAGTATCTGCAGCTATGTATCTGTATCTGTGTGTGTGCAGGTGTGTGTGTGTGTGTGTATGTTTGACCATTTTGCGGAAGTGCATTGATTTTCCACTCAAGCAGGCACTTGATTCGAACAGTCGGCATTTGCAATCGCAATCGCCGTAGCAATAATTTTCTCACCTTTTAGACGCTCTCCAAAAAATGCAAATTAGTTTTTTTGCTCTGCTGCTGCAGTCGTAACTAACATTTAATTAGAACTTTGTGTGTTGTTTTAGATGATTTGTTATCGCCAGAGTATTTATGTAAATTGTCTTGGAAGTGAACAATTTACATCGGCGGAAATCCGCTCGAAACTTCACAAGCTTAAAAAACAGAAATAAACACAGAAGATAAAAGGCTTTAACGCTTAGAGAGCTGATGGGGCTTATAGAAAAGATCAAGTGCAGCTTCAGATTTCACACATCACATACATTTCACCACGATTACAGCAAGCTCTGTTCTAGTCGGGTGTGCTCGACTGGCACATACCCTCGCCCCATCCCATGTGCAATCTAACAAAAATCAAAATTGCATCAGTCATCTATGGAAGTAAGTTCTAAATTTGAGGATTCTAGCTTGAAAGACGTAAGAGCGATGAATTAATAACTGAAGTTCGATAACGATAAGTTATCGATTAGTTGAAAGCGGGATCTATACTTTGGACAGCGCTAGATCGATTCTGATCAGGTATATTTATTTGTATATATTTATTACATATATATATATATATAGATCGATATATATATCTAGATCGATTCTGATCAGGTATATTTATTTGTATATATTTATTACATATATATATATAGATCGATATATATATCTAGATCGATTCTGATCAGGAATATGTATTTATATATATTTATTACATATATATACACAGCTGTATGGATACTATGTGCCATATATATCATATTTGATGGCTTCTAGACTGCAGTCCTTATAGGTAATTCTCGTATACTTTACAGGGTATGCAAATGCCAATTGGACTTTTGGGTTTAGTGTCGCATCTTTGGGCTAATCGAAAACTGAAATCCAAACTCGAACAGAAACTGAAACTAAAACTGAAATTGAAACTGGAACGTCGTCAGCAGTGAAAGTTTTCTATGCTGATTTTTGTTTTGTGTAGTTTTGGATTTTGTATGATGTTTTGTTTTCGTTTTTTGTTTTTGGCTTTTGGCTGTGGAGTTGGACGCTGTTTTTGTGGATACATCTGGCCCAAGCTGAGGCATTGATAAGCTGCGCATGTGCGCCGAGCGCTTAAATAACCAAGCGACAGCTCATGCAGCCGCGCATGCCAACGATCTAGCAGCGGACATATCCATAAGATACTCCGCACTCGCATTGGGATTCAGATTCGCATTCGCATTCGAATACGTATTCGCATTCGAATTCGGATGCGGCCAGCGCTGCTCCGTTGCGCGTCACCTGTCCGCATTTGGGCAATGGGCTATAGATTCGCTGCCTCCGCCGCTTGTTAATTGCAAAGGCGAGTATTTTTGCTATTATTACTATTATGATGGCTATTATTATTATTATTATTATTATTAATATTAAGATTGTTAGCTCTTGCGCTTGATTTAACGATTGCCAAATGCGGCGTCTTTGTGTCTAAGCCCAGCTGTCAATTAAACGCCTCTCGCTTGATTGGCAGCATGCCCCACATACGTACATATATATACACGCACATACACTGATGTATATATATATATATATATACCCTTTTTATACCCTCTTTAGTTTTGGGCATGTAGATTTGCAATGTATTTTTTACATCTTTATATTTTATATATATATATTTTATTTTGTTTTTTTCTATTGTACTTAACGGTTTTTTGTTTACGACTGGCACTGCACTCGCTGCTGGGCCCGCCCTTGCCGTGCCCATTGTGCGCGATGTGGTGTGGTGGGGGTGGCTGGTCTGGCTTTCATTAGAACTGTTTGATCATATATGTATGTGCTGCGACTTGAGTGTGAGACGCGTTATTTATGGTTTCTGTTACTAAAACACACTATGCAATATTTGTTTGTTTTTGTTTATTTGTGCTTTCTGGTTTCGCTTTGGCCGACTGTCCCCCTTTTGCCTGCTCGCAACTGCCCAAATGTCTCTTATACAGCGATCTTATACTGTACACATGCACTTTTTGCACTCAAATTCGAGCTATGTTACACTCTTATACCAGCATGTTAGTTCTGTCTGCTATTTATGCTTAAGTTAAAATTTAATGTAATCGCATTTACAGTACACAACTTACCGTTTGCACAGCTCTTATACGTATGCGAGAGCGCCAGCCAATTGCGTTTCTGTTTCTGCCTCTGCCTCGGTGTGTGTGCTCAAACAGGATGCGCCGCTTTGCGCAAAAAAAAATTTACACTTCCGTCTTGATTTGGCTTTTGGGATTTATGGTTTGTTTTTTAGTGTTAAACGGCTGTTGATCGTTTGTCTTTTTATAAGAGTTATTTATGGTACTTTTTAATGTGTAATTTTGTACTTGTAGTCAAAATGTTATGTAATCTTTGTTGCTGTTAAGTTTTGTGTTTTCTTTTTTTTGTGCGTTTGCGGCGGAGAAAATTGTTCTTAATTTATAGGAAGCGCTGCTCGGTTGGCGGGGGCGAATAGCTTACATTTCCGTTAAATTTTTCCAAATTTTTAATTGCAAAAAAAAATTATATCAAAATATTTTTCCTTTAAGTGTGTGTCTTTTGATCGATTACGATTGCGCAGGACAAGCAAAAGTTTTTTTTACTGATCTTTCAGTCGTTCAAAAACTGATGAAAACCGAACAAAAAATTGATAATCTAGTTGAAATTATTATTTTTATTTTTTTTTTGTTTTTGGATATATCACAGACACAGAATTAAGCCTTTATATTATGTTTTTACTAATTTGTTGATTATTATTTAAAATTTTTTTTTTGGTAACAAAAAACACGACCAACTCGAAAACGCACTAAAACGGTATTAAAAGCCGAGACTAAATTTTACTTTGCAAGTAATTTACAATGGGACTTGAAGCGGCGCGCAAGCCGAGCGTCAGGCAGAGCGACACGATGGTGAGCCGAGCGCGACACGAGCGAGACACGAGAGAGTGAAGCCGATGAAGCGATGCTTATCGTATGGAGTTCACTTCACTTTTGCACTTGTCGCTGCCCTGCGAGGGTGTTGGGGCTGAGGAGAGCCGTTGCTGTAGCTGTAGTTGTAGCTGCTGCTGCTGCTGCGTTGGATATTTGCGTTTTGGCAGAGATGCGGCCAGATAACTGACACTGACAACGGGCCCGAAAAAAAAATAACAGCTGCTCGTTATCGTAGATCGTTCACTATTCGTGTGTGGAGCTTGTTGTGTTTGAAGCGTGGAGCGTGTGTTGTGGAGCGACGGCAGCTGTTGTTGGCGTTCGGCTTGGGAATGATGTTGGCTTAAAGCCAGTCGCTACGTAATATACGCTCAGATCCTGTTTGCACGCCGTCAACGTCGACGACGACGGCAGCGTCAGCGTCAGCAGCTGTTTGCGCTTGAGAGAGCGAGCGCCATGAGTGGGAGAGCGCAAATAAAGCGAAGCTGCAGCTTCATAGCAATCGCAAGCTTTTTATTTCGACTCTATTCGTGCGTCGTCTGTGCGGGTGAGCGCGCTGCGTCGCTGTTGCCGCTAGCTGCGCAGCATCGTCGCCTGCCGCTTCGAACTCGCTTCAAACTTGCTCGATGCTGTTGGCGTTTCGTGCCTGTCTTGAGTGTGGCTCCCTTAACGCTCGGCGCTGTGGATTGCGAGTGGACTGCGGGGCTGCAACCATTCAGCCAATCGGACAATCGGCGCTTTTCAACTTTCATTAGAAATTTACACTGAGCGCCGCTCAGCCACGCCTACCTCACCAACTGTGTGTGTGAGAGTGTGCTCCTTGTCCGGCTCTCGAACTAAGTCTAGGTCTGGGTCTGGGTCTCGGACGGTACATTAGCAGCAGCGGCTGTCCATTAACATCTCTTATAATGCAATAATTGCTAATAATTGCTGTTAATGAAAAACGATTTGCATGTTGTGATTGATAAATCGCTCCTCCCTCTCTCACTCTCGCTCTCTCTCCCTCTCCCACTCTCGCTCTCTCTCGCTCTCTCTTTGCCTCTCTCACTCCCACTCCCACTCGCCTTTGCTGCTACTGTTTAATTCGCTGGCATCCCGTTTTATGTGTCATTGTCGGAGCCTGCGTCAATTGTTGAATGTTGTCCAAAAGGCGAACAAAACGAGAAACAAAAGCGGCAGCTGCGCAGTAACCGCGCAGTAGCTGCGCAGTAGCAACACCAGCAGCAGCAGTAGCAGCAGCAGCGGCTGCGGTAGCCGCACCAAACAAGCCGCAGCATACCCAGGCAATAACAACAATAGCGAGACAAAAATGTGGCCATTTTATCGTATCACTTTGAAATTTATTAATTATTTATTTATTTGTTTGCCTAAATGAAACGACGTCGCCGCCGAAAGTCGCCTCGCTTTTCGTCATCTTTTGCCATCGCCGTCATCGGCAAACGTCACGAGATTATACAAATATATCTCTCTATATATACATATCTACATAGACAAACATACATATATACATATATCTATTGCCGTCTATCTATATCTCATCTATGAATGTGCTTCGTATTGTCTTTTTGCCGTTTGGCAACTTATTTGGGCTTCGTTAATTGCCTCTGAAATGTCACTCTTATATTCGTATTTGCCGCTACTTATATACACATGTCGGTACATGCACGCACACACATACATACATATGTATAGAATGCTTGCTATTTATATTTCCCTTTTCTTGTGCCTGTTTGCAGTTCGTTTCAGTGCAGGCTCCGAATTTGCATGACAGCTCTTATACTACTAGCACATGTATTACACTGTTATACCTAACGCTCTCACTTGCTCCGCTCCGCTCTTATACAAATAGCTACGCCGCATTCGTTTCATTTCGTGTCCTTTAAAATTAATTTTAGCCTCAAAAACACTTTTCATTTTAATAATTTGCTTTCGTTTACGTGACACTGGGCACATTAGCATATGTCTTATACAAATTATAGATATTTCTGCACTTTGCATATTGGCATTGATCCTGCTTTGTTTTCACTTTTATTTTCAGTTTCTACCACAAATTGTTCTACATTATTAGTATAATAGTTATTTTTCGCAACTCTTATATCAAGTCAAACTTATGCTAATTAGTGTAGACTTAGCGTGTCTTAACTATATTCTAATTCTTAAAATCTAGTTATACGTTCTGTCATATATGCACTTTGTTCTTATTAGATTCTGTTTGTATCTTTTTATTTGTCATAATGTCAGGAAAATTTGTTATACCCAAGCAATATTGTTAGACTCTTATTTGATGTAGTAAATTGACCACTTTATTCTTAATTCTTTCAATAGTCTTGTATTTGATGAGCTACGCATCACAATACATTTCCTCTTTCACTACTCTTATAAGTAGTTCGTCTGTCTTATAAGTGGTTTGCTGTCTTATTAGCTTTAGATGACGTCGTTTGATGTCTTCTAATAGTCTTATAATATCTATGTAATACAAAAACAACAACAACGCGTCAGTCTTATACCCGCTGTGCTCTTATTGGAGTCTGATTATGTCTTCTAATTAGCTTTACACTTACCCACATTTGTTTCCATATATATAATCGTATGTGTCCACTATAAGCAGCGGTTGGTGTTTGCGCGGCTCGAACGAGTCTATTAATTGTTAATTTATTTATAAGACAGTTGGCGCGATTCAATTTACGAACGTTCTCTTCCAATTAGAGTGCACAGCATCTGCACAAATCTGCCAAAAGCCGCCCCGGGGTCCAGTCTGCGCCGGAGTAAACACGGTTCGAGCAGCACGTGACGTAGTTGGAAGTGCTTCCGACTCACCCGAGTCAGAGACGGTGGGAGTATCGCTAAAGGGGGGCTTAGCAGTAAAGTAATGCTCGCTGCAATTAACATTCGAATGGCCATATGCATATAGATCGAGAATGTCGACGTCGGCGTCAGCGTCAGCGTCACCAATTGGATGGAAGGGGACACGTTTGACACACGTGTCAAATCGAAGGCATTGCATAACGGTCACAATAGATGACACTTGAAATAGAATTATGATGTGCGCAGAGCTGACTGCCATATTCCATATTCCAGCTGACTAAGAACGACTTGCACAGCTCGTTGTTTATCTATATAAAGGGTATATATCTAGCAGATACACACGCACTCACACACACACATTCGTATCTTTGGCCCACAACAAAATGCAAATCATTTTTACGAGTCCGCAATTGCTCGTAAATTTTTGCTTCTTAGAAATGTGAAGGCAACGGCGTTACGCCAAGCTGAACGCACTTCGAATACCCTAACAAATGATTATTATTATTATTATTATCATACTATCAATTAACAACGGCAAGCCACAGAGTTTATTTTAGCAATATTTTCATATTACCTCTTCTATTTCCATCGCAGCTCAAGTTTCGCTTTACGTCATTTATTTTGCATTGCATACATTTATGCGAGCTTTCAACTCGGACTACAGAAGGTAAATATGTTCGTATAAGTTGTGTATAAGTTAGAGTATAAGTGGAATTTGCAGTTAATGATAATGATAATGACAATGATAAAGACAATGATAATGATAATGATAATGATAATGATAATGATAATGATAATGATAATGATAATGATAATGATAATGATAATGATAATGATAATGATAATGATAATGATAATGATAATGATAATGATAATGATAATGATAATGATAATGATAATGATAATGATAATGATAATGAATAATTATAATGATCATGATAATGATAATGATAATGATAATGATAATGATAATGATAATGATAATGATAATGATAATGATAATGATAATGATAATGATAATGATAATGATAATGATAATGATAATGATAATGATAATGATAATGATAATGATAATGATAATGATAATGATAATGATAATGATAATGATAATGATAATGATAATGATAATGATAATCTAATGATAATGATAATGATAATGATAATGATAATGATAATGATAATGATAATGATAATGATATGATAATGATAATGATAATGATAATGATAATGATAATGATACTGATAATGATATGATAATGATAATGATAATGATAATGATAATGATAATGATAATGATAATGATAATGATAATGTAATGATAATGATAATGATAATGATAATGATAATGATAATGATAATGATAATGATAATGATAATGATAATGATAATGATAATGATAATGATAATGATAATGATAATGATAATGATAATGATAATGATAATGATAATGATAATGATAATGATAATGATAATGATAATGATAATGATAATGATAATGATAATGATAATGATAATGATAATGATAATGATAATGATAATGATAATGATAATGATAATGATAATGATAATGATAATGATAATGATAATGATAATGATAATGATAATGATAATGATAATGATAATGATAATGATAATGATAATGATAATGATAATGATAATGATAATGATAATGATAATGATAATGATAATGATAATGATAATGATAATGATAATGATAATGATAATGATAATGATAATGATAATGATAATGATAATGATAATGATAATGATAATGATAATGATAATGATAATGATAATGATAATGATAATGATAATGATAATGATAATGATAATGATAATGATAATGATAATGATAATGATAATGATAATGATAATGATAATGATAATGATTGATATGAATTGAATTGGTCGTTCCATTAGGAGCCTTGGTTTTCCTGCAGTTGGTCCATCTTCATCAGTCTACTCGGAGACCTTGTTGCAATCGCTATTTACTGTGTTGCCTGTTGCAGCTGTTCCCAGAAGGTAAGTGTACAGTCAATCATTCAGTATCTTGAGTTCTATACTTAGCCATCGTTGAGTCCCCTCCATGACATTACTGACGCTGATGATGACCGCAATGCCAAGTGGGGAAGGCAGCTTCAGGCATTTGCAGCCTTAGAATGTCATCGTAGCTGATGACTTTTAGACGATAAGGGGAATGGCAGTGATGATAACAAACACAATGCGCATGGCAAGGACAATGATAATGACAATGATCGTAGCATGCAGCAGAGCAAAGCTGTTCACAGGGTATGTCATAGTCGAGTACTCAAATGGGCTGTGCGTGTAGGCAATTGGATGACAGAATGACAGGCAGCATATAAACACTGCATAAATCATTGTTGTGGCAAATCCAACGATCTCGACAATGCGACAATATGGGTCAACTGCTATATAACCAACTGGCGCTATGCTCGCTGCTTGCTGCGCGCTGCTGCAGTCGCTGCTGACGTTGACGTCGTCGTCGTCTGTTTACCTTAGCACCCAACTACCGCACTTGAATTTTTAATAACCTTTTCAAGTTCACTATGTGGGAGTGTGTATGTGTGTGTGTGTGTGTGTGCGTCTGCCTGATAGCTGTGCTGTCAACTTTAACGCGCTTTGCTGCCGCTGGCTATCAGTCGGGCCCAGTTGGGAAGGGGTTGGCGGAGGGATCGGCCTATTGACTTAGCACCAGCTCTACATGCAAATGCGTGTTAGATATAGATACAGTTACACGTACACAATCCACACAGATATATATATATATATGTTTTTGTATATAGACTGCTGTATGGCTTTCCAGCCACACTCAGCGCCAATTAAAAAATATATTAAAAGAAGAAAAAACAAAAATATTTCAACATCGGCTGCAATATTTTGCTGTTTGATGAAATGCTAAAGGAAGAGCAAGAAATGAATAATAAACTATTACTCTGGTACTCTGTTGTATTGTTGTTTGGGGATGAGTGTTGCAACACGCACTTATAATTAAATCAATTAATATGAAGAACAAAGGCTACGGACAAACTCGTCCGCTTCTGCCTCAATATCAACAAAAGCCAATTAACAGTTGGCTCCGTCTCCCAGCTGGCCAGACTCCGGCCAGCGAATGCACGCCGGAAAATATTGGTTTGCGGCAGCTAGTCGTTGCGCCATGAAAAGCCTCAGAAAAGCTGCGCAAAAGCCATATCGAACGATACGAACTCAGTTGATTGTCGATCGAGATTGCCCGAGAGATTCGCGTCTCAGTTGAGCGCCCAACTTGAGGCTAATTTTTGTTTATCTGATTGTCACATTTAACATATGGTTAAATTTTGAAATTTTAAGATTCAAACTAATAATGATAATGATAATGATAATGATAATGATAATGATAATGATAATGATAATGATAATGATAATGATAATGATAATGATAATGATAATGATAATGATAATGATAATGATAATGATAATGATAATGATAATGATAATGATAATGATAATGATAATGATAATGATAATGATAAAGACAATGATAATGATAAAAAGAACAACAATGGTAATAATGACAATAACAATGATAAAAACAATGATAATGCAAATTAGATAATGCTTATGATAATCGTAATACTATTGATTAGGACACTGATGACCTTTACTAAAAATGATAGTGATAATAATGATAATTACTGTTAATAACAATGCTAATACTAATAATTATGACAGGAGTGATCATGATAATACTAGTTATTAGTACTGTTTTTATAAATGATGATGCTAATAGCGATGATAATAGCAACCGCAATAAGAGTGATATTGCCAATGCTAACGATGATAGTAAATGATCATTATGTAAATGATAATCGAATTTATAGACTTGGAAAGTCATTTAATTTGCATGGTTTATTTCTCTTCTATTCTTATCTAAGAATCTTTGGCCCATTTAACACAACATTTGTTTAAATTTAGAGCTTTTAACTTAGAAAGAGCTCAGACATCGAGCCCTACCCATCGACT
Organism: Drosophila hydei; assembly: GCF_003285905.1. Lineage (NCBI taxonomy): Eukaryota > Metazoa > Arthropoda > Insecta > Diptera > Drosophilidae > Drosophila > Drosophila hydei. The sequence goes on along the minus strand of NW_022045696.1, from coordinate 1,207,575 downwards.
AAGGCAGCCAAGAAACGGTAAAAATGTGAGGGGAGAAGGGAGGGGGGCTACAGCTAAAGCAGAACCAAGGGGTGGGAGTGGAGCACGTTCGTATCGCGTTCGATATCAGCAGCGGGACGAAGCGGTGCCGCCGCCGCTGCGTCGGTCCGCTTTGAATCATTAGCCCGCTGAAGTAGAGCCATCAATCTTTCAATTGCTTTTGGCTTTGGCTTTGGTGTACCTATGACAAGCTTTGGATAGCGCGCTCCACAGCCAACTACCGCAGCAGCAGCAGCGGCAGCGGCAGTGGCAGCGGCAGCGGCAGCAGCTCCGGCGACGACGGCGACACCAACAAGCCCCCATTTGAAAACCGGCAAGCGGCCGATGGCAGCGGCCATTAAACAGCTTGAAACCGCTTTGGGCCAGTTCAAACTAGAATCGCTGAACGGGCATCGGCGCAATAATCGTTTTGTGGCTTGTCCATTGGATCTGAGCCAAAACTAACAGCCAAGTGCGATACGGCAGCGATCGCCAGCTTCATCATCAGCTTTGATATAAGCGTCTTGGCGAGCGCTCGAGCTGACGGTGCCAAAGATCAAGTCGCAGCCAACTCTTTGACAAAGAGCCACTTCGGCTGCAGCAAAAGGTGCATTAAGTCGACATCGACATCGAAAATTCATGTGCATTCGGACGCACCCAGCAAGCGCTATCGTTTTCTTTAAAACCCACAAGAGTAAAAAAGAAACGAAAAAAGCTCAAAAGTAAGAATGTTGCTAACGGGTGTAACCGACTGCCTAATGCCTTGCCTAACATGGCTAACAGTAACATCACTTATAGATAATAATTATTAATTGAGTATGATTATTAGCATGTATCATTATCATATAGTATCATTGAGCATGGATCATTTATCAGGTAGCAGGATGCATGAGCAGGATGCGGAGCAGTATAGTATCAGGATCAGGAGCAGTTGATCATGATCAGTATCATGATAGGTATCGTATCATGAGCATGATGTTCTGATCAGGATCATATCCATGCAGATATCGATGTGCATTATCATTCAAATAGCATTATCTAGAGCAGGTATCATGATCATTAGCAGTGCAGTAGCATATCATTTGATATTATCTATATCATTATCATTGGATCATGATTCATTGCTCTTAGCGTTTCAGTATAATGATCATGATTCAGTATCATAGCCTTATCAGTAGCATGTATCATTATCATTATCATTATCATATCATTATCATTATCATTATCATTATCATTATCATTATCATTATCATCTCCATTATTATTATCCCCATATACCTCTCTCGAACCTTGCGAACAGAGTATGAGAATGTAAAGAGCAAAAAAAAACATGGCTAATAATTTGTAACGATCTGCACTTGGTGTAACTCATACGCAGCGTGTTTCGAATGGAGGTTAAAAGCCCGCGCTGTCTATAAATAAATCTTAAGCTGCATATGGCCTCCTTGGATCGGATCGGATCGGAGCAGCTTTGGACTGCTATGCATTTTGTGGTATTCAATTTGCTGCTTGCGTTTCTCGTATTGCGAGTTCTGTGCTTATTGGCTGCTTACGATGGTCAAGGACGTACATTAACCAGGCGCTCGATCAGTTTGACCAGGCGACACTTGCATTTTTGGCCGCTTGTTTAGATGAGGTATTCAAAGAATTAAACAACAAGATCTTGTTAAGTTCTAGTTTCACTAGCCCGACTGCCATATGCCCTGTAAGCCTCGAACATGGCGTGACCAGAAGTGACTAAAGCACACGTTTGATTTTCGATTCTTTTATTTAGTCAAAATCAATTTATTTATATTCAAAGCATCTGATTTCCCTTTTCTTATGCTAGTCGTTACTGCCTCAAAGCTACATACCTTGGCTACAGGGTAGTCAGACTAGACTCAGCTGCCTATATCTATCTATCTATCTATCTCTTCTTAGCCAAAATTCAAATATATCTTTTAACTCTCTGACTTTCTCGAAGAGATATCGAACAGCGATATATATCGATATAGAACGCTCAGTCAGATGCTAGTATATGATGCGAAGTATTTTTATCGATCAGCCTCACACATTTATATGGATCGAGTCAGATTCTCGTAAATCATGCATGGCTTCAGAGTGTGCTATTCGATATATATCGATAGACCGATAGATACATCGATCGCATATTGCTTGATTCTGATTAACGAATATAATTCCTATCGATCGCAGATTGCTTGAGTCTGACTAGCGAAAATCATTCTATTCGATACATATCGATCAGCCTCACACTGGTCGATCATTAGTTTTGCTGGATCAACACTTTTACTTGATTACACTATTTATTTCTAGCCCTGTTGATATTGCAGTTGGTAATGGATACGAAACTGGTACGGCAACTGGAACTAGTCGATGTTACCCAAAGAAATTTAAGAAATTTGTTATCACTGGACGCACGAGCAAGCACATAAATCATCGTTGTTGATTGACTGCAGCTGAAACTTGAATATCGCCTGAGCGACACTGACTAAGACGTTTACAGTAAACATAAAATTGCAATGCTTCCTTGACGCTTAATTGGGAATGCATTGGGGCCAGGCCCAAAGGCTTTTTAGTTGGGCCTGGACTGGCTTGAACTGCGGCTTCAATGGCACGTGATTGCCCGGAACGAGCATCAATAAAACTCAATCAACTGGGCCAGGTTTGAAAAGGCTCGCGCAATAGCAATCGCAGTCGCAGCCGAACAACAATCGCATTTTGGCTTTTTACGATTAAGCAAAACGAGCCACCAACGGCCTTGCACACAAAAATCTTATTGTTGGCTCATAAAAAGCGTCGCGTTAAGCACAGCAAAAAATATCAAAAGAAAAAAAAATAACAAAAACAAAACTCGAGAGGCGAATTGGAAACGAACTGAACAAAAGATTGCGGGCAAGGCGCGACATTCTTTTGGGTGTGGTCGATGGCAGTTTGCAGTTTGCAGTTGGCAGTTGGCAGTTGGAAGTTGGCAGTTGGAAGTTGGCCCAGCTGCGGGGCCACTGGCCGCTGGGGTGCAGGGAGTCTGTGCAAATATTGCGCATACGCCGCGTGCATCGATGCAGCACACAAATCAGCCAATGCCCACGGCACCTCTGGCAATCACTTAAGATCTCCGCTGCTCAGTGGTTCTGTGTCAGCAGGGCTTGCCGTCTTGGCCAACTGCCTTAACTTGGCTCACTTAATTCTTGCATTATTTGCATCGCCATTCGAAAGTCCACTTTGAGCTGTTTATTATAATGAGCCTCTCTTTGATTTCTTTCGACATAAACTTGCCTTAAAGAGCAGCTCTGCAGGCACCAGACTTTTGCGAATATCACTTGATGCGGCAATCAAACATGGCCTTGATTCCCAACTCTGCGCCACATCCTTTCAAAAGGATTTTCGAATGATTCAGCTTCTTGGCATTTGCTTTAGCCTGAGAGTACTTTATATTGAATAATTTTGAAGAATAAAAATAAAAAAAAAAATAAAACAAATTTGGACTGCAATTCGGAGTCTTCAAATGGCTCTTCGAGTCGACTGAAGCAACTGGCTACCACTGGATGAAGCTTAGGAATATGAGAAATAGTTGCGTTGTTGATAGCAGATACTTCTGATCATATGAACCTTAAGCCTTGAAAATAGAATTTCCGGGCTTATTGGCTGCGTGCAAGTGCATGTCATAGGCAGAACCCTGAAGAAAATATATTTATTTGTCGTTGATTGAAGTTTTGCCAACTTCCAGTTCAATTTTAAGTTCAGCAGCCGTGCACAATAAAGAATTTTACGTGTCCTTCACAATTCCTTTCAGAAAATACATTTCTAGTCGCCTCTTTTTGTCCATTGACAATCGTAACGCGCCTGTCCGAAAGGCCTAAATAATCATATCAACCTCAACTGGACACCCAGTACAGCTATCTGTGTCTCACACTCACAGAGTGACTATTTGAGGACACTCAGAACTGAGCAGCGTACAGCCAATAGGCAAGCTCACTGTGATAATGCCTCCACAACAGCTTTGTACAACTCTCAGCTTCACATCAACACTGCTGAGGAGGCAACCCTGAATTGGGATACTTGGATACAGCGTTGCTAAATTAATAGCAGTATTATCTGAGCGAAACGACATATTCTTGATCAGCTCAACGAGCTGAGTGGATCTAGCCTTGTTCAGCTGTTCGTCTGTCCGACTGTCCGTCTGCATGTGATCCATACGTGGTGATCTATAAATGTATAGTCCTGTCTACCATAAGCAGCACCATTTTGAACATTTAATTCGATAACTCATCCTTACTAACAGTCGATAACAATCGATCATTTGTTTTCGTTTCTTAAGCTTAGCTTAGAGTAACGCAAGAAAGAACTGTATAAGTAACTGTAATGCAGAAATAGATTTTGTAGATTTGGGATGTTGTATACTCCCCTAGCCCCTAGCAGTAAAGTCGTAGTAGTGGCAATAGGGACTTGAGGACAAAAGCAATTCAACAATCGAGAAAGTCCCATGCAAGGCAGGGTATCTATTAGTAGGGCACTCCCGACTAGAGCACTCTGACATCTGAAGTACTGGCAAATTGCAGATGCGGTAAAATACTCGGCATAAACTTGGAAGATATTATTCAGGGAGGCATTAGCATAAGCCCCAATTGCAGTTTGTACATGAAAAGTCTCGAGCGCTGCTGAGAGGGCATCCCTTGTGCGCCTGCTGCCAGCTCGATTAGTCAGGCTTGGGAAGTACCCTCGAAACCTGTAGCGTAGCCCCCATATAGTATATTTTGAAATTTGCAGCTAATGGGAACATGCATTTTATGAGTCTCAGTTGAGATATTGCAGATCCGAGCTTAGTTGAGCTAAGCCAGTTGGCTCGGAACCGGCACAGCAAGATTTCAAATGCTAAAGCCAATTAATTGTAAGATCAATAATACCGCTAACGGGCCGCAATAAAAGACTTGTACGGATAGGCAAACAATTAACTCAATTCAACTGTCGTATAGCCCGAATATGATGAGTACTGCTACTCAGAATAGCTCGGCTTCTCTATGCGCGACCTTCTCGGGAGTAAATAGCTAATGCCACACGCCAACAACTAGACAGCGACAACAACAGCAACAGCAACAACACTAAATTGACGTAGCTCTTTCTAAGCACACAATTCAACAGCAACAACTTGGCAAATATTTTTTTCATTATTTACATATAATATTTGTTATTTGCGCAACGTTTCATCGTTTGTCGCTTCGTCGCTTGGTCGTTCCGTTGCTCAGTTTTCCCTTAGTTGGCCCAGACAATGGCGGGAAAATTAGCACAGGTGCTTCAAAAGGCGAGTTGTAGTCGTATAAAATGTGTATTAAACGGTAAGTACATGAAAAATATAAATACAAATATTTTTGCAACAAATTAAACATAAGATGTTGAGGCCACACGGCTCACCCCTGCCCCCTGCACCTGCCACGCTCGCTGCCCGCCTCACTCCACAAAGCCCTGCCCCATAACCAAAAACAATCCGCAATATTCACTTAATTATTTGCGCGCTTTGTTGAAAAACTTTATTCTGTTTCGATACCCAGCAGCGCCGTCACGACAACAGGCATATTGTTGCGTCTTCACATTGAGCGAACACTAACAACAGTCACTAATAATAGTATGTGCGACTAAGTATAAGCTTTATCTCAGCAGGAACTTTCAGCTAATCGTCTGTCTGATTATATAGTCTGCTTAATAGCCACTGAAGCAGCCTTAGCCCTGCTCAACGATCCTGGTTCGAACCCGCAGTTGTGTGAGCTCACAGTCGAACCACGTGCAATGTAATGGCAGTTTTATGTGAGTGCTATGTATTCAATGTAATATATATTAGATATAATTAAAATAAAAATAACAAAAATTGGCTTCGATAATTTGAGAAATGTTTTTAATTTTTTTTTTAATATAAAAAATTTAAAAACTTCTTAATGGAAAAGTATAGCAATAAGAATAATAATTACAATAATAATTATAAAATTTATTACAATAATTTTGATTTTTTTTTTTACCCTTTTTTGTGGTCCTACAGTTCATCACTCTGACTCTGTCGTGCTGCATTCTCTTACTTGGACTGCCTAACGCACTGCAACCAGTAGTTAGCCTTCAAGGTGGCGCCCCTCTATGTGCTCCACCCACATTTGCTCTTCGACAGCTACTACTTTGACTTCTATCAGGTCGATGCTTGCTTGAGCAGGGGGCCCCAACTTCAAAGCCATCGAGTAGAGGGACAAATGATAAGACACTCGTGGACTGTGGTCTAATTATGGCACGCGGAACACCATGGCAATATAGACAGCTATGTTTGGGCCAAGAAATATTTAGTTGACATAAGCATATTCCTCTTAGCTGTCGAAGTGACCATCAGTGCAGCATAGATCACTGATCACACATCTGAGTGCAGCATGGATCACTGTAGTGCATCTATAATAATAAATATAGTGACAAACTTGTTCAGTCTATTATGGCATATTTATTTAAAATTATTAAATAATAAAAAAAATGCTTCAAGCCTCTATAAAAACATACTTTTTTAAAAGTTACAACTGTTTCTTTTTGTTCACAAGTTTTTGTTTCTATATTTCCAATTTAATACTTTATATCTTCGATAAGAGCTTTGAACGATTCATGAATTATCTATATATATTAGACATTTTTATAGATGCTTTTTAAGGCTTCTAATAGCTTAATCCAAAGCTTTTTTTAAATCACTTTCGATTCTCAGCAATGTTTAAAAGATATTTGAAGTTGTTTACAAATTTGTTGAAATAATAAAAATAAATGAAGTAAAAAAATAAATTTTTACAATTTTTTCTTTCAATTAGCTGAAATGCTCCTTGAGTTTTAAATTGATTTCAGAATGTGCCTTTATGCATATTAAAGCAACAAATAAAAAAAAATGTGAAATTTAAGATTAATTCGAGTTTTTTGCGATATCTCGAAAATGATATTTGCAAACATAAGAAACATTTTACAGCCCGATTTAGCTTGGAATTAATCTCGAAAGGTCTCGACTTAACGGCGCATTTGAACAAAAGAAATACGCATACATGCCTGGGCACAAGAGAGAGAGAGAGAGAATCGCGCAGCAGACGTTTTGTTAGGGTATCTAGTCGAACGAGTCTCAAAAATATATTCAGCGATATTTGCGTATTTTCGATGCGCGTTTTTATTGCTCGATCAGTTTCCACTTATTGTAAATTGCAATTAACAACATTTTGCAATAGGAAACGCTGCTGTGCGAAACGTCCCTCTAATTGATAAATTCTATATTTGATTGCGAGTGGCAATTGTGTGGCGAGACCCAGGTGAATTTCGCCAGACTCCGGCTCAGGCCCCGGCTAGACTTTGCATAGCCTTCCTAGTCGACGTCATCGGCGTTGACCACGACGCGACGTGGATTTGCCCCTCGAGACGAGCATTTTGTTTATGGCTTTTATTTGTTTGTTGTTTGTTGTTATTGTTTTTCTTATGTTGTGTGTTTGCTCCCCGTCGCCGCTGCTCGCCGCTTGCATGTTTCAATTAATATCACATTGTATTCGTGCTCTATTAGAGGGCATTAGCGCTGGCACGCTAAGTGCTCGAGATGTGAGCTGGCAATCCATTCCACATCGAGATCGACATCCACCATATCCCCTATCGATACGATATCCATATTCAGAAACTCGCATTCAAGAGCTTCATTCACAGCCGCACAATATCCATGCCATTAGCACAGCCGGGCGGAATTGTTTAATTATCGTTAATCAATGGAGAGTCGCGTCTCGTCCGAAACTTGGGCTTTTGTGCCAATTGCGAAAGGCCTCAGCGTCGGGCGTCGGGCGTCGGGCGTCAGCTGTCAGCTGTCAGCTCGCTGGCCGAACCTGGGAGGCCTGTCCCGCAGTCCGAACGAGTTCCAATAGATCACACACAGCATATCATATCATATCATATAATATCTGTAAACGCTGCCGCTGTGACACATGCCAATTCATCAAAGCGAGAAAAGAAACGTTTCTTCGGCTAAGCAGCGTGTTTTATGGCGCTCTAAGCAGCTCACGATCGCACTGTCAATGGCTTTATGCTCGACGAAATTTCGATCTTTCGAATCGGGGGTTTTTTTCGTGAGCGCAAAGTGACATACAGACACACTCACTCTCCCTCTCCCTCTCCCTCTCCGTCTCGCCCGCTCAGCGTGCCCCTGAAGGGCAAAGAAAACAATGTCAAAGCTAACCCAAAGCTGCGTACTAGTATTGACAATATGACGCCAATACACATAAGTAGTAAAAATTTGAAACGAATTCGAGTTTAGCTAAACACAATCGACGATGTGAGCAGCTTTATTATGATGTGGTTCCATTTGCTGCTAGTATTTCCCAATTCTATTATGAGTCGCTCAGTTTACTGCAAATGAATTGCTTCGCCGCACTCCAAATTGATTTTAAATCTTTCTGTCTGCCAGCTATCCCAAAGCAACAACAGAAGTCGTTGTGTATTCTGAGTTGTTGTTGTGCTTAATTAAGCCAGCATTAAGGAAGTAATGAAAAGCTTTGATTGATCTACATGTTAAGTGTTTGTCGCAGATCTTCAAGTTTCAGCAGATTCAAGTTCTATTTTTGCCCTGAACCCATTCAGCATGGCCAAGTCGGAATGCTTTTGTGATCCATTCCATCGAGTCATTATCAATGTGTGCAGACTATACACGAGGGCTGCTCAAAACGTTAAAGAGTATCTATTGTGTGCCCTTCAAAGTAATTGTTTTATTGCTGTTTTCTGTCGGTTTGACAGAGTTTAAAATCCAAGTCGAATCCAGACTGAACTGAGCTCAAAATCGTGTTTACATTACACACGGAAATTCAACATTCGCAATACTTTTTGAACAGACCTCGTTTATTAAATACATATAGCATTAGATTATAACAGCTGCTACTTGTGTGATTCATTCGCACAGGCAAATCGGGCTATATCTACTCTACTTTAGATTCTACCTAGGTATGTATAAATTGCTTTTTTTTTAGAGTTACATAAGCTTAAGTCATAAGAAAATAAACCAATATATGTTAAATATCAATAAAATGAACTTTAATGAATAGAATATGTTATGACGTTATTGCTTAAATATAATTATGTATATATATATATATAAATATAATTATACTATCATAGCGTAAACTGAAACACCAATTTGCACAATCATCGCAATCCTCACCATCGTCTTTGCAGACATTTGAACCAATGACTCCGCCAGCCCATGAAGGCAGCAGTTTTCTGTGTCGCCTGACAAATACCTGTGGATTATTCACACTGCAAATTAGACAATTCTGCTTATTTACGTACCCATTCAACCAAGAGTGGGCTTCCTCATTATGGGCGCCATAAAATGGACGAAGCTCGTGACGAAAAGAACCGTTATTTTGATAAAAAGGTGAACAATTTGTATAAGTCTCTCTGTAATAAAATGTCAAATAAAACTGAGCAAAAGTCAATCATAGAAACTGTTAAATATGTTGCCAAATAAAGCAACTTTGCAACTCAATTTTGTAGGGCTCTAAAAAAAACAATCCTCTTATCTTACGACTTCGATTGATTTGATTTTTAAGAATGAAATTGTAGTTCAATTTTCTTATTTATTATTGCATTTTAAAGTTGAATATAAATAGCATTAAATGGCATCGATTTAGGAATAAGTTCGGAAATCACTGACTGTAGTTTGTTAATTAACACGTAATTTTTATATTCTTATCGAGCATATTTAAGTCTGCTACGAAATGTGTAACCCACATGCGATGCTATTAATATACAATCGAGTCGAGTCGAGACGATCCGTCTATCAATCTGTTCCTATGCTAATTATTTGGAGAGCAAACGTTGTCAGCGGAGAGCTCCAACGTCTCTTGAAATATGCCGAGTCCATCAGCCACATCATTAAATTTCTGTGATTATATGATTATATAATTATATGAGTATATCAAAAATAATAATATTGTTCCACATGATAAATAGACATAGAAATCAACAAACTTCTATAAATTACATTATATATATAGCATGTTCTTTTTAAAGTTACACAAGTTTAAATCATAATAAAATAAATAAATATATTAGAAATATTAATGAAACTATTTTTATTTGATAGAATATTTTCCGACATTGCTGTTTAAATATAGAAAGCCATTTAAATATATTATAAACATTATGTAACATAAACTTTGCGCAGCAATTGCGGCCGTCTTGCGGCAATAACTTTTCGAATCTTGATTTACAAGTGTTCAATCGTCCCTCGTTTACCGACGTAGATAATAGACTCTATTTAACCCAAAGAAAATAATCCAACAAGGCTTAATCACACAACCTTGTTGCCCAATTAATTAGACCATTACGTGAGATATTTTATGAATAATAAGTTTGACGTACAAAACAATTATTTGGAGAACAAATGTCAGCGACTTGCAAGTGTTGCTTTAGGGTATGTTTTATAGTTTATAAGTATATATATGTATATTTTTAATACTGTATATATTCATAATAAAATGCCAAGCTAAACTTATTAAAAGGCAACTATCAGCTAGTAAATTAGTTATCAGATAACGTCGAGTTGCCAAATCAAAGTTGTAAGGCTCTAAAGAAAACACTCATCATATATTTATATATATGTATGTGTGTCTATAAATCTTAATTATTTGCTTTATCATTAATATTTAATAATATAAAAATGCATTTAAAAACTTTTAATTTTGTTTTCTTATAAAAACAAACATTTTCTAAATATTCATTTATTTTTGTATATTTTTTTTCTCGCTCGCATTTTTATATTTATTTTTTATTGTTTATTTGCCTTTGATGCTGCTGTTGTTGTTGTTGTTATTGCTTTTGCTACTGCTATATGTGCGCATGCAAAGTGTTCTGTAAATTTTCCTTGAAACTTAGCATAAAACCATAAAAAAATAAATAAATAATGCAACAATATTATGACAATACAAATAATAAGACAGTAAATATAATTAAAAACGTACAACAACCGTTGGATTTTCGTTGGGGACACGCCTCATTCATTGAGCATAGCTGCCACAGGGCAGAGCTCCCTAACCCCCATCCCCTTCTGGCGCCACTTGCAGTGCGAGCAACACCTTTTCGCTCGCTTGAAAGCGAATAAAAGTTCAATGTTTGAATAAATTAAGTGACGGACGGAAGGACAGACAGACAGACAGAACAGACGACTTAACCATAATGATAATACTATGGGTGGAGGTAGCGGCATAGCTATGTAGTCAACAGCAACAGCAACAGCAACAGCAACAGCAACAGCAACAGCAACTAATGACAGCAACATGAACAACAAAATGACCATTTTCAATAACACTCACGTAGCATCCGAGTCAATAAATTACAACAACAGCAGTAGCACTGCGTCCCATAATTGAAATCACTGCTGCCCAGCACGTACAACAACAACAACAACAATTATTAACGGGAGCAACAATGCCCCATAAAGCAAACAATGAACAACAAGGTGCCCAAGTCAGGTAGCCAACTAGTAGCGCCCGGACAGCTAAGGCCCAGAGGCCAAAGCCCCAATATCGCAGACAGAGCTGGAGCCCAAAAAACAAAAAAAAAAAAGCAAAAACCTGACCCCAGCCCAGACCCAGTTTGGGGCCAGCTGGCAAGAGCGAAAAGTGTGTGAAGGCCAAGGACGCGATCCAGTTGCATGGACAAGGCAGCAGCTTAACAGGCCGAAGCCACTCTTGACAGCGTATCTCCCATAAATGTACGAGTTTTACAATGCTTACCTTAGCTCTGGCAAAGGAATACGACTCAAGAGCCCAGCGCTCCGATGAACATCCAAGCCAAGTACAGCTGGTTTATTGTTAACGGCTCGAATATTGTGAGCCAAAGGATGGCATTGAGCCAGCGGCAATATGTGATATTAAAGTATATTTTTAGCCCAAATACAATATATATTCTTGAGCTGAACTATGTAGGCTAAGGCTAAGCGGGCCAATAGTATACGCAGATCTCTCAGCCCAAGTCTATTTCACGGATAGATATATATATATATATATATATATATATATATATATATATATATATATATATTTAGCTGAAGTTGCTTAAGGGAACTTCTGAGCTGTTTAACTCTATTTAAAATTCAGCAAGGCTTAAGCTATAAAGGCATTCTGAAGAAAAATTTTAACAAAATGAATCAGGTTCAAGAGCTGCAAATTTCAGCAAGTTAGAAAAACTGCTCGAGTAGCAGGCAATGCCTGACAATGGGATGCCCTCTGTTTATTTAAGAGGTTTGCAACTTTAAATGGGCCTTGCTGCTTAATATGACAAGTTGTTCAAATATTTTCATTAACTTTTTTATAGAGCTAGACTTGACATTTTATTATAGAAAGACGCTTTTAAGTTTCTGAAATTTGTTATCAAAATAATGTTATAATGCTCCAGACTGCCCCTAGTACGCAGTCGTATTTACAGCCACCTGGACGTAATCATATTTAAAAATTAATTTTGTAAAAAATGTCCAGTAAAGAAATTCCATTTCATAGATATTAAAAGTCACTATGATTTATGTGTGGCTCAAAAAGAAAACATCCCAAATGAAGACTTAAAGCCTTGAGCTGCAAAAATTATAATTTTTTTACGAAATATGTCGTCTTAAGCTGAAAAATAATCTGGATTCAATATATTGAAACAGCAAGGTGCAACTTACATGAAGCAGATGGACGAACAGAAATGATTTAGACAAGATGGAACTGAAGCTGACTGAGGCTGTTGCATGCCTTTGCCCACTGCTACTTTATGCAGGGTAAGCAGAGACAACAGCGTTTAAAGAGTGCCCAGTAAGAAAGGCGTCTATTTAAGTATGCGTTAAGTCAAAAGCTTGGAACACGTGCTGCAGTTAGTAACGCACCTGCCACGAAATCCGATGCTAATGACGGCTATCGTAGTCGGGGATCATAAACAATTTCACGACAGATTGAACAAATCGGCGTAATGACTCCCATTGCACAACAATAAACAATAAGTATTGATTAAACAAATAACAATGCCGCCGATATAAACAATTGTTTATACAACAATAATCGAATCGCTTGGCCATCAACTGAGAGGAGGCGGGGCGGATCAGGTCAAATACTGCGAAATAAGTGTCTAGAGGGACTTCCTTGCCACTGCAAGGGTCACTGAGACATTAAGTTACGAGTGGGCCAACCACACACACACGCACACACACATACACTCACGTATCAATCAAGCTAATTTAGATTGATACGCAACAGGCAAGCGAGGGGGGGAGAGAGGGAGATTGACTCATGGAAACATTTCATTTCATTGCTTTTCACAAATTAGTTGAGAGTAAGAAATATTTATATCGCAGCTTCAATGCTCTTTCTTAATACAAATATTATCTCAATGCATATCTTAATAATACTTGGCTTTTGTTTCAGCAAACAATCGATACACGCTTCGTGCACACAGAGATCGAATTGCATTTCATACTTCACACGTTTGCTGGCACAGCTAATGTGCCCGAGAGCATTTGAGATGTTTTGCTGGCGTTTTAATTGGGCAATTCCCATTGAATAAGTGCATATCTATCAGCTGCAAAACGCCAGATACCATATAATACCAAGAATCGTTAGACTTAAATGAGAAGCTGCTCGCTCCAGCTATTGCAATTATTAGTTTAGGGTATAATTGATTTGCACCAGGCAGAAGTAGGCGTGGTCGACCATGCCGATCAATTATATACTCATTAGTCTGAGATGCCCACTGTCCGACTGTCCGACTGTCAACAAAAGCTGAAGGCTTAAATCTGATTTCCTTCACTTTCTTGTCGATAGCTTATTCAATTTTTTATATATCGATAAAAATATATATTTCGATTAAAATTTGTATTTAAATTAAAATCGATATTTCGATTACAATTGTTGTTTAGTTTAAGATCGATTTATCTATTTAAATTGTTATCGCCATTTCGATTATAATCGATAATTAGATCAATATCTATCATTCACTTAAAAACGATATGTCGATTACAATTGATATCGTGCTTAAAAACGATTTATTTATTGATATATGTATACGGATAAATATAATTATTAAATCGATATTTCGATTACAATTTATGTTTCGATTACAATTTATAAATCGATTACAATCGATATTAAGATCAACTTTGATATTTATATTAAGCTTGATGCTTAAATTAAAATCGATATGTAGCTTAAAATCGATAATTCAATTAACAATATATATATATATATATTAAAATCGATTAAAATCGATATTTAGCTTAATTTATTGGCAGACATCTAAACTACATTTATCTTGTTCTTAAATGCAATTGTATTAAGAATTATAAAAATATTTTTGTGTGAAACGGTGGTTATCGATAATTTTCAAATCACATTTTATCGACTACGCAAGGCTCCACATCGTATATTTGATGGTAAAGTACGATTTTCATAAGCTATTTATATTACTTAATAAAATATACAATATTTTTAGTCGTATCTCATAAATATGCCAATAAAAAAGAGTTCATATCGATAATTATCGGTTTGGAAAACTTACAAATTAATCACTTTGAAGCATAGTGCATTACATAATATATATGTATATTAAAAATATCAAATTGCATACGACTAGCAGATACCCTATTTACATGTGCAGCTAGCAGAATAACTTAATTGGAATATATTTAATACAAATGCTCAGGTATAGCAAAGTATAGTGAAAACACGACTGTTGATAGCATCGAAAAACGCTTGAGAGATAATACAACTGTTTTTCATATATGACGTGCATTGGTATGGCTCAATCTAGTTACTGGGATCGGTTCTGCAGAATGAACACTGATTTATTGCTGACATTGTTATAATACCTAATAAAAGTAATACGTATTTAGATATAAATAATATATAAATATGCTTATCATATACATTGTGATGGCAGCAAATGCGGCTGCAAGCAGATATTACAAGATCTAACCGGATCCCTGGCCAACTGGCATGCAGTTGCGGCCGGTCGTTGTGTGATTGTCACAGATCGCGCAACGCGAACAGATCGTGAACAGAAGTCAGGCCGAAGTCTACACTGCTGTACTGAGTGAAGGGTGAACTTAGATTCAGTTGTTGGACCCCGAGACACAAACATTAAGAATTCCACAAGCCATTTCAGGCAATTAATAATGCGATCGCCAAGCAAGACAATCACCTGCTGCGGCTGGTGCTGCAATCGCTTAGAAGGGTGTTTGAAATGAGAAATGCCATAGAAAAGGAAAGCGCTGGGGCGCGACTGTAATACACGGAATGCTTGGAATGGTCGACACAATGTAACAGGTTCGCTGCAGCAATATGCGGCAAGGCCCCAAGGCCAGCGGGCCAAGCTGAGCTGAGCTGAGCTGAGCTGAACCGAACTGAACTGAGCCAAGTCGAGGCGAACTGAGGCGAGCTGCGTTCTAATTGGAATCCACTTACAGGTGTCACTGGCATTTGGCTAGAAATTAATGTCTAACTAGCAGAAATGTATATATAGCTACACACAAGCAAATTTTGCCAATCAGGAACTGTGCGACGGTGTCAAGAAACTCGCAACCCTGAGTTCCGGCAAAGCAATCAAGCAAACGAGCAAAAACTCATCCAAGATCCGAGCAGCCGGTTCTACAAAATTCAAAAATTCTGCGCAATATACATACGTTCGTTCATAAAGACTTCTTGCGAAATGACGTATGAGCATTTTTAATTTCAAGATACATCTGCCAGAGGGTTGCGACAAAACAAATCGGTCAGCGGGCAATCGAGCGCGGACAGCCGACTCGGACTCGGGTCGGATTCGAACTCGGACTCGGTCCGTGTGCACGTTTTTCGATTCAAAGTGAAATAAAACAAGCTGAAGACATACAATATGAAACATAAATAAATAAAGCTTCCGCAATGGCAGCGCAATGAAATCCATGCTTCAGTCTCCAAATCTCCAAACTGCGATCTCTCATTGCGCGTCTGCGTCTCACTTTGTCTCACTTTGTCTCACTGCCTCTCTGTCGCCCTCTCGCTCGCTCCCTCACTGTCTGATGCCGCCAGCTGTGTTATCGTTCAGACGATTTGGCCAGGTTGGCCAGGTAATTTCGTCAACAGCATTTTGAACTTCAGCGCAGAGTTCGAAGAACTCCACAGAAAAACATAAACAATCGACAAAAGCCAAAAGCCAACAGACAACACACAACACACAAGAGACAAGCAAAAATGGCAAACAAAATGGCGACGGCTACTCGAAATGTTTTTGACTATTTTAATTTTGTTTTGTGCGCTTTTTGTTTTTTGCTACGGCGATTAGAAGCGGTTCACGGGCCCAGCTTAAAGCCCATGTTGGCCAAGTCTGCCGACTGCCGACTGCACAGTGCCAACTGAACAGCTACAGCAACAACAACACTCGATCACTGGTATTTTTAGTATGTGGCGTTGATTTACAAGGTGAACCGGTACAGAGCCAATACCAGTTCCAGTACAGAGCCCGAGACCGAGCCCGGGCCAGGGCCCGAGCCCGAGCCCATGCCCAAGCCAAGCCAAGCCAAGCCAAGCCAAGCCAAGTCAAGCCAAGCAACAGCAATTTGTTTCTTGTTGCGCTTTTTGGCATAGTCTTTGGCTTTGGGGTTCCGCTCCATTTGCGTTGGCTAATTAATAAGCTATTTGCAACACATTAAATCATCGAGAGGACCACCCATTAGACCCCGGCAATCAATAATAGCTGAATTATTGCCAGGTATCTGGCAATCGTTCTTCGCTGCCAATTCTTTTTTAGCAAACTTGCCCAAAATCTGATAACAGCCAACAGGCAATAACAATAGCATAACTATGTCATCATGTTTTTCAGATAGAGTAACATCTATTTTCAGCCAATACACCCTACGATCTAGTCACTTCTATTGTCGTATACTTCGCACAATCTCATAGAGTTTGGCCAGTGAGCTGGAAACCCGTTTTGTATGGCCAAGACACACCTGAGTTGTCAGCCACAAAGAAACGAGCTTACATATAGATATCGTGCATAAACATCGAATCTCAACTATAATTGGTGTAATTCAGGTTTAAAGACACAAAGCCAACCAGGATGAGGCAGAGCCATAGTTAAACGGCCATGGCACAGTTAGAACAATAGACTTTCTTTATCCTCCAAGCACTGCGAATATAAGTTAAGATCATTTCACTCAGTAACTCCTATGAGGTACAGTCAATCCACTACGAGGCATGCAAATACATATTCTTGGCTCGGCGCTAAGAGCACTTGAGCAGAACTTGATTATTTCCTGATTGGCACTCAAATCGGCTTTCAGCCTTATGCATGGTGCCAATTTGAAGTTTAGTTTTGCGTAGCGTATTGCCTGCTTCGTTGCGATCTTAAGAAATAAAATCAAGTTCTTGTCTTTTATTGTTTCTTATTTTGTTCGCTAATGACGTCTGTTTATTGCTGCACGGCTCGCTTATGAGACAGACTCGTGACTGCAAAAATGATATGGAATAAAAAGTAATATATATAAATAAAGATATATATATATAAATAAATATATATATATATTTATATAAATATTTATACATATATATATATATATATATATATATATATATATATATATATATATACATATTTAAAATAAAATGTCAAAGTAATTTGAAATTTTTCCAATGTATTTTATGATTAATAAAGAAGTTGAAACATTAAAGGTATTTTTACAATTAATTTTCCGAGTCGAAATCCGTCAAAGGGAATGGCAATTAAAATTTATAATGCGAAGTTGACTGTGGAATAATTGATGAAATAAACTAGCTAGCTGAGACACTCTTGCTCAGTGCTCGACTGCAAAATACCCTCACCTATTCTATGCAGCCAAATACCCTTTAACAAATAGTTTTTCATATTGATCACTGGTGTTACTCCGTCGTCTATAAATGAGGAGAACAAACGAGTCTTTTGATATCTGTATGCGCGAATATTCCTACAACAATGTCAACAATACTGAAGGCATATTAAGTAATGGGCGATGTGTAATGAATGATAAGGAAAGTTACAAAGCAAAACGAAGTACGTGTAATTGACTTGAATGAACATTTCAGTTGACTGATGACTAATGGCTAATGAATGATCTTCTAGACATAGAGTGATAATGTCCATAATGAGCGATAAGTAATGAGTAATGCCTAATGACAACATGAATTGAACAACAAATAGTCCTTCTAGATCAATGGCTTGTGGGCCACAAGACATAAATATTTAACTGAGTGATAAGTAATGACTAATGAATGATGAGCCATATAATATATATTTTGATTCCTAGAAGATCGTATATTTCTTCAGGATTCTCAATGATATTTCATTGAATATAAGTTCAGCTTGCTTAGTTGGTAATGAGTGAGGACTAATGAGTGATAAACAATGAGCAAAAATTTGAGAATGCATCATAAAACAAATAGTCCTTTAAGATCCTAATGACTAATGAATAATGATCAATATCATGAGCAATTTGATAACTTGAAGCTTAAATATTCCTTTGATTATTAATGTTATCTAATCTACTCTATGAGTGATGAGTAATGACTAATGAATAATGAGTAAAACCAAGAGATTTTAACCTGAAGATATTTAGCTTTAAGATAAAATATTTCTTATCATTATCAATTATTAATTATCAATTTTTTGTCTAACCAATGAGTGATGAGAAGTGGCTAATGAGTAATGAATAATAAATATAACAATAATAATTATTGAAATTTCGCAATCAAAGGCATCAAGTCAACAATTTGGCTAGGTGTCAAAGCATATTTGTTTTATCTGCCAGCGCTGGATGAAAGTCGTCTGTTGGCGCAACTTCTTCATCAGCCTCGTCATCATCGCAGTCATGGCGATGGACGAGGCTCATGATGATGGGCTTGGAGGCGCTAAAAGCAAACGGACCGAAACAAAAAAACAGTAGAAAAAAAAAACAGAAAAAGTGCCTCAAATATGTCGCATTTGCCCAATTGATTAGCGTTACGTTTACGCGTACAGTGCGCCATAAAAGTTTGTATACACAGCAGCAAATTGATTTTACGATGTCGACTGACGAGCACTGCTAATTCAACTGGTTGGTACTGGTCCGATTTGGGAAGGGGCATGGGCCGGACTGCGTCGAATTGGCAGACTTCTGCTCAGCCTTGCGGCGTTTGCTGAGCATTTTACGGCTTTTTCGATCCGATCGCTTGTTTGCTCTCTTATGGATTTATCACTAATTTGTGTGGGTGTCTGTTTTCCTGGGCTCATAAAAATTGTGTTTACATGCACACACACACATACACACATACACACATATATATAGATTTGTCTATATATATATTTACTTAACTTTTTTGTCTACTTTGTTCATTCAAAAGTATTTTTTATTTACGTGTGAAAAGTCGCGTAGTCCGTAAGCATTGGGCATGTGGAAAGTTTTGAGCGCCATCCGTGCGATTAATTAATATGCAATTAGAGTGTTAAGTAATTTTAATTTTCGCTTTGGCGCGCCAATTAAAGCCCGGGTGCAATATTTGGCCACCATACAACTATATCGCTAAGTAAACTATGCTGTTTGCCCACGCTGAGGTCAACCGCAACTGCTCCAAATATGCGAATCCCGTCCACTGTTAATTTCTAGAAGATTTACAGTCCAATGATCGAATAACAACTCGAGGTGCTAATTTCATAAACGATATCAAAAATATGCAACGAAAAAATACAAGCACCCACAGCAATAAATAAGGAAGATGTGTTTTTTGCTTTTTATTGTCTATGTTGACTTTTTATGATTGTGCTTAAAGTCTATTTGGCTATTAGCTTATTTACCTATTTGTTAACCAATGCTAGTTAGTTTTCTAGATCGGAATTTATAATGCAAATTATAGATCAACTAGGGAGCTCAAATAAACAATTCTTATACAGTTCATCGTGTTGACTTTTCCACTCAACAAGATCACAACTAACACAGTAGCTCTCTCTCCCTCTCTCACTCTCACTCTAATTAATAATTAAACATTTGTTTTCATTAATTACGTTCAGCGCACACAATTACTTTGTCGTCAGAGTTGGTTAGCGATCCACGACTTTGTCTCTAGATGTGTCGCAAATATTTCTGCGAACAATGCATAAATCAAATTTGAATTTTTGTCAAAAATTAATTAGCTAAACGAGTTTTAAACATGTTTGTAATCAAATAAGAATTTGCAAATAGTTGGCTATAAATAAATATATATATATATATATATATGGAAAACACCTTCACCTTCACCCCAGCGCCATTCCGTGACTCTGACTGTCCGTCGAATGTTCTCAGCACAATCTGCGTTTATTCATGGGAGATCTCTGTGCATCAAAGAACTGAGATTTGCTCAATGACTATATGTTTGTTTCACTGTGGCAACAGAGACGGAGTCTATTTCCATCCATATCTTTTGCCATGCAGAAAAAAAATCAATAACTTTGGATCAGTTCAGTTATAGATCTAACTCTGCAGAAGATCTACAATGAAACTCTGAAACTAGGTTTTTCTTTTCTTTCGACTATCCAAGCTGATTAATAGACATGCATATATAATTTTTGGAAGATTTAGTATATACTTTTAGCATAAATAAAGTCAACGTTATCCCGCTAATACGCAGGACCGTCTTGTGGCGGTGGTCAACGAAAATGACCCAAAAAACCAAATATTAAAATTAAAAAATTCCCAAAATTAAAGTTTAAATTATGCATGCTAACAAATATTTGATAATAGCCCATGGGCTTAGCTTATTTCGATTCATTTAAAAGTCAAATCAATCAACTGATCGGACATGATTTTTGGGCACAGTGGAGAAGTCTGGGATTTAGGCGTTAGATCAGTTGCCTAATTTTTAGTCTCTTTCTTTAAGATTCTTACATGATGTGCCACGCCCACAGTTAGTTAAGTATATGTTAAGGATAGAGATCTATATGAGCTGCGTATAAGCCTTGCTGTGTGTGTAACAACTTGATAGGAATTCACTTAGAAAATACATTTTCTTAGTTAAAATATTTATATTAATCTAAAAAAGAAGAAATTTTAATGATAATAATAATAGTAATATTAAAAAAGCTTTGAATATCTGAAATAATTTGTTTTAATTTTAGAAAAGAAAATCCATTTAATATAATTTAATAATAATAGAAAATGCAAAAGCGAAAATTAATAATATAATAAAATAAAATAAAATGAAATATTTAATATATTAATAATCTTAAAAACTTTAATATAATTTAATAATAATAGAATATGCAAAACAGAAAATTAATAATATAATAAAATAAAATAAAATAAAATATTCAATATATTAATAATCTAATAAACTTTAATATAATTTAATAATAATAGAATATGCAAAACAGAATATTAATAATATAAAATAAAATATTTAATATATTAATAATCTAATAAGCTTTAATATAATTTAATAATAATAGAATACGCAAAAGAGAAAATTAATAATATAATAAAATAAAATAAAATAAAATATTCAATATATTAATAATCTAATAAACTTTAATATAATTTAATAATAATAGAATATGCAAAAGAGAAAATTAATAATATAATAAAATAAAAAAAAAAAGAATACTTAGTATATTAATAATCTAATAAACTCCCCATTAAACCATATCTTAAATAGATAAGCAACTTCTTAGCTGATCATGAATTAATTTAATTTGCCTTCAGCTGGATAGAAGTTTCAGTTGAGTTGGAAATCCATTCAGAGTGAGCTTTCACTTTTGGCCAGAGAACAAAAGTGACAATTTGTTAAGCAGTGTTATGGACAGTGCTGCGAGCTGTGAAATCACGCCAAATACATGGGATAAATTATGTAGATATTTGTTGGAAATATTCTGTGATTGCTTTTGGGCAATTTAGGCCCGAGTGCCGAGCATATTTTTAATAGAGCAATTTTGATTGGGTATCAAGCTGGGTGCTTTGCAAGTTCCCACAGTGCATTTAGGCGATGATATCAATTATATAATTGTTCAGTCACAATAGTTATAATTAAGGCTTCCAATTAGTCAACGACTATCGCAGCTGGGGGCAACCTTCATCTCGTTTCGGAAACTATTGCATGCACTTGGCGAGCTAATCTCGAACATTTATTGCATAAATTGAAGGCAATTAATTGAAAATAGTTTAGGCTAATGAAGATATTTAGCCTCTTAGCTGTAAGTCGCCCCCTTTGCGCTCTTCCGGGGAATGCAGCAAAGCGCGACGAAGCCCCTGTCGCAGCCGCCGTCGCCGTCGCAGTCAGAGTCTCGTGATTGACATACTTCAACTTGTTTGAAGTGGGCAATGGAGAGTGCGTGGAGAGGGGGGCGATTTGGTTTGGGGGAGCTGCTGAAGGAGTGAAAAATAACCTTCCACTTGCGTGTCATCTTGTGCACTTAATTATGATATTTATTTAATTTTTTTTTTGTATTTGTTCCTGAACATTTTTCGTGTCTGCCGCATTTATTTATTCATTTAATTAATTTAATTTGTATTTATTTAATGTTTACAGAACAACATACAAGCAGTTGGAAAATAATAATAAAATAAATATGTTGAAGAAGAAGCAGATGAATGAAACGCTCGGCTTTGTTTGCACTTTTCAGTTGCACTCGACTGTTTCCCCTTATTTGATTAAATGTTGTTCTTTATTTAATCAAATGAAATGAAATGAAATGAAATGAATTGAAAGTCAGCGCAGGAGTCGGCCGGCGGGCAGCCAGAGGGGTGGGCAGGGGGCATGACATCGCTTGTCAGCGGGGTGCGACAACCTTTTTTTTCTTTATTAATATTGTGAATTTGTTGCTGTTTATTCTTTTTAATTTTGTAATTTTTTTCCACTTTTTTTGTATTGCTTTGTTTTGTTACATTGCAGTAACTTCTTGACAATCTTGACAAATTAAAATGCAAGCAAACAGCAGCAGCAACAACAATTGCACGCGCTTCTCTATCACAGTGTGTGCGTGTGTGTGTGTGTGTGTGTGTAAGCGCGACATTTAACAGTGACATTCTATTTGCATTTCGTAACATTTATCTCTGTGTGTATGTGTGTGCTTAACAGTTATATAAATGCAATAAATAAAACGCCTAATTCATGCAATTTACGTGGCAGGGCCAACGCTACGTATGAGTGATATACAAAGGGGCTTGCAAATTATCAACAAAAGGAAGTGCACTGGAGTAGCCCTCGCAGCAGCACGACAATGCGCAGCGCTGGGAAAACACTCAGCCAACCAAATTACATCAGTCCATTGTTGCCGTAGCTTCAGCTGTCAAAGTTATCCTGCGCCCAGCCTCAGCCCACACGCAAGGCCTCCTGAGCCAACCGATTGTAATAGAGAAGAGCAGCTCCGATTAACTTTGATATGCTACTGTACAGCCAACGTCGCTTAAAACTAGCTCTTGACTGCGCAACGGCTATACACGACTGCCTAATGCTCGCTCAATGCTCACTAAAGACTTCATGGAGCTACGCTAACAAATGGGACCTTGACAGAATATTATATTAAGCCTTTTTTTAGCATGTTCTGCAAATATACAAGCTATAGATTAGCGAGTTGAAGGAAGTCGGAAGGGAACAAGCTAATTGCAGCTCGAAGAGCTAGGGCTAGGCTAAGTACTTGCTTGCTGAATGTTGCCTTTTGACATGTAAAGAAGTTGTTAGACTTTTGTCAGAATTCAGTTGTCTCGAATAGAGACTGTGCTTCATATGTGATGGGCATAGCTATAACTAATAATAATAACTAATAACTAATATCAAACAAACTTTATTCTTTGCAACGTCTTTGTAATTGAACTCCAATGCCAACTTGCTAATCAGTTTCCGAGGCGGCCACAAGGATCAGAATCAGGCTTAGTAGATCGTGTTAGCAACTGCCTTTATGCTAAGGCTAAAATGTTGTCTGGATTTGATTAGCCTATGCCGAGTTCAGTTTGACAATTAAGTATATTTTAAGGCTAAAGAGTGAAGCTGCGAGCGAGACAGCTCGACAGGCAGCTACCCTATCAGCTGGACTCTGCTGCTGCCAGTGTCCTCCAGGCTGCTTGCTCATAGCAAGACTTTGGCTAATGCTCATTCACTGTAGACTGCGCGCAGCAGTCATTAATGAGATGCAGTTTATTATACAGAAGTTCGACTGTATTTTCTATATATATATATATATATATATATATATATATATATATATATATATATATATATATATATATATATATATATATATATATACATGTATGTGTGTGTGTGTGTGTGTATTTTATGTTATTGTATTTTTTAACCTCAGTCCGCAAATAACAGGTCACGACTAGTTTGAAGCACTTGCAACTCGAGCGGCTGGCAAATAAGTAGTTAATAAGTATTTATGATGTAAACACGGAGCAGCTCACATGTGGCTCTATTATTAGTATTTTATTATTATACCAGCGAGTATGCGAAACTATAGCTTACTGCACTGTGCGACTATAAAGACACATAAATGGCTGTAAGCTGTTTATATTTGCATTACGAGCAGCCCAACGACTGGCCGCAACATCCATCACACCTTTGCCATTTCGATCGATACGATCGGAGGCGCGGGCTGATGTCAGCTGTGCAATCACATCGAATTTCAGCCACTGGCAACCTCTTCCCCATGCCCCAGACCTTGATAGCCAACACTAGGCTGTGTTTCAATTTGTTTACCCAGAAGTTTGGATTGCATTCATATTAAGGTCGTGAATTGTACCTGGTACGTATACTAAACTTGTTTTCATACGCTCAGCTATCTTTGTATACATTCAGCCGAATGTATATGCCATCAAATACCCTATAAATAATAGCGCACGCGAAACCAAATACCAGACATACCAGCTCGAAAGCCGCGAAGTGTATCAAATGCCCTCGAGTCATGAGAAGACTTTCCACACGAAGCCTAGCACCCAACGAATATACTCCTCTCAGCCTAGGAGCCAGTATTACAGCTCAACTTATCATCCCCAAGGCTGCTTTGATATAGACTACAATAGGCATTCCCAATAACCGTTCAGTATCCTATGTAAATTTCGAATTGGGCATGGGCTGTGCAGTTATACGAAGTCATTTAAGCGACACAGGCGTCTATGGTCCGCGTAGATTTATTGATATTTACAATATATGCGAAAATCTGGGTACATATAGATTTTGCTATTTGACAAGACTTAAGTTTAATAGCCCCAACTGTTTACCCAACTCATTTTTATCGTTGCGAAACAGAGGCAGCAGCCCACACACACTCTCCAAGCCATATATCTATGGATAGTTGACAGTTGAGCTATTGCTCCATCAAATAATGAATCTGAGATGTTTTTCAACTCGCCAACTAAATATTAACTTCGTGATGAAACGTGTCTTACCTAGGTTTTTCGCATCTCCCTCAACTTCGCGTTAATCTCAAAGCAAATACTCGAGTTTCAGCTAACTACAGGGTATGTTGTAGTCGTATATTCTGCCTGGCGCGGCATACAGGGTATATTCTAGTCGCCTCACCTGTCCACATTGAGATACAAATGTCTCTATATCGCAGATTAACTGATGCAATAGCGAGCACAGGTGACAAATTAGTGTTTGGAATGAGGCGAGCGCAGTAAACTCTTTCCTTAATAAAGCGAGGTAATCGAAATTCCCTATTCTATACATAAATAATATATATTTATATACAGTTGTCTACACGCTTGAAACAGTAAACGTATATCATCCAGCACAGTTTTATGACTATTGGCAGTATTCAGCGCCTAAGTATCGACTTAAGCTTCTCGCCTCCTCCTCCTGAAATGAACTCTGGTCGATTATGATCGACTGCCCCATGCCCGCTTAGTTATTGTCTAGTGTTTTTGTTTCATTGAGTTCATTTATTTCCTCTTTTGCTACATATTTTATACAAAGCTTCAACCTTTATCAGTGTCGTCAGGTTTTTCATTACCTCACCATATTACTCTTAGCCCAGCAAATAGATTCACGCGGGGCTCCACTGTAATTTGTATTGCTATAAGAAATAACAAGTTTGAGTGCTCTAATCGGGTCGGCTCGGCTAGGAGATACCCTGTTCCCTGCGAGGCGGTAAAACTCCAAGCATTCCACGATTCTTTATACATACATTGAAAGCAACACACACACACACACACATACACGCGCGCGCTCTGCTAACTGCGCAGTTGACGCAGCGACTGCGCTTGGACTGCATTGTGGGCTATACTATGAGAAGTTCATTGTTGATTAACTTTTCTTCTAGATGCGCTTTCTAAATGAAATTTCCAGAGCGTAATTATGGCATACAGCTGCTTGTTTTTGCCGGAGCACAAGTCGCTAGTATTTCAAAGACGTTGTTTGTGAGTTTGGTGAATGGAGGGAGTGGAGTGGGGAGGTATCCAAAATATACAAAACCTTTGTACTTACTACAGAATTCTATACAGTAAATTTGAAGTCTGCAACATTTACGGTTTGCACGCTATGCTTAAAAAGCGATGTCAAATGATCGATTTTTATCGATAATAACGAAATGGAATAAGTTATCGATAACACAATCGACTGGCTCATAGTGCGGAAAGTATATTACAAAATTCCAATGTCTCTAGCTTTCGTGGCATACGGACGGACAAGCGGACATGGCTAGATCGACTGAGTTCCTCATCCTGATCAAGAATATATCTACTATATGGGAGCTGCCACGCCTCCCTCTGGCTGTTACGTACATTTTCCCAAAACCATCATACCCTGATATCACATTATGCATGGCTTCAGAGTAGTGGAGCTGTCTTCTGTGATTCACTCATCGAAATCATTGCCCTCAATGCTTTACCAGAAGGCGAAAGCTTTGTTGGGTCTTTAGGACAAAGTAGAGGTAGGAGCAGTGGCAATGGCAATGGTCATGGCCATGGCAATGGCAACCACGTGAGATCTAGAGAAGATAGTGGGCGAGGGAATCCGCAAAGCATTAGTGCGAGCTGCCGCAATGATATGGATGTCGTAAATTCTCCGGGTGTTTGGTGGGCATCACGCGCCAGCGGCTTGTGGAGTGAACGAATGAGCGAGACGGCGAATGAGTTCAGCTGCTGAAATGGGGCTGACTTTGAGCCACGGGCAAATAGCAACGTGGATTACGGGAGCAGAGCGTTCCATTTCGTTTCGCTGGGATTACGAGCATGTACGATGGCCGCTTATCGCGTCCGCAGATGAGAACTTTGGCTGCAAATTACGCGGCATTTTTGTACATGAGCATGAAATCTTGTTTATTTGCATTTAATTTAGATATAAGTGTAATACGGCCCATTAAATCAGTGCAAACATCAAACGAACTGCCAACGGGGAAGCCAGCAACAAAATGGTGCATATCCAAGAGCTATACATAGAGTTGATGTCCTATTTAAATCAGGACAAACTATAACAAGCTGACGGTGCAATAGAGAGCCACACACGTCGTCAGATTGCCCACACTGAAGTGCAGCACGGCCTTGATATCGCCCACGATGTTCCAACGGGGCATGTTCTCCAGCTGCATTCGGTTGCTAATATTCTGGAAAGTATAGACATGCTGCAAGCAACAGAGAAACCGAACATCAACTCAATATATATATAGGACCTAGTATATAGCTAGGCGCTCAATCTTTAGCTGAGGTGTATAGCCTGGGAAATCGATAAAAAGTTATCGATAAGAACTTCGCTTCTTTGCATGCAGTTTTCTATCATTTCCAATGCTAAGCGGAATTATTATTATATCTTCTTGAGCCTCGTCTATGTCACTATTCCTATTGGCGACTATCAGCAAGAAATCTTGCATAGGTTTGCCTAGGCAGTACGCATTCCGCAGATCGGACCGACAGACCGATCCGAACTAGTCTGGAGCAAGGATAGTCCAGTGCCAAAATATAAATATATCGATTGGATTACTTACACCTTTCTGCGGCGGGCATATGCGCTGTTGCCTGGGTATTTGTGTGATGATGTATAAGTGCCAGAGCTCGAATGGGTCGAACAGGGACTTGCAGAAGTTGTCGCGTTTGAGGGAGACAAATGTTTGCACCCAGCGGCCGCGCTCCCGGCGGCTGATGTCTGCCTCGAACCTGATGTGCCCGGGTGGCAGTTGCGCCTTGACAATCAAGTCGCCGCTCATATAGGATGTGTCGTCCACCAGGACGCTCGTCAGATGGTTGTCCAGCAGCTCGCTCAGTGGCACATTGCCCTTGTCCTCCTTGCTGTCGCAGGACTCCTGGAAGATGCGCTCATCGAGGAAGACCTCGTAGCTGGCCGACTACCAGTAAATCCCACTTTAAAGGCAACACAATAACAGAACTGGGAGCTCACCTCAGCGCGCAGCGTCAGCAGAGCCAGCAGACAGGCAACGAGGCGCAGTCGCAGCATTGTGGACATCGTGCGGCCGCAGCTGCAGATGCAACACATTTATAGCCCATTTAGAAGCCGGCGGCTAATTGGCCGGCAATTGAATTAGAATGCAACTGTGTTTATCGCACCGTCTATCGGCCTAATTGCCAAACGCGCCAGAGCCATTAGCATTTAATTGCGACTGATTTCGATGGCGAGTTTGATTTCGATGTCAATTTCAATTTCAATTTCAGTTTCAGTTTCAGTTAAAATTTTAATTCCAATTCCGATCCGAATCGCACTCAACATTTTATGGTCGTCTCGCTTGGCACCCAAATAGATGTCCCGCGCTCGGCATGCCGGCGGCGTAGGCGCTAGCGAGGCCATCCTGTACGGAAGTGGGCCCAATGCAAATGCAAAATACATATCAATGTGCATGTGTGTGTGTGTGTGTGTGTGTCACGCATATGTCGGGCAAGTCTGTCGATCCGTTTGCACGCATCACGCGTCTGCCGTGTGCGCCTGTGGGACTTGACCTTGGCGCATTGTGGGCCATGGCCCATTGCAAACACTGTGCGCAGTGCTTTATTTTTGGCCAAAAGCAAATAATGTGCGCCACACGCCCGGCCAGTCAGCCGGATAGGCTTTACGGCAGCTCTCGCTTGTGATAGCGTCGCATAGTCACAGTCCATATTTTATTATAGTTCATATTTATTTTCCTCTTTTATTGGCCGTTTACGATAAGCGCATCATCTATCTCGAAAGATCTTCTAGCACCCTCCAGCGACACAGCAATCATCTTGAATTGTTTACTCAACAATGGCTCATACATTGCCAACTCTTGGAACACCCGACCCACAATAGGCACAGCCCGAAATTTTCGCTTTCCAGAAATGTGTTTGGTTAAATCTTACAATGAGCTCTAGTATCTTAAGGCGATTAAGAGTGTAAGTAAGAGTGCCCTAGAAGTGCTTCGGAGTGCCCGACTAGCAAATACCCTAAGCTGGCAAAATAATTGTTGAATTACTTTTCTTCTAGATGATTCTAGATCCAATGAAATCTTGGGGAGAAGTATCCAAATCCCAATATATATTTATAATACAGACGTACTCAGTAAATTTAAGATTTCGGGACATTCAAATGACGCCATAAAGTCAAAATAACGATTTTTATATATGGTTTATATACATAGGTTTGACTGTAGCTTGGCGAATATATCTACGAATAAACTTGGCTTTTCATCAAGAATTGATTGATCCAGAATTTTTATATAGTTTATGGCGTCTCCTACGCCTCAAACTCAAAAACAATATACCCTGAATTGCCATTCTCAGTGGCTTCCGGCTATAATAATTCCGTCGTTTCTATGTCATAGCCCATTATTCCATTGTCTTTCACAGAACTTCTGAGCTGACTCATCCTTAGGTCTACTTTTTCATATCAAGTAGATTGCGCAAGTATTTGCTGTTTCTTTTTTGATTTAAAGAATAGTTAAATATTGTATTTGATAAAATTTTTGCTTTTATTTTCATATAATATCGTCTTGCATTGGCAATTAAATATGTTGGGTGCATTATATGATTTTTTCGTACTTTCCATATGGTTATAGTGCGTGCGTACAATCCGAATGGTCTTGATAGTCACATAAATAAATATATATATATATATAATTGGTAAAAAGTCATATAATCAAGAGTAGCATTAAGAATATGGTTGTGGTTGGAAAGAGCGAAGTAAACTGAATGCCAGTTTATATTTATTTTAAGGAGCCACTTATATAGATGAAGGTCCTATAGGCACATCTGCATCCATAAAGAACTAGCTAGGTTGAAGATAAATGGCATAGTTCTTAGAAAGATTTCGAATTTGGCAGATTACTCATAAGTACACAGATGTGATGAAGGAGTTAGGCTAATCTAAATGCGGATGTCGACAAGCCGAGCTCCGAATAGTTGTAAAATGGGGACTGGCTATTCGCAGTGGGTAGCAATTTTGGAGTAATGCATGCTCACATATTAAACTATCTAAATTTAGTCTATATTAGATCCTTTTTATTCCTCGCAATACACAAATGACAACTTCCTTTTGACAAGTTTTGCACATTTGCTATCGCGATCGTTGTGAAAAAATCGAATTTGAGTAGAGATAAAAAATACGGCGACGGAGTGTATACATAACATATGTATGTGCTCGCTGGTATAAAAGTACCTATGTATGTAGCTAAAATAAATTCCAAATATCTACAAAATAACGCGCTTACGTACTAAGCGATATTGCAAACTATGCTTAAATAGTACAAAAAAAAATTTAATAAAAATATTCCAGGCATGCTTGAAAATTCCATTTCACGTGAATTCTGCAGAACCATTTGCATTGCATACTTTGCGGACTGTATAATAGTTAAATTAGCAAACAAAAGCTGCGGATTGCCCCTCGATGCTGCAGCCAAAAGTATGCCACACAAAAGAGTGCAGAGCTAATGGGAACATGGAAAATTGCAAGCTCGACTGACTATCATTTAAATGCTAGTGCAGGCAGATTAGGTTGGCAATTGGCGAATGCTTGGCTGTTCGGGTTTCACTTGATGATAATCTCTGCGGGCGGCAGTATGTTTTCGCCGTATAGACAGTACCAAATGCTCGAATACCAGATGGTTCGATCGACCCACTCGCTGCCCGCCAGCACGTGTCCAATGAAGGGTGCATCGCGTGACCTGCAGAAGAGCAATCAGATCAGATCAGTGATAGTCAGATCAATGAACAGTTCAATTTATTTATATTTACCGCATAATCTGCGCTTGCGTGCGCTCCACGAACGTGATGGCCCAGCTCCAGGGGAAGTCGCGCTTGCGCTCGCATCCCAAGTACGCCGTGGAGCTATGGAGAAAGATTTCTCGGACAATGCTCGTCTTGTCGTTTTTGTCTTTTTTGGAGACAACAATTTTGCCATCGCGCAATTCGCACTGCAGCGGCTTGAAGGACTTGGTGCGGTAGTCGGCGAAGCGCAGCTCCTTGCCAGGCGTCACCGTTGCCAAATTCTTGATGGCGCGCTGCACCTCGCGCAGCATCTCAATGGGTCGCACCACCAGATAATTGTGCTTGCGATCCTCCTCCGGCCAGTAAGACCAATTCAATATGACATCGAACACCTTGGCGTCGTGGTGCAGCGGCCGTTCCAGGCTGTCGTTAAGTATAACCTCATACAGCGTCAACTGATGCGTTGCCAGGCCCATCTTGGCTGAGTACTCGCGGCACAGCTCATAGGCGGTCTTTGTGGGTGAAATTGTGGCATTGACCTGAGTCTTCTCCTGCAAGCAAAAGGACAGATTTACTAAAGTTTTTAACCAAGTTCTGAGCTCACCTCTGTGGTATTGTCCGGGTTAGGATTGAGACTTATCCAAATCTTGATGTCACCCGATTGCTTTACAGCATCCTTTAGTGTCTCGGCGGCAGCATAGTATTTTTGTAGGCACATTAACATCGCTTGTTCCTTTTTCTAAAAGGCAAAACCATTGAAAAAACTGAGTTGTAGAACAGGACTGAAATATCTATATGCCTGTATGCCAGTATTATCATTTGAACAGCTATGAGTTCAATAACAACTCCTTCAGACTTTTGATTTCAAATTTAGAAAATAATTAACAAAATCTCGCCTATCTATAATTCATAATGGTTGACTATCAGCTTTGCTTCGAAAGCATCTGTGGAAGCATCACAGAGGCCGGGTCAGAATATTTTGTAAGAGGAGTTTGCTTCAGCCCACCTATCATAGTATCATATGCTAGTCCTAACTTCGTGAAGGTTCAGACACATCGGACTATTGACTACTTTGTGTCAATCTCAGTGTATAGAATAGTTGAAAGCTTCTAGAAATAGGTTCGATGTGGATTTCTCTATTACCATTTCGTCGGCTCCGCAGGGAAACAGATTCTTGTAAAGCACAATCAGATCACTGAGCACATCGGCCTCTTTCTGGGAGTAGATAAGCTCGTCGCACTGTGGAAAGCAAATAGCATATTAGGCATAGTCATAAAGGAGCAGACCTATGGCCTTACCTTCTTGGCCAGCAGCGTTGGGCCCCATATCATGGTCAGATTCTGAACACTCATCTTGTTCTTGCTCTGCTGCGAGCTGATGAATACCAAATGGCCAACAATGCGGCGCAACGTCTCGTGCTCAATGGTGCTGAGGCGGCTGAGCAGCTCCTTGTAGATGGGTATCTTCTCGGTGGCCACAGCCAGCTCGGTGACGAACACAAAGCTGTCCGTCAGCTTGCCCAACAGCCTTTCCGGCAGGTCGCGCATGAAGCGCTTTAGCACGTTGGCCACGTCGTGTTCGTTGTACTCGTTGCGCGTGATCTCCACGTTGAAGGCGTCAGCACGGAAGGCGCTCATCAGCTTGTGCATGGAGTTCTCCGAGCCAGACTTGCGGTAAATCCCCTCCGACATGGACCCATGAATGTACACAAAGTTGATGCACTTGTCTACAATCACGGGCACGTCGTAGCGCGTCAGCTGCTGATCGCCCAGCGAGAAGCCGTTATTGTGCGCCACCTCCCGGATGATGTGTCGCCAGATCTTTGTCTCGCGTGCCGAGCTCATTATCATGTAGACAGCATACGGCGGGCAGTCGATCATCAGAATTGGTCCGCTCTCCACGTGCAGATTGTCAATCGACTCATCGTTCTCTTTCAGAACTGTAAACGATAAGAGCGAGAGGTGAATATCGCATTAAAGTGAGAGGGCGAAAAGCTGTGTCTTTTTAATTGATGTTAATTTTGTGCTCCGCCGCCACCGCCGCTGCTAACAAATAAAGCAAATATGTTCCGGCAGCTATCGAAGTCTATAAGTTTATTTCTATGTATCTATTATCTCGGCGAACTTTATCTAACATTGCCAAATCAATCATTTTTGTGTGTTGAGGCTTTTGCAGCTCAACCAACTGCAACACAATCTTATCGACATGGTAATACCATTAGCCACTTATCCATTGAACAACATTGGATGGCTGCTCGCTGCCTGAGTTCAAATTGTAATTCTAGATTCGGGTCTCTTAGCCAGATTCGGGTCTCTTAGCCAAGCAGAAGAAGTTTCCTCAAGCTGTCTGCTTTAGCGGCAAAAATTCTGTCCTATCTTTAGATGATATTACTGAGATATGGTCAGTGTGGTCTTTCCTGAATTCTTCAGGCAACTCACCTATGCAGCGCGCCTTTCTCAAGTCCATTTTCTCTACGTTGCCATTGCATTCGCTGACAAAGATGAGACGACGCTGACTCTTGCGCAGCACAAGCCAGGTGCCGCTCCACTCGGAGGTGATGGAATTCTGCAAAGGCAAACCATGGATTAGCTGGCTGGGATTGGTAATGGGCTGGGCTGGGCTTACCTTTAAGTAGCACCAGCCGGCGCGATAGTAGTGGCAGGTGTACTTCACGGGCACAATGTTCGTGAGGCTCTCGAGTATCTTTTGCATCCAGACACCGCGCTCGGACTCTTTGCAAACGCCATAGAGATGGGCGACACGCAGCTGCTTGACATTGCCGCAGGCATTGGATGTCATGAGGAGATTGGGATTGGAGGACATGCCATCGACGCCACTGGCTCCGTTCTTTGGCTGCGATGTGGTCAACTCAAAGCAGTAGAAATGCGTCGCGCTGTCGGTTACGCGGCTGTTGCTGACGCACTGTATCGTCGTGATGGTGTCCAGTGGAATGAGCTCCTTGGGCGTCTTCATCTCCTGGTCGAGGTACGTCTGGAACTGTCGATCCCGCAATATGGCCTTGCGGTTCTGCATCTCCTTCAGTATGTCCTCGACAACGCCCGACGGAAAGCGCGCCAACGGCCCCTCGTAGCGAACCAGCAGCGGCGACAGGCTCGGCCTGGGCACCATCTGCAGAGCCACCTTCACGTCCGACTGCCGCTGGGCGGCGCCTTTGAAGCTTGCCCGCCGCTTCATGGCATCCACGCGCAACTTAACATTCGAGAAGGCATTCATCGTCTGCCGAAAGCGCGAGCCGAATGTGTTTTTCGACTCAGAGCTGCCAGCGCCTGTGGCCGAGCTGGACACGGGCAGGCCGTCGCCCCCAATGGCCTCCAAGTAGGTTGGCGGGCTGTCGCCCTCGATATGCGTCTGCGACTTGTCGCCCACAAACCAATTGGTGCGATTGCGCGATGGCGCTGCCAGATCAACCGTTGCCTGATTTGCCGTTGGCTTCTCCTCGAGGCGACTGAGGTAGGGCCGGGCACGTATCTCCGAGATGTCTAGTGAGTCCGCATCGTCCAGCATATTCTCCATGCTGTCGCTGAGCAGCTGCGCGTTTTGGTGCACAATCTGCGGCTGGTTGCGTGCCGCAGTTGCTGCTGCAGCAGCCGATGTTGTTGCTGCTGCACTGCCATTCGCTGCTGGGGCTTCGCTGCGTCCGTCCTCCTCGGAGGTGCACATGCTCACGTCATCCTGTTCGCGCTTGATGGTGCCGTAGGTGTCCTCCTCGAGCAGATGCTCGAGCAGCAGCAGCTCGTTGCTCTTGGTGGAGCGGGCCAGCGTTGAGCATTTGCCCATCAGCGGATCGAACTCCTCGATCAGCTCTGGCGGCGGCGGCTGCGGCGGCGACCAGCCCCCTACGGCCCCATCGTTGCTATCCAACTCCCCATCCTCGCTGATGCAGGCCAACTCCACTTGTGGCGTTAGCACCTTACTGCGGCTGCTGCTACTGGTGGCTAGCTCGAAGATCTTTCCATAGGTGGCCTCCTGGTTGGCATACAGTGGCTCCGGTGAAGAGCAGAACTCACATTCCGGGTCTGGCTGCGGCTCCGGCTCGGCGTCGGGCTCATTGGCGTCCCCATAGAAGTGCCACGAATCGCTGCGCTCGGGCTTGGGCGCACGGGCCTCCTCGACGGCGATGTTGGCAGAAATGAGCAGCGATTCTTCGCGCTCGGCCACAGCTGCCACCCGATTGAGCTCCTGGAGCTCTGCCGAGTCGACATTGGGTCGACGCAGTTGGATGTTCTCATAGTTCTTGCGACGCTTATGCCGCGCCGGAGGCTGAACTACGTCCAACTGTTGCGAGAGACGCGGCGCCGGATAGGTCGGCATGGGCAGCTCCTCGCCTGTCGACTCGCCACTGCTGGACTGGCGCTGCGGTTGGGGATTGCGCAGCTGCACAAGCTGTGCGGCTTCCTGCGCTAGATTCTTGGCCATGGGCAGATGTGGCGCGGGCCGAGCGCGCAGCGCCTCATCGTAGCTGGGCGGCTTGGACTTTATTTTGGGCTTCGGCTTTGACTTGGGCACCTCGTAGTCCTGCTCATTGGGAAACGCTTGCTTGCCGTATCGCACGCCTACGACGCCACTCCTGCCGCTGAGATCCGTATGGCCACCGCCGACGGCATTGCGATGCAGCGGACTGCTGAACTGTATCGTGTTGAAGACGTCCGTGTTGGGCATGGTGCAGCGTCGATCCAGCTCCATTTGTTGCTCCAACTCGGATAAGGCACCAGTGTCCGTTGTCTTGTCCCGCCTGCCCAGCGAGAAATTGGAGCCAAAACGTTTGCTGGCGTGCTTCAGCCGGCTGCTGGCGTCTGCGCTCAGACTGCTTATGGCCTCCGTGGAGCTCTTCAGATTCTTGTCCAGACGCTTCTTGGCGCCCTTTGCCTTGAAGGCCACCCGCTCGCCAATCGCCTCGCCGAGTAGCTTCGAGGTGTTGCCCAGCGAACGAAGCAAATTTCTGCGATAAATTCAGATTAATTCGTGGCGTTATTCAGTGGAAACACTCAAAGTTGCCCAGAGTCCATTTGGGGTTAGTAGTAAGATAACTAAAAAAACAGTTAGTCCCATTTAACAACCTAGGCGATAGCCAAGTCAACGGAAGTCGAACCTTCGCGCCCAACTGCTCAGCGCCAACTAAACTCCAGCGCCTGCAGCGAAAAGCGGAACTAAATCGAACCGAGTCCACAGATCGTTTGTCATTGATCTTGAAATGGCAACCGGCGCGCGACTATTTTTGGATGCGCCCGACAGGAGCGTGATTAATGCGTCGGCGGAAGTTGGAGTTCCAAAAGTCACAGGGGATTCTATAAATAGAGCGCACAATAGAGCATCAAGCGTGCCTGCATCAAGGCAGATCGACTGCAGATGCTTACACACACACACACACACACACACACACACACACACACACACACATAGAGGTACTCAAGTGTGCAGCGATACCAGATTTGGGCAATTGGAATTGTGATTCCTTAAACAGTTTCAGCTGTCGCTTGTGTCTAGCCATGCCCAACTAAAGGTGGGACCCTATACTAAGTGAGGTCCTTGAGCTGTCAGATCAATGACCCGAGCTCAAATGATGCCATCGATCGCAATGCAATTTGAATAAAGCAAAGCAAACTAATGAAAGAAACATTCTGAATGCCAGCAAATTCAAGTTATTCAAATTGCATTTCCGAGCGTTTTAGTTTAGTTTTTCAAATTCTGTTTTGAGAGAAATTTCGAACACTTCAGAATTGAATATATTAATCAAGAGTCTTTCGTTGGAGAAGTTGTAAGCTTATTTGCTCAGTTGAGACTGTTAGACCGTAGTCGGCAACGATCAAAGGAATCCAGCTTTAACCATAATTGTCCAGCTGACCAAACTGA
The DNA here is from genome assembly GCF_003285905.1 of Drosophila hydei. Taxonomy (NCBI): domain Eukaryota; kingdom Metazoa; phylum Arthropoda; class Insecta; order Diptera; family Drosophilidae; genus Drosophila; species Drosophila hydei. The sequence continues at coordinate 1,170,575 of NW_022045696.1, read as the reverse complement.
ATTACGTGTTGGACTGCTACTAATACTAGTTCAATATCTTGTGGAAATAGCCAAGATTCGATTAGTTTATAAAGTGCTTGTCAAAGTGCATGTTAATTCTTAACTGGTATTCATTATTTTGTTAATCAAACTATACAAATTTACAATGTTTCGAGCTGTTAGCAAAGTGATCCAACAGATCTTAAGTTTGTACAAATAGCAATCTTATATCATATTTATGTAAGACCTTAAGAGATCTTCAGGCAGTCAGTGTATATCATGAATTTACAGTGCTTTCAATGTCAACTACTCAGTTCTACACGATTGTGATGTAGTCCATAACCAAAGGTCAGTTTTTTTTTTTATTTAGGATTTCTGGTGCATCTTCTACGTAGTTTGTCATCCATGTTGGATGATTCGGTTAGCGTTTCTACGGGGTTACGTACCAGACCGGTTCCAAAAGTTAGTTGGCAAACGAAATTAGAGAATCGGAATACCTTAGAGTTACGGGGCAGGTGCGAGTCAAGTAAAAAACATTATGGGAAATACCATGAGCAAAAAAGGATGAAAGGCACCAAAGAGTCGTAGGAGAAGAGATAAAGAACAAATGGAAAATTGTAGATAAAATTTTACTTGTCATCGTCACAGCTGGCGGATAGCTCCGACTGATCGGACGAGGCGGCGCGTTCGGCCTCCGCCTCCGCCTCCGCCTCCGCCTCCGCCTCCGCCTCCGTTTCTGTTTCCGTGTTCGTTTCGTAATCGCCCTCAAGATCACGCCCATGATCTTGCTCTTGATCTTCAGCCACTTGCTCGCCCTCGTCTACGTACCCGGGTGACGGCGACTTGAACTTGTTGCTCTGCGAGCTCTCGCTGAAGTTCAGCGACCCACTGGATGTGTAGCGTGAATCGTTCTCCGGCTGGCCGTTCGCACCGCTGGCGCTCGTCGTTGAGAATTCGCTGGAGATGGAGCAGCGGTCGGGCCTGCGTCGCTCCTGCTCAATGTTCAGCGGCTTTGATGGCACCTGTGGTGCCGCTCGCATCACCAAGGGCACTGCTGGCGCCTGCTGCTCCTGTTTCTTCCCCTGCTCGGCCATCTCCTCCGTCATCTCCGGTAGCAGCTCGGCCCGTGCTCGCTGCCTGGGCGCCGGCATGGGCATGGCATATAACGGCTCGGCGGGCACATTCTCATTGGCATCTGGCCCGTATATCGGCTGCTCCACATTCTGCTCCTGCAGTATTAGTTTGCTCTGCCCGCTGGCCGGCAGCTTCTTCTCCGCGCAGCTGCCATGCAGATTCTCTGCGTTAATGTTTAGCTTCATCTTATTGCTATTGCTGCTGATGATGTTGATGTTGTTGTTGTTGTTGTTGTTGTTGGCATTGTTGTTGGCACTGTTGTTGTTGTTACAGTTCGCTGGGCTGCGGCTGGCATTGCTGCCCACATTGATCTCGATATTCTCGTAGTTGGCGGCGCGTAACTCCGGGTAGAGGCGACGCGGCGCCGGCACAGGACGCGTCTGCGTGCCCGCCTGTTCCATGACCAAGGACTAAAAGCAAAGCAAAGCAAAGAGCGAAAAGAGTTTCGCATAAGCACAACATTTGATATATACAAGAGTCAACCTATATAGTACATATATACATATTTATATAGTAATTCCAAGGAATTGCACCGATTCGACCGATGAGGCATACAAACCGCAGAATCAATGTGAAAATATTATAGGTCATATATAGTAATGGAATGATGGTTCCAATATTGGGAAACATCAAAAACTATGCAAACTTACTCAACAGCCCAGGGGCTTAGCCTAGTCTCTCTCTCACTCTATCTCTCTCTCTCTCTCTATCTATTCATATATATATATATATATATATATATATATATATATATATATATATATATCTGTAAAAGCTAAAGATACTAACTTTATCGTCTATCATAAATAAGTATATGCTATGTAAGTGTATATGTATATGTATGTATATAGTTATATGATCGCTAATAAAGTATACTACAGCGTTCCTATCTTTATGTACTACACGATAATTCTCTGGCTCTGTCTTTGGTCGACTAAGTACTTATTAGAGAATCGTCGACTATGTCTATCTTAGATATATATAGATATAATATTATTATAATAATAGTAGATATAATAACTAGTTAATATAGATCTATATAGTTTATACAGATCTTATATATATATATAAAATATAGTTATAATACAATACAAAACTATATAAGATCTGTAGAAACCATATAGATCTATATTAACTAGTTAGTTATTCTATATTATTTTTTCTCTCTTTCTTTCTGAGATATATATATATTAAGCACCTGGCAAGTTATACATTATTAGCTGATTCTGCGGGTTAAGTCTCATTTACAGTTATTTACATCTCTTGAGGTGTATCTGATTTAAGATGTTTAATAATATATATTAAATTTATTAAAAAAAAAACTATTGAGCACAAAGTGATCAAATTAAATAATAATTGTAAGTAAATATATTTACAGCAATATATAAATAAATATAAAATAATATAAAATAAAAGAAAGTATTTGGGAAAATTTGCAAATTGTAATTTGGGATTATTTTAGGGCTCGTAAAAGGCAACGCAGGTATTTATTATAAAATTACGTTTTTATGGCTTTTAACTTTTGGGTTTTGCCTGTGTCAGAACTGAGCTGCAGGCAAGCAGTCTGTCCTGATCTGCCTACCTGCTGCATATAAAAGTTGGTTCTAATTTGTGGCAGGAGCGCATTAAACGCTATCGAGTCAGTGCAGTAACATGCAACACTTTGCTAGCCAGTGCAATTTGTGGACCCTGCTGTGCTGTCTGCTATTCCAGTTTCTCTACACATTGCTCAGTTTTCCTGCAACGACGACAAAGATGCAACCGCAGCCGCAGTCAAGGGCACTCGAGACCAAAGAGCAGTTGCGTCGCCCACGCGACCACGGCCAGGCAAAGACGACGGCCTATGAGAAAGTGGAGCTGCTGCATCGTCTGCTCGTCCAACAGCAGCTGCAGCAGCTGGAGCAGCGGCGTCTGCTGAGGCTAGCGCTGGCGCGACGGCGACTCGAGTACGAGTTGAGCAATTAGACGCACTGCTTTACGCAGTTTATCTCTTAAGTAGTTTAAGTTTTGCATATTTAAGTGGAAATTATCATACTAGGAAATCTGACAAAGTGACCAATAAAGCTCCAAACAGCAGCAGCAAAAACGACAAACTAAATATATACAATTATCTGCTGGATGCCCAAGTATAAAAGTGCACTTAATCGAACAGCAACCACATTGCACAGACATCGCTGCTTTATCTATATATATATATATGCTATATATAGCATGCATATTTAAATATACATATGCCAGAGCAAATTGAAAATTCCTGTCGTAAGAGTCTTTAATTACAGGAGCATGAGATTTGGCGACAAATCAAATCAACTGAAACAATCTAAAGCAGATCAAATTGATATCTGAAGAAGATAGAGCGAGAGAGAGAGAGAGATATTGAATCTCTTCCTCTTTCAATCTCATATAGAACATATTTATTCCTAGCCAGCGTCTGTAGATATAGCATGCCCAGATAATTCAATCAGAACGTTGCTTTCTGATCTGTTTGATATTTCTTGAGCTGATTGATGAATCAGTTTTCATGTCTACAGGGTACAGTGTACCGGGTATACCCAAGTTCACTTAGCTAACAGCGCATATGTGTGTGTAAGTACTTCCAGCAAAATCTGAATGGCTGAGTGGAACGTATCACCTAGTGCACTACGCCAACAGAGCAGCAAGCCAGGTCAATAAAGATAAATAAAAGTAGAAAAAAAAACAACATTCGAGCAAAATGACTGACACGTGTTTCCCCCAGCACTACATGGGCCAATTTGAAGCACAACAATCGCCGTCGATAGTCGATAGACATCATTAATTGTCCATTTGGCTTTCACTTTCCTCTTTGATCTCGCTCTCCCCCTCGCAGAGCAACTCTCTCTCTCTCTCTCTGTCTCTCTGTTTCTTTTTGCAAAAAAGAAGAGTCTTTAATGACACTTTAACTTGGCCAATTCACAAAGAAAGCCAATGCGAGTGGCCATTAAGTTGCACAAGCGTATATACACAGATATATACGATATATGTACATATATATATCGAAATCAAAGCGGCACAGATATAGTAGGATGACTGCATTATGCAGATGCAATGAATCATTTGTGATTCTAAACAGCAATCAGGAAATGCATTCGACTTGAATTGCGTTATTCTTAGATTAACAGAGTTTGGTTAACAGCATCAGGTTAACAGTCGAGGCATTACAGTGTGTGCAGTTAACAGATGTCTGAGGCGAGTGAGACTCGCTTCGAATATGAAGGTTTCATAGGACTTATTCACACAGCCTAGGGTCATATAGATTAGAGAGATTGCAATAATTGGCGGACATTGTAGTTCATCAACACCTCTTGTACCAGGGCCTGCAATCAACCATTTAATGGATGGTATTTAATTTCTGGATCTCTCCAGCTCTCAACTGTCAACTGCCAGTTCGGGAAGGCAACTAGAGTTCATGTTGCCGTTGCTGTTTAAGTGGCCAGCACTTCAAATGGAAGTTGCGTTGGGCATCTGGCTCAATGGTTTTGTTTACAATGTTTAATAAACTTGTTGTTGCTGCAAGTTGAATAAATGGACGTATGAACCATGCACATGGCCGTCCATCTGCATAGATGCTGGCGGGCAGGAAGAGGCAGACGAAGGAACTGATTGACAACGATTGACATCTTCAGACTGTGCAGCGATTCCTATGCACGAGTAGTCATCTCATTCAATCGGCCCATCCGCTCCGCCCTCGATCGAATAAAGCGCGCCTGATGATTAATCGGAAAGCTGCTTTGGACAATTGTTTCACGACCCAATGAATCAATGTGTCTGCAGAGTATATAAACATATATATACATATATCGTATACATGTCGAATGGGCTGCGTATCGCATGGAGCTATGATGTTACATTTATAGTTTTGCGATAACAACGAGAACGACAACGATATTGCGACAATTATAAATCACAAATAAGGCATGAATGGGCAGCTCGTTAAATTCATTAACCATTCCCAAGTTGGTCTCCCCAGACAATTGTGATATATCATTATTAGTGTGCACTCACACCAATTGGCTGGCTGCTCTCTCGTATACCTCATTTCGAATTCTGCACCGACTGACAAATGACGAATGCCATATCAAATTCCTTGCATATGTGACGAAAGTTAATATTCAGCCCAAGGCGGGATACATAAGAGACTCATACTAAAGTGGTTCAAGTTCACATGACGCTCGTCTCAGTTCATACAAATATACATAGTGTGCATAATATATATATATATATAAATATATATAATACACCATTTTCAGAGCTATATATAACATGTATATGTGTAGCAGAGCTGTGAGCAAATGACTAAAGACAACAGAACAATTGAAGCAACAAAAATATTTCCTTATCTTGCAATTATCGCAAGTCTGGTAGAAAGTTGTTTTAGTCGAAGACTGCTTAGGCATATTGTAAGAGTATATTGGGATATATATACATATGTATGTCCCATAATAAGTATTCCAAAACACCCCTCAGAATACATTCTTCGTTGCATTTTACTCTACAGCTGGGAACAGTTCTCAACCGAACCGGCTTGCAATTCACTTTTGAATAAATCTCTTTATCCATAGAACATATCTATATATATGCATATATGCATATATCAACTATATTTAAATATGTTAAATATGCAAATGTTTTCAGGTATTTAGCTCTTACAGTGTTGAGTCGATCAGAAGTATTAATATGAGTATGATGTCTGGTATTATATACTGATTAAATTCCCAGATTAAGTAAAATCAATGAATTATAGCTTTTATATTGCTAATATATTATTGGAATAGAAAGAAGAATCCATCATTTAAAATATACCAATGTCACCATATCATAACATATGAAATTTTATAATTTATCAATCTGAATATGAATCGAAAATACTTACTAAAAAAATATGTTTTTTTCTCATTGTTCGTCTAGCAACCCCTCCCATCTGACTGTTTGACTCTATAATCTCAATTTGTGATTTTAGACTACAAGTTTTGTGTACATATGTATTTGCCCATGTTTACCCGAATTAAATATTGAATTAAGATTTATTTGTTAGCGAAAATGTATATTTGTCACAGCTAGATGATAATCTATATATTCATATATCTATATATCTATATATCTATATATCTATATATCTATATATCTATATATCTATATATCTATATATCTATATATCTATATATCTATATATCTATATATCTATATATCTATATATCTATATATCTATATATCTATATATCTATATATTTATCTAACAATATCTCATAATTATCAATAATAATTGTTCAACTTTCTTTAAATAATAGTTAAAGATAAGCAAAGACTCAACACGCTCGTGGCTCATCGAGTTGATATATTTTGATATAACCTTTCTCTCTTGCCCTTTACATATTATTTATAACATTTGCCCAGATTGTAGCTTTAAGCTGTGCCGACAATATACTAAAAACTGCGACATAATCAGAGCTTTGCTATCAGCGCGACATTCACAGAGCCAGGCGCCCAGAAGGCAGCTCAGTCCGCCGACTGTTATAACTTATCAACTGTTTATTATAAACAAATACTCAAATATGAACACTGAACGAAATTGGTTGAGAAATTTCAATTATTTACACAAATGCGCAAGTGTAAGCGAAAAACTCATTAGTGCGAGAAAACAAAACTCGTTTGCAGCTAGAAAGTCAACACTGAGGAATGAGAGATCAAATTTTAGATTTTAGAAATTAAATCCATGGATCCCGAGGCGGGTGCGAACTATTGGCTCATATTTTGCAATGTCAGTAATAATGAAGTGAATTATAATATGGGACATATATCATTTCATTCTTGAAACTTTTGTTTATTATATCATATCATATGTTTACATATATCTCGTACATCGAAACTGTCTGATCTAACTGCGAAAAGTCTTCTATATAGTATTCGCAAATGCATTTTTCAATTCGAGCTGCCATCCAACAATTTGTGTTTGATTGACACACAGAATTAGCAATATATGTACTCTGAATAGCCCTTAGTCATATTCTGGCGAAATTCGCAGTTTCATATAAAAACTTTATTATTATTATGGGAACTAATTGAGCATGGTTCCGCATGTTCCGAAACGTTCGCTAAATGAGAACAGTTTCGAACAGCTTTTCGCCGCGGAGCTTACTCCGCTTAGACTGGATTTTAGTAGACGCTGGCTCTGAGAACGGGATATCTAAGCAACAAAAAAAGCAGTCTACGCTCTGAGTGGGGTAGTGGAGAATGAATCACTTGCCCTTCCATTTGATTGCTCTTGTTGGCGATGTTTATTCTTGTTGTTGTTATTGTTGTTGTTATCGTCGCATAATAGTATCGCTGTTGCCAATTGTGAATCACTCGCATGGCTTATAATTATGTAGATACATGTACATACATGTAGACACATGCATATGTACGTACGTGTGTATGTAAAGCCAAACATACATAAATGAATAAACATTTGCGCTAGTCACTTCTGAGTATTTATATCATTCGTGTTTATCTGCCGGCATGTCCGGCCAAGAATAAAAACGCTGATGCCGCAGGAGTTCAAGTTGCATACCAAGCAACTGGATATGGGATGTGAATGTGAACGTGATTAAAACTATATGGTAAGAAGAGGGTGAGCGAGGCTTAACTGTAATAGTTATACACATGTGCTGCGTTAGCACCAGGCCTAAATGCCTATGAGGGAGCAAAGCAAGAAACGTCATTCGATTTTACTAGTGTTACACTTTTATACTGCGATACTGTGATACTTTTATAGTGTTCTAGTGTAACATTGTGTTACACTGTTATACGGTTTGAATGTTATACTGTTAGAATGTTATGCTGTTATACTGATTTACTGTTATACTTTTATACTGTTATACAGTTATACTGTTATACTGTTATACTGTTATACTGTTATACTGTTATACTGTTATACTGTTATACTGTTATACTGTTATACTGTTATACTGTTATACTGTTATACTGTTATACTGTTATACTGTTATACTGTTATACTGTTATACTGTTATACTGTTATACTGTTATACAGTTATACTATTATACAGTTATACTGTTATACAGTTATACTGTTATACTGTTATACTGTTACACTGTCATACAGTTATACTACTAGAATGCTAGAGTGCCATTAATATATACATTAGTTCAAGCTTTATAATTTTATACACTGAAATAATAGAATGGGCTAGACAACTAGATCCACTGTTATAGTGCTAAATTATATATAAATTATAATTATATATCATAAAGCAGATCTATTAATTAATTGCAAAATATTACATGAAGGCGTTAATAAAATGACTTTTATATTATTATAAATTTGCTTTTATTTGCGTATTGCTCCAATGCAATGCTGCTGCACAATTATTAGCTAAGCATTTTATACTCTAGCATTACATTACTAAATTGAACCATTGATATTGCATTAAACCTACTCTAGGCCATGCCATGAACATAATTTCTTAATGTATCGATTGCAAGCATTTGTATACTTTTCGATTCATAATTGCTGCTATCGATCCAATCGATACATCCAAGTGGCTCAACCACATTTTTGTCGTAGATTTAACGATTCTGATTTGATTTATACACGCGCATGCGCTTACGACATTTGTATGCACTTCAAAGAGCGAATGACCAGCAGAGCCAAAGTGAGTAATGGAGTGAGAGTGAGAGCGAGACAGAGGAAGAGAAAAAGATCAAGGGGGCGCATGCGTTGCTTGATTAGCTGACAAAGAATAACAAAGCTGATATGCAACTGCATAGACTGTTGGACATGCATACATATACATGCTTATACATATGTGCATATGTGTGCGTAAGTGTGTCTGCTTCAATACGCTGTTCACTTGAAGGCGACGTGTCGCGCGAATGCTGACCCATCTGGTTTTTGGGCTTGTCAGCCATTCAGACCGATGTTGTCGTTGTTGTTGCTGTCTTTGTCTGCAATTGTGGGGCTGGATGTGCTTTGTTTGCACAAGTTGAAAAGTTGAACGAGTCGCTTGTGCAGCTTAACAAAATGACAACTTGTTTGTATATAAATACCCTGTAAATGCTGCTCGATTTGTATTTACAATAACAACACAATCTCAAATGTAAAAGATACAAAGGAATTCCAATGTACTTTGCAAATTATGGAAATATACTGTGCGCACATACATACAAATATTCATTGACTGTAAAACTTTCTTCTTTGTTTGCTTTAACAATTTTCCATCAGTTAACATTTCACTCATTTCATAGAGGTTGACAAAATATGATTGCCTCGACAGACACTCAATAAGCTGTCATAATATCTGCTTACAGACATCCTTTAGACTAGACACAAACACACTTATATTTGTATGTGTGCATATTGTGTACCGTTATAATTAACAATATCAATAAGCGATTATCAAACTGAGAGCTTAACGCTTAAGACTTGCCAAAGGGCAAAACAATTTGACACAGCAACAAAAGCCATCAGAAACACACACATATATATACATATACACATACATACATGTATTTTTGTATGTTTGTATGTACCATGTAGAATGTGTGTCAGCCGTCAACAGCAGCATCAGACTTAATATGTTTATAATTGTTTAAATTGCCAAACAATTAAAAGCGTTAAAAAACCGCGTACTCAACTGCAATAACAACAACATCAAGAGGAACGAGAACAAGAATCCGAATGCGAATTTTGCCCCATGGCCAAAGCGGCGCCTGTTCTGTCCCATTTTGCAGCAACAGGTGGACACTGTGCGACCCATGGCTGGCTGCACAGCTGATATAGGAGTGACAGAGAAAGGGCGAGCGATTACGGCTGACACCGTTTAAAGTTTAACATTTCTACCTCCCTCCCTCTCTGTCTCTCTCACACTCACTCCCTCTCCATGTCTCACTGTTATTATCTCTCTGTGTTTCCCTTTGCAGAATTGGACCGATAAGCAGTTATGTATAAGTTATTGGACACAAAAACAACAATTTGTGCTAAAATGATAATGTTACAGCAACGACAATAACAGACGTATGCGTGCGTGCATATATATATATATACATATATATATATATATATATATATATATATATATATATATATATATATATATATATATATATATATACATGTGTGTGTGTGTGTGTATGTGCATGTGAATGCAGCAACTGCGTGTGAAGTGGAAATCGAAACTGGCTGTGAGAGCGCCAGACAATTGCTGACTGGAATGCACTTCGCTCAGCATTTTTGGGTGTTAAGCAACTGTTAAGAGTTAGATAATGGATTACCAGACACACATAACAGAAAATCCGCACACACAAACACATGCAGTCCGATAGACGTGTATTGTTTGTCAAAGATGCAGGCGCCCGCCTAAAGGTTAACAGACAGAAGAAGAGCCAGACAAAGAGAGAGAGAGAGAGAGATAGATAGAAGATGAAAACAAAAGAGAGACGCAAAATGTGACGCTTGCTGCCTCTTTTTTTCGTTTTTGTTTTGTTATTGTCTTCAACACGCATTCAGATGTTTTTTATTATTTTTCTTATACACACAGATACTTACATATACATATGAGCATATGAACAATTTATGCAAATTAACCTAATACCAGATAAAGAAAATATTAACTTTTACCTTTCGCTTTTGTCGCTGGACAGCTGTAAATTTCTATGCAATTATGCGAAATTTGTGTCGCTGTTTGTTGTCGATGTTGGCCCACATTTAACACGAAATCGTTCAACCTGTGCGCGGCACTCACACACACGCAGGCACTCACACATTAAAAAAACGAAGTGCACTCATTGGCCACATTAGCGACAGCCTACGCGCAACTGCAACTGCGACTAGTTGCGCACATTTGTGGTATAAATGGTATGCAGTGGATGCATAGGAAATCCGGGAACGTGAACTGGATCGGGTGCGAGTAGAGGGTACGAGTCCGGGTGCGGGTCCGAGTCGGAGTCGGGGTTGTATTTGTAACTACTCTTATCGTTTCGTTTAGGTTGGGCACATACACTTTATTTATTTATGATTGGCGCTCGTTCTCTTATTCTTCTTCTTTTTTTATTTTATTTTAGTACGGGAACGAGTCGGGCCGAATAGAATGATTCATTTCCATGCCCCATGAATACTAGCGCAGCGCTTTTTATCACGACCAGCAGGTTGCCGCTCCCGTTCCGCCGTCTATGTGTTCCTCTTGCTTGCCAAATGAGTCGCGGTTCGCGAACGGAATGGAATTTGGATTGGGATTAAACGTATCTGTCTCTTGACCGCCAGGCGACAAAAGCCGATGCAATGCAAGAAGAAACAAGCGTAAAAACAACACACAAATCAAAAACAAAAGAAACAAAAAAAAGAAGTTGAAAAACAATAATATGCACGCACGTATCTACACTTCACACTTGACACAGTCTCTCGCAATGAACGGGCAGAAACGAATTTGTCGGTCAGTTGGAATCACAGCAAGAGCACAACAGCAAACAACTTGTTGGCTGCCGATTATACATTTGATGTACCGTTTCGTTTTGTTGTTATTCTTGTCGTTGTTGTTGCGTATTTGCTGTTTAATGCTAAAATAGTATTTAGATAGCGTAGTATGTTAAGTGGCCTCGCTGTTGTTACTCAAATGATCTGCTGGCATTATGTTATTGCTCAAAACGGACTGCTAACTCGCTGTAAATGTTAAGCTGATCTCCATCATGTTAGCTGCACTGTTAACCGATGTCTAACATAATCTGTTGTCGGCTGTAAATTTTAGCTGTACCCAACTCACACTTGTTAAAATCTATGTGTGCACTATAAATAATTGCTTTCATAAATACTTATCAATATTGTACCGTTAGCAAAATACAAAATTGAATGTTACTTTTTGTTATAAAAAACGAATTGCCCGCCATGCAATGTGACCGTACAGTGTCAATGACAGAAATCATACTTATTTAAGACTTGTAGATATATCGATAAGTTAGCAGACACTAAGTTGGCAACGCGGTGTGCGCTCTAAGTTCAAACTAACATTATGTTGGCTGCAGCTGCTTTCTGCGCTCACTTGAAGTTGGCTGTGCATTAAATTCTGTTCCCACTTGAAGTTGGTTGCGCGCCAAGCTGAAATACCACTATTTTGTTCTGCCAGCTTGTTACCAGTTTTTTCTTGAGTGACTTTATGAGTGTTGGTGTGGCTCGCATTCAATTTACACAATGCCATGTGTGGGCGTATGCCAATAACATCCACAGCTGCCATTGGCTGGCATGGCACAGCTCGCCGATGCGCACAAACTTCACAAATAAGAAAACTCGATTGGGCAACGCCCAGCCCTATGTGCGTAAACGTTGGCGTCGCCGCCAACTGCGACGCAGCTGCTGTGTTCCCCCATTTTGCCAGCCAGCTAGCTGCCATGTGAGTGTGTGTGTGTGTGCTTGAATGTGTGTGTGTGTGTGTGTTTGCTTGTTTGTTTGTGCTTCGTTTGTCGTATAAGTGATGAGTCAATTAACCCAACATTCCTCGAGGCCACATATTGCTTTAATTAAACAGACAAACAAAATTGCAACAGCAACAACAAAAGCAACAACAACTACCGCAATGCACTACATTCTGCCATTCATATTGTTGTTGCTCTAATGCTGACTTTTGTGGCTGTTTTTGTTCTTCTTTTTGTTGCAGTTGTTGTTGTTGTTGTTGTTGTTATTGTTGTGTGAGTTGCACAAAAATACGAACGCATCGATAAGTTAAATGGCAAACAAATATTTGCATTCCATATGCAATGCAATACACACGAACACACACACGCACAACCTTGAAAGCCCCTCAACAACAACAACAACAACACCAACAGCAGCAGCCAAAGTTGTGCTGCACTTGGTCTCTTAATTAAACTTTAATTACTTGTAATTAATAAAGTTGATTTAATCTAGCAAACATGTTAATTTCTCTTGTTTTTGTTTTATGGCCAATTGTGTGGGTACACACGTGTGTGTGGATGCATTATGTATGTATATGTATATGCGCTTGTGTATTTGTGTGCTGTATACATAGAACTATGTATGTCTACGTAATGCATTAACTAACGTCTGTAGCGCCCTGGAGTAGGCAACAAACGAAGATTTTATATATGCATAAATCTTATTTATTATTGTTTTTAATAAATACATACATATATATATATATATATGTATATATATATTTATAATTTATTACAATTATTACATTTTTCGACTTCTAGATGTACTAAGTTTATGAACGAATCGTAAAAATAATTAATTCTCTTGGAAAATTTTAGCTGTTTTTCATAGTTCTTATTTTTCAAAAGAAAAATTTATTTTTCATTTGGCTAATGTTTTGCTTAGTGCACTACTATTTTTATGAACAAAACTATATATATATATATATTAGCTATACTATGATTCTGACTAATGCTAACAGAGCACTATAAGAATCAGTATAGAGTGCTCGCAAGAAAGAGCTAAGCAAATCTATGGAATGCCTTGATGATAGTCCTCCTCTCAATTCAGAGTCTTAATAAGCTGAAGCATTTAGTGACTGCCTTTTGGGCAACTTGATCTAAAAAGAGTTTAGCCAACGATAACAAACACAGAATCTAGTGCTTTGGGGAAGAGAGACTTATAGAGCAGCAACATTTGATGTATTTAAAGTCAAGACTTGGCTGGGTACGACTTGAGGGTGGCGGTGTCTAAGCTTTCTCCTAGTTCTAGCCCAGGCGCTAGCAGCGTCTAACCAGGCTAATTGGGTGAGAGTCTGCTCTCGAGAGATCTTTTTTGGCCAACTCTTGGATGAGACTTCTCCCGATGGCGCTGAATCAAATCTCGCATTGCAGCCCGAGCTATGCAGACGAAAGACAAATAGAAATGCTCTATAGCTCGTATCGGGTGCTTATTAGCTAATGCAAGGCAAGAGCATGCATGCAAATAAACGAATCGGCAAGAGATTAGTTGCTTACTTGGAGTGCTTTGCGGGAACGGCGTAAGCCTGGCTGTTGAAGCACAGAGGGACAGCACTTGGACACTGGCTCAGAGCGATGCTTGTAGAGGGCCAGTGGAAAAGTGGATTTTGAATTGTGGATCAATTGTAGTGTGGGCGGGGGGTATGCACTGCGGGGTTCATTAGGTGGCGTCCGAGGCAAAACAGACCAGAACATAAGCCAAACAATTTGCTCGATGATTGTCGAACAATGGAAAATGGAAAATGGAAACTGGGAATGAAAAACGGAGGAAAGCGTGCGCATGCAAATTGCAGCAATTGAAAAGAAAATGAAACAAAACACAGCTCAACACAGGAGAACACAACACAACACCGTTCAGCAACAAAGCGAACCCGAACAAACACACATCGAGAGCGTATTGGGAGTTTAGTTGAGGACGAGGATGCGGCTGGGATTTGAGGAGCGCAGAACAATGCCAACAATGACAGCAAACTGCAAACAAATTTTGCATACAGAGCGCAACAATCGAGACGGTGTGTGGGTGGGAGCGAGTCGGTGCATTGCGGCAGCCAGGCGGGTGCGGGAGCGGGACAGCTGCAGCCGAAAGGGAATCAAATCGCTCAAAGGACTTCCACTTGAATGTTTTCCAAGACAATTGCAAACAACACACACACATACACACACAGAGGCGAAGCTGCACGAATGTGCCAGCTCCTTAAGTCGCTCAATGCGAGCTGCTGCGAGTCCTTGGCATAGCTTTGCAGTCCCTATTCGATTCTCCACGTTCGGGATGAGCCGCCACACTTGATCGACTTCTGACTTCTTCCGTGCCTTGCAACGAGTGCAATTTAGCGAACTCCACAATATGTTTCCACGTCCAGGGTATATCAATACATACCCTGTACAGAGGCACAAATCCCATGCACCTTTCAGCTCTGATTGTTGGTTGAATAGCTCCTCAGACAGTTGAGTTTTCTTTTTCCTTTCCTTTCCTGCTGCCGTCTGCCGTCTGCCGTCTACCGTCTGCCGTCTGCTCCCTCCGATATTTGATACAAATCGAAAGCGACGAGCTGGAAACGTCGAGGATCAAGCATTCAAGTATGCGGCCTTTTTTATTCCATTTTCAAATTGCAAATTGGCGGAAATTGGGAAATTCGCAACACGGTGAAAACGTGAAAAGCATTGTGAAGCCAAGAAATCAATTGCCCAGCTCAAAATTGAGCAAAGCAAACATCAATTTAATTGCATGAAAGCAGGATGCAATTGTACCACAGGTAAGACATATTTATAGCAGCTATATATACATATGTACATCAACTGTATATATATAAACTGAAGAAATTTAAGAAATATTTTAGCTAAAATATTTCATAACACTTTATATTTATATTCAGGTTGCAAATTGATTTAACTTTAATATGAAATAATTTATTTATATTTTTTTTATTTTATTTAAATTAATTATTAATTGTATCTTTTCTTTTCACTTTTTTTTGCACTTAAATAATTATCTTAATTATTTCTTTATTCTCAATAATTTTTTTGTCTTAAAAATATAAAATTTTACATAAACATATTTTTTAAAAATTATAATAAATACATGCAAATTAAGCAATATTTAAAAATATAAAATATTAAAAATATAATTTTATTACATTAATAATTTTAATTTTAATTTTAATTTAAATATAAAATATTTTTTATTCATTTTTTTTTTGCAAATTATATTTTATTATTTAATTTATTTCAATTCAATATTAATTATGACACAAAATAAAAAAATTAACTAAATTTAATAAAAAAATTTCACATTTTAAAATAAAAAATAGTTGACATTTTTCCTTTTACTTTAATTTTTTAACTTATTTAGTTTTAATATAATATATTTACTTGATTTTATTGTTAATTATTTTTATTATATTATTTCATTTTCTGTGTTTTTTCAATAAATATAAACGTTTTTGTGCTTAAAAATAAAATAAAAAGGAATAACTCTGGAGACTAAGAAATATTCAAAATTGAAATAAAAATATTTGATAATTCAAATATTTTTATTTTCATATAAAGTTCTTTATAAAATGTTTTGTTTCAACGAGCTATGTTTTTTTATTTTAAATACGTTTTTTTATATAATTTTTATTGATTGTTTTCATTATTCATTTAATTATTATTATATACACGAAATTTTGCATAAAATAATAAAATATAATTTATTTACTATTCATTTAATTTAAAATAAATACTAAAATATGCTTAAATTATATATTTAGTGAAGTAATTTAAGCTTCAATTTGTGGAGCAAATTATTTTCTATCAGGCATGAGTCGAAGTCTTCCCTATTATTTTTCAAGTTATTTATTGGAAATGCTGCTTACGCGACTCGAGGTTTGCGGCTCGAGGATTGAGCCCTGTCCATGCTCAGTTTCCGCACACATTTGGCCAATCGCTGGCCAATTCTTTGGGCACGCATTGCACACACTGGGCCGGAACTCATTCTCTATGGGCACATCCAAGTTCTATATATATATATTTTTTTTTATGGTATACGGTTGACTCACACCCGGGGCAGAGGCACTCAATGGCTTCTGGGCCCTCGCAGATTGTTGTTGTTTTTTGCACGTCCTGGGCCGCCCGCGACGAATCGCCGTTTCGTCGAGATTCGGAATGCGGCATCAAATTGGGAATCCCAATGGAAAGGGAAAGGCAACGGCAACGACAAGGGCAAGGGCAAGGGCAAGGGCAACAGCGACAGGCGAAGGGAATTGTATTGGGAATGGGACAACGCGAACGCAACTATTTTTTATGCCTGGTCGACTTCCTCTATGCCAGCTCACCCCCTCCTTTCCAACATCATCATCTTCTTCTTCTTCTGCTTCTTTTTTTATGAGCAACTATAATTGTTTTGGCTAAGGACGTGGACGCGGCCGAGACGACGACAGTCAGTCTGCCAGAGCGGCCATCATTTGGGATTAGTATGCGTGTGCGTGTGCGTGTGTGGATGTGTGTGTGCGTGTGCGTGTGCGTGTGTGGATGTGTGTGTGCGTGTGCGTGTGTGTTGACCTTTTGCATCTGCCAGAGGTCGTGGCTGTGGCCAAGCATTGGCAGCAGGGGTCGGGGGTTCGCTGGTTCGGGGCTCGGGGATCGGGGCATCCGTATAGCCCAGGAAGCCGTGCTCGTTATGAAGTCACGCTCATTGCTGCTCATATATAAATTAAGATCCCTAAATGCTGACAAAGGGCACTAATTCAATGGCAATAAAACGGATATTAAACACACATCGAACTGGCTACCGACTCGGCCTCTGACCAGCAGGGGCTAGCTGTGGGGAGGGGGGCGTGGCGAGCAGCAGAAGAGCGGGCGGGGGAGGGGGGACACCCCATGATCTGAAAATACATAACGCAACCAACGATGCTCATCGATGATCATCATGATCATCATGATCATCATTGCTGCATTAATGAATCGAACGCGTATAAAAAAAAAAATAAATTTCTTTTCGATCTTTTTTATTCTTTATGAAAGAAGAAAATGTTGAAAGAAATCTTAGATAGAGCGAAAGTTCGTCGTCGCGCTGTTGTCCCAGCCCTAATTCATTTTTCTAATTTCCACATTTCTCAGATAACAACGGTTCGTTGGGGCAATGGGCTTATGTAGATAGAGAGGTGTGGATAGGGGGCTGGGGGACAGGGGTGGGGGCGATTTGGCTGCCAATTCATTTTGTGTTATTATTTATGGACCGCTGTCAACTGGAACAATTGCGCGACTGCAACTGGTCTTCAAATGCTGGCTCTCTGTCGAGCCGCTGCCTGGGGCACTCGGATGTCAAAGGTCAGTCACACTGCGGGCCAGTTGCTCAGGTGCCGCTGCCGTGTCACATCATAAATTAACAATTACCAACCAATTATTGGTCACAACAATGCGACAGGAAGCCGAACAGCATTTCTCGCATTCTCCTCGCAGCCGAACAAATCATTCAGCAGCCCATTAGAAGTAGTTGGAGGAGTTGCAGCAGGAGGAGTCGCAGCACTTCCATTCGACGGTACTCTGCTAGGCCAACGTGCGGTTGCCCTAGCTCAATTCAATTGATATCAAGCGACACTTGCCGCAGCTCTTCGACTGGACTGACCGGAAATGAAGGAGGCAGCAAGAAAGGGACTCACTGCGAGCCACGACGTCCTCAAGGTGGTCCGAATGGCAAGGTACGACTCGTTCAGGTGCTATTGTGCAATTGAGTTCCTGTTTCCGATTGCAACCGAATGCGGCAAGAGGAAGTTGAAATGCGTCGATTCAACTTTGATTTAAGTCACAGTGGGCTGTAGAGAATATGCCTTAAATATCAGATATCGATCATGAATATAGAATATACATATAGAATAGATGTGACAGCAATGCTCTAATCTGTATGCACATAGATCACAGTTAGAATACATATAGTTCATATATAAAATAGATCCAGATTACAGGATAAGCTAAGATATATGCCCATAGGTCAGATATAGGCAGTGTGTGTAATAGATACAGATGCGATACAGATTGAAAAAGTATATAAAAAAAGTAAAGAAAAGATAGTCTATATCTACATATATCCGAGGAAGTTATATATATATATATATATATATATATATATGTTCTGTGTACATATAGATAAGATATAAGTAATATATCTCAGATCTATGTGAATATAGTCACGATATCTATTATATATTATTGTATTAGCTGCAGCTGGAACTGGAGTTGACCCACACATAGAGACAGCTGAAGTGCCTTGCCTTGAATTAGATCTAAGTGTAATCATATATATATATTATATATATATATATCCAGCTAGAGTTTCAGATCCAGTTCCAATTCGAATTCCAGTGTCAGTTCCAGTTAAAGTTCCAGTTCCAGTTCCAGTTCCAGTTCCAGTTTCAGTTTTAGTTTCAGTTCCAGTTTCAGTTTCAGTTCCAGTTAAAGTTCCAGTTCCAGTTCCATAAACATGTTCTATGCTCGCAAGTCTTATGAGTGTCGTCTGAGTGACATTATACGCATATATATCTATATACAGAGATTATCAACATTTCAGAGATGTCTGATATGTATACAATCAGATCATATATATATTATAGATATCTCATCCGAATACACATAGATCATTCATATATAATAGATATTTAATGTCTACACATAGCTCATAAATAGATAGATGTCTTGCCTGATGATAGATATATAGATGTATAGATGTATGTATACCTAAAGTAGACATGTATACTTTAGATATACATAGATCATCGATATATTATATATATCTATTGTGTGTAGTTAAATTTATACTTGAAACATATGTTCTATGTGCAGACTTTAATGCCTCGGAAGACCGCAGATTTGCCTTACACAGTCAATTAGTTAACAAGTTTTCATGTGAGCTTA
Source organism: Drosophila hydei (assembly GCF_003285905.1). Taxonomy (NCBI): domain Eukaryota; kingdom Metazoa; phylum Arthropoda; class Insecta; order Diptera; family Drosophilidae; genus Drosophila; species Drosophila hydei. Next base: position 1,151,117 of record NW_022045696.1, on the reverse strand, counting down.
TCTAAGTCCTATTTATAGTACGAGATATTAGCTTGATAGTAAATTAGTTTAGTTGGTTTAATAACTTTGACCTATTCAAAGTCAAGAGTCTAGGATTTGAGCCGGCGAATCCTTGGCGCGAGTTCTCTGGCAATTGAACCAAAGTTGAATTTTTCAATTGCTCTCAATTACGAGCTGAAGTGAAGTCGTCGATTGGCAACAACAGGGATTACAGGGTATGCGGTGAACTTTGCAAAGTGTTTGTTCAGCTCAGATTTCCGTTGATAGCCGGCTAGCGGGAGAGGCAGAGGTTGCTATGGTCGGAAAGGGGCTCACGGTGGGGTGCTTAAGAAAGTTCCATGTCGATGGCTGTTAGCCTTTTGTAATCCGCGTACGCTGCAGATATTAACCAAATTATTTAACAAATCGTTGACATTAGACATCAAATTTTCCCCAAAAAAAAAAGAAGTAAAACAAGGCAAATCAATCAAACGATTGGAAAAGCGTTCCCAGGCAACCCAAAGCAACAAGCAGCGGAGGCAAGGCGACCACCCTGGGCGCACCCTGTGCCAGGCTAGAACGTGGCTTGGGCCTTGGGGCTTGGAGCTCGGAGCTTGGGGGTAGACAAGGTAACAAGCTGCAACCGGTCCCTGGTACCTGCCAGTCTACAAGTTGCAGCTCGCGTCGCAGTTGGAGTCGTAGCCAGAGAGGGGCATCGAGCTAGGGGGAGGGGGAGTGGGCTCTGCCGCTTTGGATACCACGCTGTGCCGCTTATTAATGACACACAATTTTTGTATCATTTACGGGTCACAATAATGTGTGCTGCAGCGCTCTTCCGATCTGTTCTGGCCTCCGCTGTGCCCGCCCTCCGATCGGGCTCCATACAGACGCATGTGTATATTGCGGCGTTGCACAGAAGCGCATTCTTAAGCGCTGCCACGGCTGCCGTTGTCGATGCCGCTGCCGATGCCAATGCCGATGCCAATGCCGATGCTGCTGCTGGACAGTGGCCAGCTTCGATAATTTATTATGCGAGAAATCTTATTCACGTGACTTATTTGCTTCTGAATGCCAACGCGACACAACGATCGCCGAGCCACACAGGAATCAGAACACAACATGCGGCAAGGCCCCACCACCACCGCCTCCCGCAACGACTCTGCGACACTTTCAGCATTTAGGTGGAAGCTCGACCAGTTGCCCGGTTGGCCAGTTGAACTGTTGACCAGTTGGACACTTGGTCCGATGAGTCATGCCCAGATAGACAGACAGAGACAGAGAGCGAGAGCGAGAGAGAGGGAGTAGCATCTGGCGGTGCCTTGATGTGGGTCCCAACAAAACAGAAAACACACCTAGCGAATGCGACCATCTCAGCAGGTCTGACAATTCATTTGATTTTTGAAATGCCCCAACCAGAGCATTATGAATATTAAAAGCAGTACGCTTCTCGGATTCAGATTTAGATTGGCCGTACAAATGCTGAACCAAATTAGTTATTTCAATATTAATATTAAAATAAATATTAATATAAAAATATATAAAAACAAAATATTTAAAAATATATAAAATATATAACAATATATAAAACAAAACAAATTGTAGATTAGTAAAATGAATAAATAATAAAATAAATAAAATATGTTTTTAAAAATGCTTAATATAATAAATTAATATTTAATAAAAAATACAAATGCATATTATATTTTACTTATATATATAATATGCATAAAATAATTATATATACAATAATTCTATCTATGTCGATTTGCTATAAAAAATATTTAACAAGTAGCAATATATACCTTTTTATATAGGTATTCTATAAATTGTTTTAAAATTAAAAATTAACAATTTAAATATAAATTATACTAACAATACAAAAGTAAAAGAAAAATACAATATTAATAAAATTACATAAAATTAAAAATTAAAAATTAAAAAAACTGCTTTTTTCGTTAAATAATTTAAATACATTTCATATAAATGTAAGAGTTATTTTAACTTATTATATATGTGAATTATTATTATAAAGTAAATTTAATAATAATATATAGAAAAACAAATTAAACACGTTACAATAGAATATTAAAAATACAAATTCAGTCATGAACTATTTTGTTTGTTTACTTCAAAATATATTTGAAATTATTTTGATATATTTTGTTGACTTAAAGATTAATAATAAAAATAAATTTGAATATAAATAATGTATTCGAGCATGCGATAGTAGCGTATGTTGCAGTTCGCTGTTATCCATTGTGGGATTTTACATTTTAGTTAACGCTTTTGCTTTGCTTTGCTTTAATTTATTTTCATTTGGGCCGCGTGCGATTTTTATGCTCATTTTTGTCGAAGACATTTAATGATCGCATATAATTTGAGAATGCGATGGCAAAGGCGAAGGCGATTGTGTGTCCGTGTCCCTGGATACCCTGCCAGCTGACACCCCCTGCGGCCCGGCATGCCCGGCCTCTGCCCCCATCTCGCGTCATCGTCCGTGTCGTTGCTGCAGTTGCTCATAATTTTATGGGAGCTGCTTGGGAGCCCCTTCAAAAACACTGGCAAAATTTATGCACATTCCTACCGCCTGCCTCCGTCGCCTGGCAACAACAACAATCACAATAACAACAACAAAGACAATTTGCATACCAAAAGGTGCAAGGACGGCAGCAGGCAGCACACTAAAAAGGAGCCGCTCGCGCTGTTGGAGCTCTTAACAAATTTGTTCAGCCAACACGCCCAAAACTCAAGCTGGCTAACAGAGAAAGGTAGGCTCAGAGGGAGAGAGAGAGTGAGCGAGGGCGGGCAGAGCGAGAGAGAGAGAGAGATCCCCAGCCATGATCCCTGTCGACGGCGACACAGCCTCCATCTAATTACGGACGCGTGCAAGGGTCGAGGTTTTGCTTTCGGTTCGGTTTGGTTCGGTTCGCTTTTGGGCTGTCTGTCGGGCTGCTTCGATCTGTTTCGTTACGCTTCTGGTTTTTGGTTTCTTTTCACTCCACTGCGGTGACAACATGAAAGGCCCAACATCTGAAAGCCAATGCCGCAAAACAGACAACATCCAACAATAGCAGCAACGACAACAACAACAGCTGTGGTTATAGCGGGTCAATCAGGCAGCGCAGGTTACATGCCTCTCTAGGTGTGGCTGACAGTCCAAGCCAGTCGACTCCAATTGCCTGACTTCAGATCCAAATCAGCGTGCTTATCGCCAAGGATTGTTACCTTAAAGAAGTGCAGCAATTGGTGGAAAATTGGTGCATTGCATTAAAAACATTCAGATACATAACATACATAACATACATAACATACACAACATACACAACATACATAACATACATAACATACATAACATACATAACATACATAACATACATAACATACATAACATACTTAACATACATAACATACATAACATACATAACATACATAACATACATAACATACATAACATACATAACATACATAACATACATAACATACATAACATACTAACATACATAACATACATAACATACATAACATACATAACATACATAACATACATAACATACATAACATACATAACATACATAACATACATAACATACATAACATACATAACATACATACATACATAACATACATAACATACATAACATACATAACATACATAACATACATAACATACATACATACATAACATACATAACATACATAACATACATAACATACATAACATACATAACATACATAACATACATAACATACATAACATACATAACATACATAACATACATAACATACATAACATACATAACATACATAACATACATAACATACATAACATACATAACATACATAACATACATAACATACATAACATACATAACATACATAACATACATAACATACATAACATACATAACATACATAACATACATAACATACATAACATACATAACATACATAACATACATAACATACATAACATACATAACATACATAACATACATAACATACATAACATACATAACATACATAACATACATAACATACATAACATACATAACATACATAACATACATAACATACATAACATACATAACATACATAACATACATAACATACATAACATACATAACATACATAACATACATAACATACATAACATACATAACATACATAACATACATAACATACATAACATACATAACATACATAACATACATAACATACATAACATACATACATACATAACATACATAACATACATAACATACATAACATACATAACATACATAACATACATAACATACATAACATACATAACATACATAACATACATAACATACATAACATACATAACATACATAACATACATAACATACATAACATACATAACATACATAACATACATAACATACATAACATACATAACATACATAACATACATAACATACATAACATACATAACATACATAACATACATAACATACATAACATACATAACATACATAACATACATAACATACATAACATACATAACATACATAACATACATAACATACATAACATACATAACATACATAACATACATAACATACATAACATACATAACATACATAACATACATAACATACATAACATACATAACATACATAACATACATAACATACATAACATACATAACATACATAACATACATAACATACATAACATACATAACATACATAACATACATAACATACATAACATACATAACATACATAACATACATAACATACATAACATACATAACATACATAATGTTGCATATATGTAACACGAAGACACTTAATCAGATATCGATGCAATGCAATGACTCCAGTTGATGGCTATCATTCACACCCTTCGTATGATCTTGGCTCTCTGAGGTGTCCTAAATATGCACAACAGATTTGATCGTATTAGATGGGAAATTTGAGATGTGGTCCGTGTACGGCGCCCGAAAGCACGCTACGAATTTTGGCAAAGCAGGCAGCTGGCATTGGATTGAATTGAAGCAGTTTGAACAATTGAGCAAATCGACAGCAAATCAGCTATGAATTTATTGTTGAAATATGAAACATGCATATATACATACATACCTGTGTGTGTGTGTGCCTATGCAATCAAAGGGCCCAGGCACAATTCATCTCAATATGCCAATGTTGCTTTCAACGGGCGCATTGTTTGGACATCAAACCCAGAGCCGGGTGCTCTAAGTAGCCTGAGAGAGCAACACCAGCAGCCAAGATGGAAAATACAAATCAGAATGAGGTAGACTGGCAGTCGCCATAGCCAGCGACTGAGGACCAGACCGGGTCCGACACACACACACAGAGACAGCGAGAAAGACAGAGACCAAGACCGAGACCGAGACCAAGACCGAGACCCAATTTCAATTCCAAGTTGTTGCAGCTAAAAAGAAGGATTATCCCAGCAATGATCAATATTGAAAGAATGAAGACATATCAATATGGGCACGTTGTCTATGCATGTGCATTCAGTAGGCCAATTCACACACACACACACACACACACGCACACAGTAGCGTTGGCGTTGGCGGCGTCAGCTCAGACTTGAAAACAACTTGTGGACGAAACCGGGGCTCAAGAAATTGAAAGGTTAAGCAAAACAAAGCCAGGAACGAGGGATTGAGAAAAAAACAAAAAAAAAATATATATATATATGTATATATATATATATAAAATAAAGCGTAGTAGGGAAAAGGGAAAGGGATTGGGATTGGGATTGGGAATGCGAATGGTATTGAAGACGGGCCCAGGCTACGGGCTCTGTGCCGAGTGCTGGCCAAGTCGAGCATGAAAGAAAGTAAAAATCAATTTGAACTCGAGCAAAACAATTACTTTCTCATATGTGCGTGGGCAAGAGAGCTCGGATATTTGGTTGTCTTCAATCCGCACGTAAATAGTGTCAATCAAAAAGGTTGCACAACAACAGCAGCTCAAGCAACCGTTGCACCGTCTCCTACTGCTACTCCTACTGCTACTGCTACTGCTACTGCTACTCCTACTCCAATTCCGATTTCAATTCCAACGCCAACTGCAGCGCTGCATTCTTGGAACCGGTGTCTCTCGTCTCGCTGGTTCTCTTCAATCAAGCTGTGGCCATTGTTGGCAACTCGTTTGGGAAATCTCTGAACTTTTTTGTTCCCAATGAGGGCTTAACGTTTACAGTACGCCTCGTCAGTTCGCTGCCATTGTTGATCTTGTCAATGTTTTGTCAGCAATCGCCCAATATGCCCTGCCCGACATCAAATCACATAACATATAACAGCATACATCAAATTTGATTGACGCCACGCATTGTTGCTGATTGCTGTGAGGCACACCTGTCCATATATTGGCCAGCCAGCTCACCCATAACTCACAGTCAAGCAACTTAACTTTTTATCAGAAATTCCCTTTACTTAACTTGAAATGAAAATTTTCTTTTTTTTTTTGGCTCAAGCTTCAAATACAAATTTTTATTCTAGATCATTTTGAACTTGATAATAAAACACATTTAAATCTGTAAGCTTTTTCAGTAATTAAATGATAAGACTGCTGAATGGGCGCAAAGAAACCTTTTGGCTCGATCAAAGCAGGATAATGCCTCATATATGTTTTATGTCTTGATATGTCGCTTCTACATTTGTCTATCTAGTGGTCCGGTGGGTCAAGTGGTTCAGTTTGTTTGTTTTATAGCTAATTATACAAACATCTTAACTGATTCTTATATATAATAAATCTAGTCAAGAGGTAACACTCAGCCTGGCCTCATATACTCGACTCTAAAGTGCTTCTACAGCACTTTTAAGCAATTTATTTTATCACATTATATATATATATATATATATATATGTATATAAGTAGTCGAGTGTGATTTTGTAGGGTATCTGCTATCGGCTATAGGCCATTTATTAATTATTTTTCTGGCTGGCTCATCCGTAAGCCAAGCACTTTTGATTATCCTGTGAAATGTTTCTCTGCCAGCGGCCAACAATGTGCATAATATGTAATAAACCATGCAACACTTATAACAATCAGCCCATCCTCCTCCGACGCTGCTGCCCTCGCGCCTGCCACGCCCCCGTTGCGGCCCACTCGCTGGCTGAGTAGGACAGACTGGAGTGCATTTAATTAATGCAATTAAACGGAAGGCAAACCAAACAAATCTCCGAGGGACCATAGTGCGCTGCCGTAAACTTTTGCAGCCCCAACAACAGCAACAACAACAGCTGCAACAGCAGCAACAACAAAGTGTGGCACACGGTGGCAATGGCTGCGCAGCTGGCGTTGGCGTTGGGCCTCGCCTCCAATGCCACCATGGGCCTCACCCTCTTTAATCACCGCCATAAGATTGTCCATAAAAACGCGCCCAAAAAAATAACAACAACAACGGCAGCAGCAGCAGCACCAGCAACCGTTGCAGGTTCCCAATCGCCCAGACAATAAACGAAGCAAGACGCTGGCTGCTCCAACAGCCAACAGCCAACAGCCAAGAGCCGCTCGCTGGTCAGCTCCTCGCGCACGAATCGGTAGCCTAATCCCCTGTTGTACGACTAATAACATTGTTACGATTAATGCTTCTTTTTTTTGTTGTTGCTGTTGCTGTTGCTGCTGCTGCTGCTGCTGCTGCTGCGGTTGTATATATTTTTTTTCGATTTTTCTGGCTGCCTTTTATTTATTTATGCTCTCGCATGCTGCCTTCTGCCATAGCTTTTCTTATAAGAATGGTCAGGCATTGGCTAGTCTAACCCCCGACCCCTCCCCCCGCTCCACACACACACACACACACTCTCCCCTGGCCATGGCTTGGCAATACAGCTACCGTGGCTGCCTCGAAATCAAGTTTCGTTAAGTGAACTCAAAGATGCTCTCGGGCTTTGCCGCAAGACTTTGCGACGCAGTTGAATGCGTCTCTCTCTCACTGTGAGTGTGTGTGTGTGTCTGTGTGTGTGTGTATATTTTTTATATCTTGAAAAGAATTCGTTTGATATTAGCGCGCTGTATCGCGCTTGTGCTGCTTCATATATCAAAAATTATTATGACGATTTTATGCGTTCGAAATGTCGTCTCATTATTAAACAAAAAGCCAAAAGCAAAGCAAAATACAGAAAGAAGTAAAAGAAAGATATATATATATATATAATCATATCTATATAAGTGTGTATATGCATGCATATAAAACTGAAGTTTTGTAGTCTTTTGGCTTTGAAGATCTTTTGTATTATTGATTTTTGTTGTCGCTGGCTCAGTCAAGCCGCAGCCGCTGCATGGCTCAGGAAAAATGAGAAAGAAAAAATTAATTATGAGGCGTCGAGCATGGGTAATATATGCATGGTGCGGTAGCCCAGACAAGCGAGCCAATTTGTAGGCCCATTGCCAAAAAATCAAAATGAAAGAGCCAGAAAGAAGCAGCAGCAGCAGAGCGATCAAAGCCCAAACAGCAAAGTGCTGCCCCGTTTTGGGGGGCGAAAGAAAGCGTCGAGTTTTGGGGCTTTGTGTTATTTGTGTATTATTCCTATTATTGATATTATTTCATATGCTCTTCGCCTTTTCTTCGCATTTTATTGGAACGAAAACTTTACAAACTATCATCGAACCTCGTCGCTGCTGGGGGAACTACCTGA